>NC_139984.1:10613673-11053673 GCF_963993115.1 Abramis brama | reverse complement strand
AGTTATGGTATTAATAATTTAGAACCATATTAAAGCCTTTTTATGCCGAAATAGTTCTTTGTGTTTGGGTTTATGCTCAACATTAAATCAAAATTGACCATAATTACCTTCTTCATGCATGCTTCTGGTCTTATTGGGAATAACTCATTATGCTATTTATTTTTTATAAAAAGAAAAACCGCTTGTCTTCATGAATGTAGACCTGGAAGTAAATGTGTTGAATGATGACAATTTACTCTTGTTTTCATAAAACCTAAAAAGCAGGTTTCTAATCAGCACCAAAAAAAGGCTTCCGCAAGCCAAAGAACCCTTATTTGCTGCCATTCAGTATCCATTTTTCATAAGAGTCTATTGGTTTCTGGGTTTTTAGAGCACCAGTACAGATGGTTTTCTTTCTGAAACTTTTTGAAAAACTTCTCCTGTGGTGTCAGGCTGCAAAACCCTTTCTGAACCTTTACTTTTAAGAGTGCCACCGTGTTGTTATTCACACCTGAACAGGAGAACGACCTGCATGCGCTTGGTTCACATCAGACATCATCTTCTGTCTGAGAGTCGATGACCTGAGGAACAGCCCTCTCATTTCTCTCTTTCCACCGTGGATGACAGAAAGTGAGATTCATGTTGCTATTCCTCTCATCCAGGCAGACAGGAACCCCCTCTCTCTCTCTATTTCTCATCACTGGCTATCATATGGTCAGGAAATAGGAGTGGGCTGCACCAAACTCAATAGGCATTTAAGCACTTAGGAGTATTTCGGGGCCTGTTGTGATACGCATTAGACTAACAGGCTTCATCCATAACACTACACAATATTGATTCATTTCCTCAGGGCGAAGGGCATAATAGCCTTTATCTATTTTCACTCCTTATCACCCTTGTTGCCTAATCACTTTGACTGTTCGCTGCCATTAAAGTGCTTAAAATGCCAACCCCATAATCTCCAAAGGGTAGCAAAAACCTGTCAATAAAGGGATAAAGCATTTGTGTCAATAGAATGGCGTGAATTTGACATTGATGTGATGTAACCGCGACATGGATTTAGTTTAGTAACATTTCATGGAAGAGGTCAACGCAGCCACCGGTTTGCGATTAGCATTAAGAGTTCCTACTACTGAAGTATGTGTGTTGTTGTGGTTCTCCGTAATATGAATATTAAAGGGGACATAGCCTATCATGAAAATCTGACTTTTTCCGTGTTTAAGTGCTATAATCGGGTCCCTGGTGCATCTACCAACCCAGAAAACGTGAAAAGTGACAACCCAATAAGTTTATTTTGGCAAGCCTTTCACTGCAAGCATGTCAAAAAATAAGCCAATCAGATTTATCTCCCCTTCTGACGTAGGAAGGGGGTCTTATTATAATATTACCGCCCCTTAATCTGCACGTTTCCACCCTTGGCGCTGCCATTTGGTTTTCAAGCGACAACAGTGTAACCAGTTCTAACGCAATAGCAAAAGTTGGAGCAAAGCATGCAAACTGTTCTGTCGTTCCGTCTGCGCAGCCGATAAAGAGACACACACAAAAAGGCGCGTTATGCTCACACCCAAAAAAGTGTCCATTTTAACATGCTATAACAAATTGTTTGTGGGGTATTTTGAGCTGAAATTTCATAGACACATTCTGGAGACACCATAGATTTATATTACATCTTGTGAAAAGGGGCATAATATGTCGCCTTTAACTAGAAGAGGAAACGGTGGAGCTGTGTAGAGAGAGACTGGACACGTACAGATGGTTTTCTCCAGTCCAAGTGAAGGAACTTTTGTATGTGGTCGCGGCTAATGTGTATTGACCTATTTTTCTGAGGATGGTCTGAGATCAGCTTTCCATGTCCTCTTTAGGCCCATGCTGAGTCCTGGTTTGTAGTCGGTGTAGCTCACTACAGTAGTTCACAACAGGAAAAGTGCAGAATGTATGTGAGCTGCAGAGCATCCGCCAAGAATTCAGCCACAGATCTGAAAGAGAGGTAAAAACTGAAAGAGATGAAGAGATTTTGGTGGTTGTGGATAGGGGTGTGCCGGTTTTAGAATTGGTGATGACGGTTATGACGTGAGTCAAATGTGACGGTTCATAACATAACCGTCGTGGGGGGTGGGTGGGTGGGGGGGGGGCAACTTAGTTTGAATAAAATTAATATTTGTGTAGTGTTCAATGTTGTTATCAATAGAGATACGCGGATGGGGTATTAGTTCATCCGCAACCGCATCAGAAAACTCATCATCCGCACCTACGTTTTTTGACCAGATTTCAAAGCCGCACCCGCCCGCCATCCGCTGATTGTTTTGCGGTCTATGGACGATGCAAGGCTCTGCTGATGCGAGCCGTAAGAAAGCCCTTGTCTGTTCAAGAAAGGATGCAGCAAAGATATTTAATGCTAATGTATGAGGCATAGACCTACGCTGAGTTTCATTCATTTACGATGAGATGCGCTAGTTCACAATGCAATGCAATTGCAAGTGAACGCGGTGCATCGGAGCCTCCATGTCACGGACGGTTATTATATTGTCTCCTTTTTATTTATTAAATACATGCAATTGGTTGATGAAACATTTATTAAAATTAAGATACAATTTATACAAAACGAAATTCGCTTTAAAGAAAGGCTTTCTACAAAGCAAAACTTAATGAAGTGGTAAAAATCATGTCTGACGATTTACAAAAAAAACTTCATTAAGTGGTAAAAAACATGTCTTCCGATTGCAAATGTTCATTGCTAATGTTTACTATTGCAAATGTTTTTCATTTGTTTAATAAATCTTATAATGATGGCACATCACTATCATAGCTTTTATTTCTATCTCAAATGTTTGGCGGTCGGTCAAGGGGTACTTGGCAAAGAATCAAATACAGTTGGAAACGACGTAGACCATTAATAACACAGACTGTTAACAATTGTTTTTAATTAGTATTTAAACATTCTCTATGATAAAAAATGTTTGTAAAAAATATTTTAATAACATGGTTTTGGCGGTTATAGAGTTCTAATGACGGTGTTCAACTATAACTGTCGGTCTCACGGTTATATACTAACCGTCACACCCCGTGGAACATGGTTGACTAGGCCAAAATCTTGTTCTCAACTGATTTTGCTTCAGAGCTGAGAATTATACTGGATATCAAGTACAAAATGTTACTTCACACAAGTATGCAGATGAAAATGTTTGGCAGATATATTGCGAAAGCATGTTTTTGTGTTGCTGTGGTGGCAACAAATCTCAGCACTCTAGGGGGCGCTAGGGGGCACATTGACATTTAGGGTCCAGATTTACTAAACAAGGCAAATTAGCGTGAGAGCATAATCCCACAAAAGCGCCGATGGGAGTGGAAAGTTCTGTGCGTGATCTACTGACGACACGCAAATTAAAGAACACAAGATTCAGCCGGATCATTTCCATAATGACCTACCAAGAGCAGCGCAAATTAGCGTCTGGTTTAAGACATGCTATTTTGGGGGGCGTTAAATAATGGCGCAAATACCAGTAAATTGACGAGCGCAAACCTTAGTAAATCACCATGCATGATTCATTTCAATACTCTCCTCCCATAAATTTTGTGTCTGAAAGGGAAACTCCTATAAATACATATCCAATAAGGTCAGCTGCAAAAATAACCCTGCCCATGCCTTTTCAGCACTAATTTGTGTAGTCTTTGCAGCGTCTTTAGTAAATCCTGACAGTAGTTTTTTAATGCCAAAAGAGGGTTTGCCCTCTTTTGCAGAAGAACGTTATGCTTCAGCTCTGCATGACAGTGCGGATGAGTATAGATAATGTACAATGAACTCTGTTAGAGAGCTACATATGGCAATACATCTGTTCAATAATATACCTTACTCACCTGTTGAGTAATACACACTCAACGCATCTCGCGTCGCTTTACTTTTCAAATCCCTCAGTTCTCGCCATCTCCAAAAAGCCAAGCCAATGTTGATTCTGGGTTTATTACGAGCTCTGTTGTGGTCTCTTTTTGCCAGCAGACTTTCCTCTGTTCAGCGTTTGTTTAAACGGATGATTCCCTGAAGTTTGGAGATTTAGCTGATCCATGTCAACCTTTCTCACTCGTTGTGACAAATAACTAACCTGTGACACTCTCACACCATATATGCGTCAAAGTAGCCGGAGCAACTTTTCTCTATATACGGATATAACGAGATACACACAGGAGTGAGTTACCCTGGTAATCCAGAGTTCTCGCGAGAGCACAAGTTGAATTTGCTCAGCGAGTTACTCTGGTGTCGAGTAATGAAGCTCATTAAATATGCCCCTCTATCTGAGCTGCACCAATCACATCGGGTTATCTGATATAGGCGGGCCAGAGGCGAGCTAAACAGAAGACGACAGTGCTGTGACGTCAAAGTCATTAGTAAACATTGCAAGATGGCTATGGATGAACACCAGTTGTCTGAAACAGCTTTGGCCGCTACGATGAAAGAGTTAGACTTGGCTTTTTATCTAAAACAGGAACAGAAGACGGCGCTCGAATCGTTCCTTTGCAAGAAGGACGTTTTTGCTGTTTTGCCGACCGGATACGGTAAGAGTCTAATCTACCAGTTAGCTCCGCTGGTAGCTAAGCGTATGGGGTTTATTGTGATTGGTCGTAGTGTTATCCAATTGCATGCAGTGAGATTTTCAAATGCATGCTTGGTGCCGCCCCTCGAGCTGGCCGATTTTCATTAGTCGACGCCAGACCATTAATCTTTTAGATTTAGGTCTGGATTTCCAGGCTAAGGAGTGAGTGATGTATGTATGCATTTTTTCTGTGAAAACCATCCCGACAGGTCTAAAATATAAACATCATAGGCTTATCATAGTGACTCTAAATTTTTAAGTACGATCAATTTGGATGTTTGAGTCATTTCAACTTAAATTACATTAAACTGACTTTAATTTGTTGAATCTTGTATAACTCATAAAAAAAGTTGAAAAATGCTTAACTTATTTTGATGATTTAAAGCAATGTAAAAACATATGTTGTCATAACTTATTGATCATATATTTTTTACAGTGTAGATGTATTGTAAAACAATAATTTCATTAATTTGAACAAATATACCATCAATACAGATGCTGTTTTTTTCACTGACATGCCCCCAAAGAAAATTTCCTACTGAGTTTCCTACTCATAATAACTACGACTTTGAAGTGACGGTGACGTTTATGTGTTGTTCAACTGGTAAATACAGTCTTTCTGACATGACTTGAATGTTCCATAACTAACTTGCACAGCAAGACTTTCTTAGCCACTGTTCCCATTAAGTTATGAAAACATTATTTGTGAATTTTCTCTGAATGTTGAAAACGACCATCTTTTTAAATGTTTCAAAAACAGTTTTTTCTTGGTTATTGGAACGTTAATGTAACATTCCATTTGATCATTTTGCAAATGTAATGGAATTGTTACTTTTGAATGTTCTCTAAATGCTCTGAAGTAGCCACATTTATAAAGTGTTAGATGAAAAAAAACACTGCATAAATAATGTTTTGGTGCTAACATTTTGAGAACATTATTAAAGACCAGATAACTTTGAATGAACATTTGTTGAGAACCTTGCCAGAACATTAGCCAAAGTTCTGAGAAACATTCCCTGTTAGTTGAGTATATCTGCGTTATAAATTGTGGTCTAACATATTTTGTTATGCAATGACATTAACATATATTCAATGAGCGTTTGCATCCACATTGTGTAGAGAATGTTACAGGCCTTACATCGCGCAAAAAGACATGCACATCCTACTTGGATGATCCCAACACATATATCAGTTTCTGAAGACCCAACAGTCTGCAGGGAAGGCAGACATCATGGCGACCCCTTTTATTTACCCGCTGTATTACTATTACTGAGATGTTCCGCTCACCAATGTGTGCAAAAACAACAGGAAGTATGAAAACAGACTATGAACAGACTGTTAAATGCAGTTGAATGGAACCATGGAGACTGAGATCAAGACATTGCATTGTTTATTTATAGTTTATTTACAATCACATAATCTCTGCGCCGTTGCCCTGGCAAACGGCAACTGCATCCTTATCAAAACAACACCTACACGTTGTTGCGAGTCGCAACAGTCTGCAGTTTGCCAGGAGGTGAAAGAGTGAGACTGTGTGAGGTAGGAAATCAGTTGTGGTAGTTCAAAGAAGCTGTGGTCTTACAAATGAAGAGCATGCAGGAACGCGCTCACGCACACACACACACACACCCTTGCTGCACTGTCCCCTTTTACCAGTGTGTTATGTGAAGCAACGGCAGACACCAGTGCAATTCTATTTTTAGCAAGTGCCTGCAAGACGCAAGCACATATGTTAAAATGCTGCTCAGCTGTGTTGCGCTGTTAGCTTTGCATTGCTATCTTTTGCTCAAGATTTTGAGTGGTAATAGGAGCATGTTCTTTGAAACGTGCCTATTTTTATGCACTTGCAGAATGTGCAGACTGGAGGGTCCATGTTAGGCGCTCTGCTAGTGTGTGATGCTGAGGACACTTTTCATGAAAACTGGTGTCCTGTTACTTTAAACTAAAGCATTAAATCCTATATATGTTTTTTGTTGTTGTTGTAATAACTATTAAATATGGTAGGGTAATACAGTCTAACACTGTAGTACACGTAAACTGTAGTTGTAAATACAGTTTTTCTGAATTGCTAAAACACATTTCTTGAAACTTTCTCAAAACCTTAAACACAAAAATACATTGTCAAACCACATTCAGAGAAAATTCTCAAAGACTCTTCTGGCAAAATCAAACAGTTGCCTCAAAACCATTTTATCTGTGCACAAAATCAAACAATGCTTTCAGATCATACACACGGCAAGTCAATATTATAAACACTACAGATCATGTGTTAGACACTACATCAAAAAATGAAGAACACTGAATCCAAAGCATGCAGTTACAGGACAAAAAGTATATTGTAACAAAGTAAACTAATTTTCCAATTATGTAAAAAAGTATAGTAATGATAACGTACAGTAGTATGGTGAATAAATGGTATACTGTATGCACTGCAAGTGTTGTGTTATAATGGATATTGTATAGTAGGCCAATCAAAGGTCTGTATATTCACCACTTGCAAAAGTGCAAAAGCCAAAAAGGTTACAGTACAAAACTCAAAATGAAAAGCATGTTATAGTCACTCAGAAGATTTGTGCAACTGCAGAATCAAGGTCAGTGAGAGATTGTGTTTTAGTGAGTGAAAATGTGTTCAGAGTTTTGAAAAAGAGAGTGCATGAGATTTGCAAACAGTGTTTTAACTACCTGAACTTGTTTAATGATTTACAGAAAAAGGGATTTATTCGACAAATTGGTTTAGGCTATTGAGAATTTGGTTCAGAGAATGGGGTTTAGTGTTTTAGCAATTCAGAAAAACTGTATAATGTGTTAAATGTCTGTATTGCTTTAAAATGGTGATTTTGGTCTGTCCCAATCTTTATATTGCTATAGCTTTAATTTATTTTGATTTAAGTTATAATTTTAGTAATTTTACTTCAACTTATTTATTTTAGTTTGCTGGCAAGGCCACATTTAAATTTTTCATTTATACTTTTTAAGTTTAAGTTTTTAATCTATTTAAAAAAAAAATGTGGCTTTATTTCATTGTTTACTTATTTTTTTTTTAAAAAGTTTTAGTTTTAGTTAGCAATAACAATAATATATATATATATATATATATTTATTTATTTTTTTTTATTTTTTTTTTTATTATTATTATTATTATTTTTTTCGGTAGAGGTTCACTTTTTGCACAGTATATACATAAATATATATGTACAGTCAGGGCTGGACTGGGACAAAAAATCGGCCCGGGCATTTTGGCCCAGAGCGGCCCACTATATGATCATAAACACCACCCTTCTTTGCACGCCCTTAATTATATGCATACCAACTCCTATTCATTAAAACCACTAATGCCATGTAATGAGTGAGTATAGGAACGAGTGAGAGTTAACAGATGAAATAAGTAAAAATTTGATATTTATTAATACGGTCCAACTATACTTCACAGTGTTGAATACTAAAACAAGCTGTAATCTGCATTGGCATAGCAATACAAGTGTTTCTTACAGGATTTTTGGTAAAACTGTGATGGGTGGACCTTGGTCCTTCTAGGGGGGTTCGGGGGCATGCCCCCCCGTGAGAAAATTTTGTGCATTTTAATGTTAAATTCATCAATCTGGTGCACTTTGAAAGTTCAAAATTAAAAGCTCCAAACCATATTCAGTGTGAAAATTAAAGAAAAATTCAAACCTCTTTTAGTTACAGTGTCTATTTACATTACACCTACTACATAATAATAGTTATAGCCTAATATTAATCCAATGACAGTATTTTTTTCTTTTTCCATTCGTATTTTTTCGGCCCCACCCATTTCTTTCTCTTCTTTCCTTCTTTTCGCCATTCTTACCGTCTGTCTCTCTGTTGTATTCACACAAACCCAAACCTAACCAAAAGTAAACTCCTTTGATCGGCGCCCGCGCCTTTGAGCCAATCGGATGTCAGGAAAAACGAGGATCAGTCCAAGTTGGGAGGGGCCGCTCATATCCCCCCTCAAGATTGGAAGTATTGGTCTGGCCCGGTCTGAAACACACCCACAGACACACAGCGTTCCCCTGCCGCTGAGCGGCCGGCCAGGCCGGTACGGTAGCTAATCATTTGAAAAAAATGTTTTGCCCACCGGCCGGTTCGGCCTGAAATGGACCGGCCGTTCGGGATTGTTCCCGGTATTCCCGATTGCCAATCCGCCCCTGTGTACAGTCAAAACAAAAATTATTCAGACACCAGATATAATTGTTGATATTTATTTACTAGTGGGTGCAGGACACTATAGTTCATTTATATAAGTGAGGATAGCAAAATAAAAGTGAACTGTGACATTATACCCAAAAAATCTTCTACCAGTAAATTTATAATGATTACTGAAGTGGTTTTAAGGCTTGTCAGTAAACGCCCACTTTTATGATTGGCTAACGTTGTTGCATAGATAAAAGTATCAACAGCCACTCATTATTGGACATGAATAAGTGTCCATATAAAACCTTAATTTACAGACAGGGCATTATGAAATCATTTATTCATGGTTTGTGATGTAGCCGCTGTCAGATCCAATAAAGCTGATTGATTCATATGAACTCTCCATTACTGTTAGGTTTCTGGTTGCAGCAATGAGGAAACGGGATTTCAGTGCAGCAGACTTTATTAACAATAAACTTAAAGAAACGCTCGGGAGACTAAGAACAAGGACTTTCTATTCCTTACTAAAATTCGAATTGTTTATGTACCAAAAATGTGTAATATTATTTAGCTCTGGCACACATTTCATGTGCATGGTTTCCTACCGTTATAAAAAAAAATTCTAATTGTATTCCAAGTCCCAAATTTTAGAAATGAATAGAAAATGAAACAGCTCATAAAATATTTAGCTTGACCTCTTGTGTCATTTCATAGTGGTCAAGCACATTTTTTAAGTATCCTCTTTTTTTGTCAGTTTTGAGTCATGTTTTACACCCTATTTGTAGAATAAGCCTAATATAGCTGCGGGGTATTAGACTATCAAAGAAGCTCTTTCATTCCCTAGTATAGCAGGTGAGGCTTTTACTAAAGTCATTGGAGGATGAGAGGGCTCTATTTCTGGAGTTTTCTTTGTTAAATTAATTTAGTTTATTTATGCATGCACCTCCACATGAAAGCATCCCGCGGTCCCTAGTGGAACTGATGAGTTGTGGAATGAGAGGCGTTTTAGCTCTCTCTTTCTCGCACTCTCTCTCTCTCTCTCTCTGTGTCTGATTCACTTCTCTCACTTCTTCTGTTCTTTGAACCCGTTTTTCCTTCTGTCTTCCTTTGCCGATGAATGGAAAGGTCACTAAAGCGTTCATTCCCAGTGTGGTTGTGTTTTATTGAACGTGATGAATAGATTTGTGCCGTATCGATTCCTCTGATCAATAGGTAGAGTGTTCTGAGAACTACAGAGGACTCTAATGATTGTTAGTAACCCAATTAGCTGCAAAAACCAGATTATGAATTATTCATGCCGTTATGCTTGCCTGCCATATCAAAAATAAACTAAACGCATTATTATCAACCTGATTAGTGGTGAGCAAGGTCAATGAATGTCAGTTTTCATTATTAGTTTCATGACTTAGAATGTGGCTCGACCTTCATCATTTTTTGAGCTATACAGCAATTTCTGTCTGTCCAATTAGTGAGTTTACACAAAGTCCCTTTAAAGGGATAGTTCATCCAAAAATGAAAATTCTGTCATTAATTACTCACCCTCATGTGATTCCAAACCTGTAAGACTTTTGATCATCTTCAGAACACAAAAGAAGATCTTTTTAATGAAATCTGAGAGCTTTCTGTCCCTCCATTGACAGTTACACAACTACCGCTTTTAATCACCAGAAAGGTAGTGAAGACATCATTAAAGTAATCCATTAAAGCAATGTGAGTGCTTTGTTTGAGCAAAAAATAAAATTACCACTTATTTACAAAATTTTAATTCACGAGAGCACTACGTCACATGCGTGTTATGTTGATTTGAGAGCAGATGTTGTTCTGAACGTGCTTTGGAGATTAATATTTTGTAAATAAAGTGGTAAATTATGTTTTTTTGCGCAAAAAAAGCACTTGTGTCGCTTCATAAAATTGAGGTTAAACCACTGGAGTCACATGGATTACTTTAATGATGTCTTTACTACCTTTCTGGGGCTTGAAAGTGGTAGTTGCGTAGACTGTCAATGGAAGGACGGAAATCTCTCAGATTTCATCACAAAGATCTTCATTTGTGTTCCGAAGATGAATGAAAGTCTTACAGGTTTGGAACAACATCAGATCGAGTAATTAATGACTGAATTTTAATTTTCGGGTGAACTATCCCTTTAAGGCAAGTCATTTCAGTTGGCGGCCATCTTTGAAACGCATCTGGTGCAGTCATTTCAGTCATGCAAGTACAGCTGCTATCTCTTCGAATAGGGAAACATCAAATTCTCCAAAACTGTTCACCACACTCACGAGTAAATTTCATTTTTGAAATCACCTTTGAAATCTGACAACTGTCTCATAAATTTCAGTTCTAAATGCTCAAATCATG
This sequence comes from Abramis brama, assembly GCF_963993115.1. Classification (NCBI taxonomy): domain Eukaryota; kingdom Metazoa; phylum Chordata; class Actinopteri; order Cypriniformes; family Leuciscidae; genus Abramis; species Abramis brama. The sequence continues at coordinate 11,042,597 of NC_139984.1, read as the reverse complement.
ACAAAAAAACTGAATTTTTCAGGCTGGAACGGCCAATGCGCATGTGCAGTCCTTAGCGCACGTCTCAGAACGCTGAGTTTCTCTATAGCTAGCGGAGCTTCTAACGGCAGCTGCAGTGACACGATGATTTTACCAATTGGCGATTGGCTCTTTTATTTAGAAGGCGGGACTTATTCCACCATATTGTGTATTGCACTAAAGTCTTTGGTTTACATCACTTGTAAGTAGCCTGGTTGACACCAGACCCTTCTCAGTTGTTCATTTGTTGTTTAGTTCATTCACAGCCCATTTCCAAAGGGGCGTAACCAACGGACGTCGCTCAAATGCCTCTGGGCGCAATTGGACAGACCTAAAACCAATCAGAGCGATCGTCATCGTGTAAAGCCCGCCTCAACATTTGTGATTGGTGCCTCGATTTGGGAAAATTGGAAATGTTCTTGAATGGGCTCTTGGCCAGACGGACTTGCAGAGCAAATCTCGAATTTGCCGGAAGTTCGTCAGGGTTTTCCCAGGCTAACTTGTAAGGGAAATGCTATGTCAAATTAAACTTTTATTGAAATAGTCCTGACTTTTAATCTGTGATGTACCTCATTAACATTGAAAAGGAGGTGTGTTTGCACTGAACAAATAGCAATGGCTTAATTTCCATATGTAAATTCCATTGCATTTAGCAGCTACTTTTGCTGAATTGCGGATGATTAGTGAATAAGACGAAATGCCATGTAACGGTTTAGTGCGTTTGCCTCAGAGTGAGAAGAGAGGTTAAGGAAAGATAGATGGACAGATGAGCGGTTGGTCAAATTCAGCTGGGACTGCATTTTTCATAACTCTGTCAGGCGTAAACCTGCCATGGCTTTCAAGCAGCATAAAATCAATGAGTGCACCATTAACCTGCGATTGCACCGGTTCACTCCACCGCTGCCCCCCCATAGTCCATAACCGCATGTGAACACCTCACACAGCTGTGAAAAAGACAAATAGATGGAGAGCGGTTTATGTACAGTGACAAATAGAGGAACATTAGAGAAACAGAGATACAGCTCCAGAAATTCTGTATTCTACATGTTCCAAAATGCTATGAGATTGAATAATATATGTTTTGAAATCCCACATTACAGTGAAAAAAGATCTTAAAGGAATATTGTGGGTTATACATCTTAATATATACAATATATATTTTATATATATATATATATATATATTTTATATATATATATATATATATATTTTATATATATATATATATATATATATATATATATATATATATATATATATATATATATTATTATTGCATATGTTTTAGGTTTTGTATCATATTTGATACATCAGTTGCTGATATTTACATGGAGAAAAAATAAGATGAAATTCTGATATCTTGTAAATCATGATTATATGTTTTAATATTAAATTAAGCGATCTTGAGATTGTAGAAAGGCGCTATATAAAATAAACGTTATTGTAATCATTGAAATACTTATAGCAGACTACTTGCATAAAATGCATATAAATATCAATTGCAAAAAATGCCCTTGCACGATTAAGCTAGATCTATTACGACTATCACGATTAAAGTGAAATGTGAAATTATTGAAAATTGTAAATTTGCAGCATTACATTTACAGTAGATTTGCTTAATACGTTAATGCGTGTTTTGCAGCGTTGAGCATTATAACAAATCACACACGTTTCTGTTGAGCTTGTGAATGCAATGTCCAATCAGAGGCGTTTTGGTTCGTCACCACGGAGATCACCAAATGTATGTGCGTGCACTCACTGACTCACTCAATTCTCAATCCGCATTCGCAAATTCTCTCATCATCATCAAGAAAGTGCAGACAAGATGTAAGTGAGAGATTAATTTTGCCATGTAGACAGCTTCAGATTAGACTGAAGTCATGGACTTTCTTTATGTAATTTATTCCCAGTTTGAATAACCGTCTTGTTTTTCATGCTGTTGGAATAACCAACATGAAGTTATGATTTTCTAATCCATTAAAAGCAATAAATAAATTCATAAACGGTTCTTAGCTTGTTTCGTCTGTAACCAGAATATGTAAAAAATAAAAAAGAGCAACTTTACAGCTAAACTGAAATAAATTGTATTGAACCTGGAATATTCCTTCAAGACAAATAAGAAGTCTTTATAAAGTATTGCACTTACAGTTGAAGTCTATGGGGCAAGTACATAGGTTTAGGGGTTTTAAACCAGAAATGTGAACCCCGTAGCTCTTATATGAATTGATCAATTAATAAATGTGCTTTTTAAAAAAAATCTTTTGTCTAAATCACCCTTTCACTCAAAGAAACTTCGAGACATATGCATAAACATGAGGTTGAAACTCATCCGGAATATGCTTTTTCTAGGACAAGGCTTATTCTAAAAAATCTCAATCTCTTTGAGGGTTGAGGTTTGATGGATTTTTAGTGGGGGATTATTAAAGAAGCTCCCTTTGTCTTTTTGCTGCATACTGTACACTTCAAGCGTCTCACACGGCTGTTATATATTATTCATGTGAGAATTACGTAACGGTGCTTTCATTGTGAAATGTCATGAAGATTCAGAGGAGTTTGTTCAGCATCAGGTTCACAGATCTGATCGTGGATGGAAAAGACAGTTGCACTTTATACTGCCATAGACAATCAACCGTCACTCTGCTTTGTTCTCCTGCTGGAAAACGCGCCGTGGAGCGCTGAAAGGCCCTTGGTGTGTTTTATGTGTTTGATCACGATGTGTCCCGGTTGCAGTGGTGTGTGTGGGCGTGGGTTCGTGCGCTGATGTGGAGGCAGGGTGGAGGTTGCCTGCACCTTTGCAGAAGAAGGTGGAAAGTGGGTGAGTCATCCAAAATTAAACCACAAAAGCAAGAGAGGATTTGTGCACTGTGGGGCTGCGTCTGCACACACACACACACACACCCGATGATGCAGGTTAATTAATGATTAACCTGCCATTTGATGGAATAATGAAATGCCGTTTGTCTAAATTAAGATTTTTTTTATTAACTACTCAAAATCACAAAACAGGTCAGACGCCTGTCCGACTAACCCCAGATTAGTCAAACAAATGGTGTGAAATGGAATTTTATTTGTTTTTTTATATGTGATTCAAAAGCTTTTTTTTTTCAATCTATAGGCTAACGAAACGATACGATTTAAAACGAAGTACAGCAAACTGTTTCAGAAACTTTTTAAAATGCTGTTTTAAACTTATATATATGCAAATATTTACATTTATTTTTTATAAAAATGATTAAAAATTACAAAAATAATGAATATATTGTTTATATGTATAGTATATATATATATATATATATATATATATATATATTTTTTATTTTATTTTTTTTTATATATATTATACAATATTTGTATATGTATAAAACATTAATATATATATATATATATAATATACACACAATATACAGTATATGTATATTAAAACTTACAAAAATAAATATATTTGTATACAAAACATTTTTTTAAGTTTTAATATACATATACTATATATATAGAGAGAGAGAGAGAGAGAGAGAGAGAGAGTCTATATATTTGCAATTTTTTAACTATATATATATATATATATATATATATATATATACAGTATATGTATATTAAAACTGACAAAAATAATTGTATATGTATATACAAAATTACAAATATATATATATTTGTACATATATATTTGTATATATAGGCTATATATATATATATATATATATATATTAATTCAATTAAATATATTATATTAATTATTTTTGTGTATATATATATATATATATATATATACATTTTATAGTATACAATATAGTATATATATATATATATATTATAATTTTATGTAATATTTATATATATACGTATAGAATTTTACATTTTTTTGTTTATATATGCATATTTATTATTACTATTATGTATATATACACACAAATATTTACATGTAGTTTTTATGAAAAAATTAAAAAGTAATTTATTTGTGTGTGTGTGTGTATATATATATATTTAAATGAGTTTTTTTATTAAACATCCATTATTGACTACAAGATAAAGATTCATTATTTCTAATAAAGTGTAGTTGAAATAGCAGGATTTTTAATCTACTCTTCGAGAAGCGAATGAATCGTTTCCCATCACCAAGTTCTTGTTCCTCAGAAGTGATCTTCTCGTCTGTCATATCTCAAAGCTGAGGGTAGAGGAAAATGCGGTCAGCCTCTGAGGTGGTGACCCTGTCAAAGTCCCAGACCAGAAGACACGCGTGTCAGCCTGTCGTCCCGCTGGGCTCCTGATGCTGGAGTCCATGAGCGTGTGCTGGTCAAGAGATGTGGCGCCCAGTGCGAAACGAGATGAAAATGAGTAAAAGAGGGTTAGTAGCAAGGGATTGGTTATTGCCGCCTGCATGTATGACTGTTTTAGCACTCAAATTGCTTTCCGACGTCTGAGCTGTCCTCAGGGAAATATGGGACGCAGAATCAGCGTGTGAAGAGCGGACACTGAGCCGGCTGATGGATTGGATTGTGAGATGTGTCTCTTTGTCTCTTTTTTTGAAGGGGGATGCAGTTTGTGTGTGTGAGTGTGACCACCAACGTTTATAAAGCAATATGAGTTTCTGAAACCCCAGAGGTGTTGTCAGGCTGTGAAAAATGTTGTCAAGTCTCAAGCACACCAGTGAGACCAGCAGGTTCTGGATGAGCATCTAACATGTGTCTCAGGTTAAAGGATTACTTCACATACAACTTAAAGTTCTGTCGTCATTTACTCTTCCTTATGTTTTTCTTTTTTCTTTAATTCATTCTTTGAAACACAAATGTCTCCATTGGAAATTTTACACCAAATCTTTCACACTTAAGTTCTTAGGACATTGTAAAAGTAATGGTACGGACCATTTTTGACACCTTTTATGGTGATTTTGAATCCTCTTTGAGACGTGAAAGCTTCAGTACCCGTTCTTTGTAATTACATGGAAAAGAGCGACTGGTGCAATTCTTCAAAATCCTCATTTTGACAGCATTCCCGAGCTTTAGACTGCCAGGTTGTACCTTGGAGCAAAAAACTCAGTGAAATATAGGATGAATGGCTATGTAGATCAGGTGAGGATGGGGAAACACAAGATCTAGGTTGCGTGTCTAACCTCGAGAAGGACCAATAGCAGGAAAATGATCACGACAGTTTTATCACCCCTATTCCCTTGAGAAATGCAACCCAATCATAGGTTTTTCTAGGACATCTATCTCTTAAGTCTCTTTGGATACAAGGGCTTTTCTCTTTGGAAAAGTATTTGCTAAATATTAGAACAAAGTAATAATTTGATTCAGTAAGGATGCATTAAATTGATTTCAAGACAAGACATTTATAACGTTACAAAAATTTCTGTTTCAAATAAATGCTGTTATAAATCTGTTTATCAAAGAATCCTGAAAAATATGAAAGTATGAAGCAACTTTTCAACATTGATTATAATCAGAAATGTTTATTGAGCAGCAAATCAGCATATTAGAATGATTTCTGAAGGATCGTGTGACACTTACTATTTTTTTTTAGTACAATCAACTTGGATGTTTGAGTCATTTCAACTTAAATAACATTAAACTGACTTAAAAAAAGTTCAATCTTGATTAACTTGTGAAAAAAAGTTATTACTAACTATAATTATTAACTTGCAATGTAAAACCATACGTTCTCATAACTTATTGGTCATGTCATTTTTTACAGTGCTGAAGACTGGAGTAATGATGCTGAAAATTCAACTTTGATCACAGGAATAAATTACATTTTAAAATATATAACAATAAAAAACAGTTATTTAAATTGTAATAATATTTCACAATATTACTCTGTTTTTACTGTATTTTTGATCAAATAAAAGCAGGCTTGATTATAAGAGGCTTCTTTCAGAAACATTAAAGACCTCTTACTGACCCCAGAATGGTAGTTTAAAAATGTGCTTGCCTCATTTATTGGCTGTTAAGCGTCTCAAAGAAAACTAGTTAGCCCTCGAATATTGTGCAGACATTTGATGGCATGAACCTTGCAAACGTTGCCAAATTCAGCGACTCCTTCTTTTTATTAAGCGCTAAATGTAGCAGCCTCTGCCACCTTGTAAACAGAGCTTTATTTCCCGGTGGACTGATAAAAACCTGTGCACCCTGACTCCTGGAAATGGCATCCAGCCAGACAGTTAGATCAGAACTTGCTCTTTGATGTGTGCGATCTGAAGCCTGCCAGTGAACTAGGTCAGATATGGCTCTTATTTTCCACATCTTATACAGCTTTTTGTGTTATCAAACCCTTTGCGCTATTTGGTACAGGTGTTTAAAACACTGCGTTCTGGATTAATGTGCTTATTAATCCAGTAAATATTAATGTGGGAATCCCAATCCCGTAACTCCCCAAACCGGAAGCAAGCAGTGAGCCTTGAAGAGATCGGAGCATGATGGATGATGTAGTCCAAAATCTGATGTGCTTCCGGCTTCTCTTACCCATTTTCTGAGAGCTGGGTCTCTCTTGTTGTGTGCACAGAGGACAGGCAATGAATTATTAAATGTGCAGTGTTTGAGCAGAAATAGAAACCTGCCTTCAGAAGTGTGAAAATATTGCTCATCAACAGGGTAAGGGGATGGGATGCATCGTTTTGTGTTAAAGAAACTGTGTGCTGTACTTGTGTAAAATATTCTATTTGTCCGTCAACTGATTGTATTGTGGTCACATCTGAATAAGTTTAACATATGCATATCATCAATGTACTATTTATTTATTTTAAATGTAATTTTCTTGTTTCTTTTTAAGTTTTTAAAATTTATTTTGTTCTATTTAATTTACCTTTTTTCATTTTAAAATTTAATTTCTACATTTAAATGTTGTCATTTTACTTAAAATTAATTTATTTTGTGTTTAATTAAAAAATATTAAGTTTACCTGTATTTTTTTATTTAAAATTTAATTAATTTAAACTTTTAACTTCAAATGAATTTATTTTCAGCTTTATAATTTTACAGTGTTAAGTTTAAAATGTATTTTTGCTTTTCATTTTAAAATAAAAAAAGTTTTCTGAACATTTTAACTTTACAATTCTTATTTTAAGATTTTAAGCTTAATATTATATTGTTTGTTTAAAATGTCATTTATTTTTGCTTTTATTTTAAGATCTTTTTTTTTTTAATTAACTTACCCTTTAGTAGACAAAGATACTTTTAAATGTGAACATAATACTTATTTTTTCCTTTTCAGTTAATTTTCTGTTTAAAATGTATTTTTGCTTTTCATTTTAAAATAAAAAATTAAAAGAATTTTCTTTTCTACTTTTATTAGAGATACTTTTAAAAGTATTTTTTTCCTTTTTATTTAATTTTCAAACATATTCATACATTTAGTTTTTAACTTGCAAGACACGTTTAGAATGTATTTTTTGCTTTTCATTTTAAAATAAAACATTTAAGTACATTTTCTTTTCTACTTTTATTAGAGATAATTATAAAAGTGTTTTTTTTATTATTTTTTTAAATTAAATTTATTATTTATTGATACATTTATTTTATCCAAACAAAGGAATCTAGATTAGGAACAGGTGAACATAATGAACTGATCAATGAGTAACCGTAGCAACTAATTAACAACGGGAACAAGAACAGGAACTAAACACAGAAAGAAAACACAAATATAACATAATCGTTATATGTAGCCTACATTTTAATTTAAAAAAATTTAATTTAAAATTTTAAGCTTAAAATGTTGTTTATGGTCAATTTTAAAATTGATAATTTAGTTTAATTGATTTTCGCTTTTGATTAGAGATATAAAGAGTGAACAGATAATGATTGCAAGTGAGAGTGGCAAATAGGATGGGACTTGAACCTTTGTCAGTCGTATGAGCACCACAGCTCATCACGTCAACCGCCGCACCACATCTCCAACTGATATTGTTTTTCTTCTACTATAATACACACTTGACACACAGAACGCTGATGGATGGAATGTAAACTACAGATGGCAATACACTGTTTTTTCTTCTCATATTAGTGTGTTGTAAAGTAGAAAAGCCCACTCCCCGTGGCTGTTACTCAGAGATGTAATGATGCCGAGTGGTCAGGATCCCAAACAGGAGTGCTGGGACGGACAATCAGAGATTAGTCTCGGATCAAAGCGATTGCCACCCCTCACAAGCTTACTCAGCACTGACACTGAAGCATAGGGAAGGGATTTGTCACTCTCACGCTCAACGTGCTTCAAACAATGCCTGTGATGGAGAGAGAAGCAACATTTCCAGGCTTTTGACTTTCCCACAGCCTGAAATAGCCTTATGGAGAAGTGTTCCGAAGCCTCGGTGAAGCAGCACGTCTGACTAGTTTAGAGTTAAGATGCTTTATGGGAAGTTAAGCACTGAAATAATTTTAATCTGCTTTGAGCAGACGTACATTAGGACATGTGGAGACAAATTCAGTCAGCATCGTAAAAATCCCATTTGGGTGTTTTTACGGTGTACGTGAGGCGTTTAGTCTGTTATGAGAAGCCCTCGAGTGTTTGCTGATAAAGCCTGCAGTGACTGTAAACTTCAAAGAGCTGAAGACCTCAACAAAGGTCGTTTTACAGTATTAAAGAAGTTCTTAATGCCAAAAAACGTACCGCCATGGGTGTTCGCTAGTGTTTGGGATGTTCCTGTAATACAGCAGTTTGCCAAGATACAGATCCATTTTCCAAAACGCTTGTGCAATGTAGGGTTTTTTCCCCATTCATTTTTTAAATATGAATTTTGAAAAATTCTTTGTTAAGTAAGGCATATTGTACATCCAGCCGGTTGTCGCAGAATACATTTTGATTGTGTGATCAGGACCCCGACCCCTGATTTCTGTGATCAAAGCTGAACTTTTAGCATCATTTCTCACCATATTCAGAAATCATTCTAATATGATGATTTGATGCTCAAGAAACATTTATTATTATTAACAATGTTGAAAATGGTTGTGCTGCTTCATATTTTTGTGGAAATCATGATACTTTTCTTCAGTTTTTTGAAAATTCAGCTTTGATCACAGGAATAAATTACATTTTAAAATATATTATATTAACCGCTACAGCGCCAAAAGTTACGGACTGCAGCTTTAACTCTACATTAAGTAAATCCACTTCACCCACTAATACTCTTCGACAGTGATGCCATAGAAATAGACAGAGCTACTGCAAAAACAGAAGTTCAAACACAGAATGCTAAAGTTGGCTGCACACTTGTTTCTCTGGCGCATTAGGTCTACAGAACATCATTTTTTAGCGGTCATAATTACTTATTCAAAATAAGTACCTTCTTAAAGGGTAATTTTGTCAGTCAAAAATAGTCGATCTCGGGTAGATTAACAAAAAGACCCTAGGTTGCATTTTGGCGAGAGTTACTCTTTAATAGAGTATGCGATTTCGGACGTGGCCTCTGTCTCAATGAAGCCCCTCCTTCTGAAAAGCGCACTGTGCTCTGATTGGTCAGCAGGACCAGTGTGTTGTGATTGGTTAGCCGTTTCTTATCATAACAGTGAGTTTCAACACAATGCTAACTCAACTCAACCAGGCCTCACCCCTTTTTTGCGTATGTCTAGGGCATAAATCATTTAAAAGAGAAATATTGTCACTTGTTCATTCCCGGAAGAAAGCATTGTAGGCGTTTCAGGGATTTCAGAAACAGTGTTACTGATATAGAGAATAACTCCATTTGCAGTGACTTTGTAACTTTGCAGACCTTTTTTCACACTCAAACAGCAACATTACACACAAAGAGAGTTGAACATCCTCTTTAATGCATAGTATGGGGTTTGTTTAAATCTCCATCGCTAAGTAGTGATAGTGAAGCTTGCTGGCAGGAGAAACCATGACCTATAACTGCTGCCAGCTTGCTGAAATCTGTTGATACAGCAAGTGTAAACACACATGTGGTCTTGGTGTACAAAATCGTCACACTGCACTGGTCAATCCCGTCCGACCGTCAACCACAGTGTCCAGATGGTCCTCCACAGTGTAAACCCACAGGCCACGGTGTAGGGAAGGTGTTAAATGGCTCTCCTGTCTGAGAAATACCCAACAGCAACGACTCACCCAGTTCTGAAATGTCGGGGTCAGTCGGGGACTTGTTCTGCAGTCTCTCTGAGGATATGAATTGAGGGGTTTTCCGCTCTCGTAATGAGATTTATCCGCATGGTGAGCCGAAAGATGGGGAGAGGGATGAGGAAAGTATGGAGAGCAGCAGGAGGCTGAACTCCCTCATTCTCATGTGGGCCTGTTTTGATGGAGTTTAGCTGTCATATTAGCATGACTAGCGATTTGTTGAGTGCATGTGACGCGGTGTCCGTGATTCCAACAGCTGCTCTGAAGTAGGAACGTGGAACATTTACTGTCACACACTACAGCTCTGTTTCAGAGCCTCAAAAGAGTCTTTACTGTCTATATAGGTAACATATAATCTCTGAAGAAAGCTAACCGTTAGCATTGACAGTTGTTCGGCTGGTGCGGGATCGCCTCTATGGATGTAACCTGCTCTGTTGCCATTTGTTGACATGTTTTTGAGCCAACCACCTAATTACTATAGAGCCACAGGAAAATAATTTCATAGCAGCGCTGATTGGTTAATGACACCACGATAATAAACACAAGAAGTCTACGCTAATCAGTGTTATTTTAGTATTATTTATATACTATTATAGTTTTATTAATATTAATTTTTAAGTTTATTACTTTTAGTTTATATATTAATTACTCTTTGCTCTTTTTAAATATTACTACTTATGTATTTGTTTTTATTTCACTTTTAGTTTTTATTTATTTTAAGTTAGTCATTTTAGAGCTTCGATTTATTTTAGTTAGATACCAAGGCAACATTTCTAATTTTTTTCTATTATTAATATCTATTATTTTTATTTTATTTTTAGCTTCATTTCAATTAACAAAAATGTTTTTATTAGTTTTTGTTGTAAGTTTACCATAACAACCATGCTCTGTGTGATAATTGTCACCATTATGTTCAGTTTAGTTTCATTTTCATGGACTCTTATAATTATATTTCTCTTTGTTGACCTCTGCCTTTGTTCCTGTTTGCATGTCATTCATCTATTGTCATGGTTATTATATATATATATATATATATATATATATGTATATATGTATGTATGTATGTATGTATGTATATATATATATATATATATATATATATATATATATATATATATATATATACATTTTTACACAATTGCAACTGTACTGAATCACACATATGCTGTTATAAAAATAGTAACATGTTGATTTCAGTATCACACACATAACAACAGGTTCAATATAGTATCATCTGTGATCCAAAGTGTAATTGTGAAATCGCAACACTACTTTTGCATTTCTCTTCCTTATGCTGACTTTAAAGGGGAGGGGTCCTATTATGCCCTTTTACGAAGTCTTAGTTTTGTTTTTGGGGTGCCTTTGGCGTGTTTGGGAAAATCGTGTTGTAGTCCAAATGAGCCGTTTGTTGTAGTTCTTGGTAGTTCGTTTGTTGTAGTTCTTGGAAAGTGGATTCTGTTCAATAAAATATCTCCCATATATATGTTTTCATGCTTGATTGTTAAAAAAAACGCATTATTTCTCACATATTTTACATTATTAAAGCAACTCTTTCCCCGGTCTGTCTCGAACGCGTTGTTAGTTCCTGTTTCGATGAAGCCACTCCTTCCGAAATACGAAATGTGCTGTGATTGGTTAGATGGGTTAGTGTGTCGTGATTGCGTGTTTGGGAAATGTCCCGCCCCTCCATAACTGTGAGTTCTGCTCAAATGTAAATATTAAGGATGGCGTCAATTTCAAACCGATTCGAGCCCGGTTCAGACCCTGACAATGTTAACGAAGAAGAGGATCATCCAGAACAGATTTCACAGGACGTTTCAGAGTGGTGTGTTTTTTGTAATTTTCTTATACATTATAGATACGATGTTATCCACCATTTAATCATGATATTTTTCAGAAAACTATGGTAATACAAACAGTAATCGATCACTAAACCATGGTTAATTTTCCTAATGAGCGGTGAATCGTCTTACAAAAGCAAGAGCTTACAAAAGCAACAGAAACAAGCTTTTCTCCATAAAATGTGCAGCACACAGATAAACGTTGGGGTCAACAGTGTTTGTCTAAGTTTGTCCACCTGAAGGTCAAACAAATGAGTTTTGGAAACGTTATGGAAAAAACATCGTCTCCTTGACATAGCGACAGCACTGTCTTCTCTAATGCAGCTCAGCCAGGCCTCATCCCCTTTTTTTGTGTATTCGGTATTCGGGGATTATTTAAATGAGTAACATTGTGACTTCATAAGATCTGGAAAAATCATGAAAGTGGATTCGGTTCAATAAAATATCTCCCATTGGAGTGGACTTTGAGCTTTGTAAACTTGCAGATCTTTTTTATGCTTAAACAGCAACATTACACGCTAACTAAAGTTGAAAAAGTAGAAAAGCATAATAGGACCCCTTTAATAGAGGTTATGCAAATTAAAAAGAATAGAGCATCAGTCCTGTTTATTTCTCTAGCATTGTCCCAAAAATATGCACACAACTGTTAATGTGAATGTTTACAGTGTTGTGCGATTAGACTTGGGTTGGGGCAAACTCATCACATTCAGCTTGTGAATTCCTGGCCACACAATTAAGGAAATTGTGGCAGGCCTGTAATCCTGCGGCGAGAGTTGAAAGAAGCTTTGGGTCGTTCCACGGGCCATTAGAGGATGATGGGAGGACAGGTCTGGGCAGGGAGGGAACAGCTCGTCTGCTGCAAAATTTGATTACAATAAGTGAGTGTGCATATTTGTATGATGGGATTTAGATTGCATTCAAGGACTAGGCAACTACATTTTTGCAAAACTCCCAAAACATACCAGTACATACAATTCACTGCAGTCTCCAGCTAAAAATAAACACTAGAGGCAGTAAAACTTTTATTCCTTTTCACAAATTATTGATTATTTTTGCGTCATTCCTTCCACAATACGTGTTTTGACCTCCGAACACTTTTACCATAGTGCTTGATTTGTATACTTATACATTTTGACATTTGCATCACATAACCAGCTCAATATGTGAGACTTTTCTGTCATAGTAAACTTGCTCAGTAGCTCATCTGGTACAGAACCGTACTTGCGTTGGAGAGCGATCGTGTGCGACACGATAAAAGAGCTCAAAGACTTGCAGATTCAAGCTAATGGCATGGTTGCTTCAGAAAATGTGTTTTTATCTCACATTTGCTTTTGCATGAACCTTTTAGTGCCACTCACCAAATACAATACGCACAACAACTTCACGTTCATCTCTTTCGGATAAAACTGAACATGCTTTTAGCGCCACTCACTGGACATTTCAATTTGAAAGTGTTGTGAAATGTGCACGAAGCAACGTAATATCATTTTGCTGAAATATCGCCACAGGCTTGCTTTTCCAACGAGCCTGGGTGGCAGAAACTATGTACATGGCAATGCACATTTGCTATAATGAGACTTTTGTCATTGAGAAATATCGTAGTTGATTTCCATCTAAATAGAGTCATTCTTCATAAGTCAAACCTTTTTTTTGTTTGTGGTTGTATTTCTTTAAATGACGCATTTAAGCTGCTGAAAGTGCAGGTTGAAGCATAAAGAAAGCTTTTTTTCTGTGGTAATTCAAAGAAAATGCACATTGCTCTGCGACACATTGCTCACTTGCCATTTCCTCTGTGCAGAAAAATGCACTGCTACACACACTTAGATTAAAGTTTGTGTGTGTGTGTGCGCATGTATATGTTGCGTTTGTGCGTTCATCAGCGCTGCCATGGTGAGAGATGGGAACAACAGCGATGTATGAATTGTTGCTGGAGAAACCTTCCCATGGGGAAGCACTAAACAACACACTCCTCTAAATACTTGCCCTGTTTAAAGACTCGTCCGAAGCCTAATTCTATCTGTCGGGTTTCTACACCTCCATTTATTTCAGTACTCCCCCCGCTTTCTTTCCTTTCGTCGTTTGGCTGCAGATGTTGCAGGCTTCTCAGCCGCTCTCTCTGGATCCGACGGAATATTTAGGAAATGTGCTGACAGCAGCATCAGACGGAAGAGGGAGGGAGGGAGGGATGAATTTTTGGGATGGTAGAAGGATGCAATAATATCTTTGAGAACAGCGTTTATCTCACACCGAGGCTTGTTTTATAAACCAGGCACACACATGCACGCAATTCACACCCACCATCATAGAAATGGTGAATGCTTTCGGATTTCCATGACCTGCTTTCCTTAGTCGGTCTTTTGTCACATCCCGCTCTCTCTTTCTCAGTCTAATCCTAAGCTTTGGCCACATTTCTACTCTGGCTGCATGCGTGTTGTTTTGTGTGTGTGTTCAGAGGGGAAAGCTCAGGCCATCTTGAAAAATTGATATTTGATCCCATGTGTAAAGGAGAGGAATGAGTCCAGCTAGCTTCACTCCAAACATCATCACCGCTCTCTTTAGTGCATGATGCATGTGCTCAACAACATAGACACAATGATGGATTTCTTCATATGCCAGGCTGGCATTTTTTATGACATGATGACTAATGTCAGGACCAGGTGCTGTTTTATAGAAAAATAGTGAGACTAAATTGTCATGCTGGATAGACCTGCCCACTGGCACTTTGAAATCTCAAAAAAGACATTTTAATATGATACATACAGTATATACACTACTGTTCAAAAGTTTGGGGTTGGTAAGATTTTATTTTAAAATGTAATTTATTCCTGTGATCAAAGCTGAATTTTCAGCATCATTACTCCAGTCTTCAGTGTCACATGATCCTTCAGAAAACATTCTGATATGATGATTTGATGCTCAAGAAACATTTATTATTATTACCAATGTTGAAAACAGTTGTGCTGCTTAATATTTTTTTTGTGAAAACCCAACCGTAATGTTTACTATAGGATTTGTTGATGAATAAAAAGCTCAAAAGAACAGCATTTATTTGAAATAGAAACCTTTTGTAACATTATAAATGTCTTTACTTTCACTTTTAATCAATTTAACGTGTCCTTGCTGAATAAAAGTGTTAATTTCTTTAAACTAGCCCCAAACTTTTGAACGGTATATATAGCCTATTATGATTCTCTGTGATTTTGTCACATAACCCAGCAGTTGTCAAACTGCTTGTTGCTATATAAGCTTGTTGCATTGCATCTGATTAGGACAAAGTATAATATCACATTACTTATAAACCATATAACTGAATGTTCATGTAACATGGTATTTACATGGTACTTCAAAGGATACCATACCATAGTAGCTACTACACATTCAAAAAACATAGTATTTACATAGTAAGTGAACTCTCTTTACTCATGTTGCATTAAATCATCACAGGAAGCTGGACGAGAGCATCATATATTACACAGTGACTTTATCTTCATGATGACTGAGACGTTAAAGCTTTGCAATGGTTAGCTTAGCTTTGCCTGTATGCCTCAACAACTAATATTAAACTTCATATTTAATCCCCGGCATTACTGTACACAGAGACAGATTAAACGGCAGCCATGTCTGTCACTGATGTATCCAAGCAATATGAAGGAGTGCAAGTGATTCGAGACACATTTAGCCAGCGTTAAAAGCAACTGGCAGAGATAGGCTATTTTTATAAAAAACTTTAATTTAAGTCAAAAAGTTGCTGAATGTAAAAAAAAAAAAAAAAAAGTAAAGTTTTTTAGTTTTCTTCTTGCTTTAGGTAGAGTATATTGGTCATAGTAGGAGCATGTGAGCTGCATGGGGTAAAATAAATAAATGCATGCAAAGCTAAAAAAGCTAAAACAACTGAATAATTAATGCTTGCTCCAAACCAAAACTTCCAAAGCTACAAAAACAGCACTTTCACACAATTACCCTGTTTATATGTTAAATGTTTACTTGTTGTTTACTAATATTTAGACTAATGTTTATTTAATGTGAATTTTCATTTTAAAGTGCATCTATTATGCGTCTTTGGATATTACCTTTCATGTACTGTGTAATATGGCTGTTTGTGACACAATAGACTGGGCCATCTGACCAATCAGAGCAGAGTAGACCAATCACAACAGACTGGGCCATCTGACCAATCAGAGCAGAGTAGACCAATCACAACAGACTGGGCCATCTGACCAATCAGAGCAGAGTAGACCAATCACAACAGGCAGGGCCATCTGACCAATCAGAGCAGAGTAGACCAATCACAACAGACTGGGCCATCTGACCAATCAGAGCAGAGTAGACCAATCACAACAGACTGGGCCATCTGACCAATCAGAGCAGAGTAGACCAATCACAACAGGCAGGGCCATCTGACCAATCAGAGCAGAGTAGACCAATCACAACAGACTGGGCCATCTGACCAATCAGAGCAGAGTAGACCAATCACAACAGACTGGGCCATCTGACCAATCAGAGCAGAGTAGACCAATCACAACAGACTGGGCCATCTGACCAATCAGAGCAGAGTAGACCAATCACAACAGACTGGGCCATCTGACCAATCAGAGCAGAGTAGACCAATCACAACAGACTGGGCCATCTGACCAATCAGAGCAGAGTAGATCAATCACAACAGACTGGGCCATCTGACCAATCAGAGCAGAGTAGACCAATCCAACAGACTGGGCCATCTGACCAATCAGAGCAAAGTATACCAATCACAACAGACTGGGCCATCTGACCAATCAGAGCAGAGTAGACCAATCACAACAGACAGGGCCATCTGACCAATCAGAGCAGAGTAGACCAATCACAACAGACAGGGCCATCTGACCAATTAGAGCAGAGTAGACCAATCACAACAGACTGGGTCATCTGATCAATCAGAGCAGAGTAAGCTCTCAGAAAGGAGGGGACATTGAACAAACTGTTTCAGACACTGTGAGAAAAGAGGTGATGCTGCAGTGCATAATATTTTGTGTTTTGACCTAGTAAACTTGTTGTTGGAAAAATATTGATATTAAACATCTTGACATGCCTTGACCCTGTTTAAAAGTCTTTTTTCTGTTATCTCTTTCTGTCTGCAGGTGCCCTGGACGAGCCGTACGGCAGGACCTGTGTGTATGTGTGTGTCTGCAGCTCAGTGGAATGTTTTCAGATCTCCCCAAGGTGCTGATACTGGGGGCCATCGCAGCGGCCTCTGCCTTCGTGGTCACCATCCTTATCGTCTTGGTGTGTGTGGGGTGTCAGAGGTGAGTGAATACACACACAGACTGCAAACACCTCTTACCTATAATTCTAGGGTGGAGAACCAGTTGTTCATCATATTCCATATTGTAAAGGGATCATGAACTGCATTGTTTTATAATGTCTCCTGGGGTGCACTTATAATGTTAGTATGAATTTATAAATAAAAGGCATTTTTCCTACCCTGATTTTATCCCTCTGGTTTGAACGCTCTGTTTGAAGGGGCGTGTCTGCTGTGAGACTTCAGTGTAAATGCCCACTGCTGTGATTGGCTGACATCTTCGCATATGAAATGTGGAACTCTCTCGAAAACTTTTAGCACGTTTTAACTATTACAGCTCTCAAGGTTAACTAATCGTGAAAAGTGTTGATTATAGCATTATATTTATATCTATGGCATTATATTTAGATTGTGGCATGTGAATGCAGTGATCTCATCTTTGCAACTTGATTTCTGCACACTAACGAATTATTTCATCATAACTAACAGTGCAATGTAAATAAGAGATTCGTTGATTAAAACACGAGTTTTGGCGAGAGTACAGAACTCAGTCACTGATAAACTCGCGCTATTTGATTGACAGCTCCAGCGATTGTAAAGGGAGCATTCTTTGATCACTTTCTGTATATAATTTAATCAGTTTAAATAACATATTATTTTCATCTTACGAAGAGAAACAATGTGAAGTCACTGATTTGATTTACTGACACATTTCATGTTTACTGATGTTTACATCTTTCCACTTGTAAATTACATCTTTCCACTTCAAAGAAGGCGGAGCCTCAGAGTCACACCTACCTAGTACGTCATCGCCACGGACCAATGGGAGTTCAAAGATGTTTACCAGCTGGACAACTTTTCCAGAAAGTTTGCTTTAGCAGGTTGTTTCGAACTTCCAAAACAAACTTTGGCCTGATTTCATTCGAAATTACATCACACCAGTTCATTCTTCGATTATGCTTAAATGCACCTTATGCAAGACTTTAAATCGGATTTGTTATATCTTTCTGTTACAATCTGAAATATCTCATCGTGTGGCACTGGCAACTGCTGAGTAGGAGCAATAAGAACTGAATTTCTTATTTCCACATGTTCTTCCTCAAAAGTACTGAAGAATCATTAATTGAAGAATCGTTAAGGAACTGGAATTAAGAGCAATCAGAAACCAAACCAGGATCCTTATGATTCCCATCCATAATGCTTCTTTCCTGAGCTGTTTGTTCGTTTGCACATGAAAGTGTTTCTGCACAGACGCGCCCCACTCATATGTCAAAAGAATGCGTCGGCTTCTTAAAAACTCTCCCCCACTCTTGTGTCAGGGCACATCCTCCTCTTTTTCTTTAGTTCTATCTCTCTTACTGTCTCTATCTCTCATTTCCCGCTGTGGAGCGACTTGATGAATGCTAATATCACTCCTTCAGCAGATTGCGTGCCCTCTGTAGGAGCCGTTTCGCTGAGAAGTTAAGCTCTGCGTCGGATGCTCGTTTGTGACAAAGACTTTTGCTTCGGGATATTACAAGGAACGAAACCCTCAAACAAATCAGATTCACACACTCTCAGGCATTGTTCTATTTCTGTTTTGCGTAACGTTTCACAGAAAAGAAGAATAGGGACTAGACTCTTTTGTTGCATTTTCACCACAAAGTCATGTTTGTGCTTTACTGCAAAACAACTTGCTCTGAATTGTTAGAGCATGGGAATACAAGCTAACTGTACAGAAGCCAAGTGTGTTTGTTTTAGTGTCATTCCAACGGTAAAAATAGAGGTACACTAAATACGGCTGAAAATGTGTGCTGGCATTGCAGCAAAGTCAACAGATGCGTAACGGAAAACACACACTGAGCTCATTGTTCTGAGATACACAAATTATGATTGAGTAAAACCCCTTTCTCAGAATTGAAATGTTCCATCTCATTTCCATTGAGGGGTTAAAGGGATAGTTCACCTAAAAATCTTTTCCTCATTTACTCACCCTCATGTTGTTCCAAACTATATGACTTTCTTCTGTGGAACACAAAAGGAGATATTTTGAATAATGTTCAAGCTGCTCTTTTCTATACAATGAAAGCATATAGTGGCCATAAAATATAAAGTACCATAAAATATACTACTCATACACTACATTCTGCAGCTCTTAAATATAATCTCGCCAGGTTTGATGTCAAAGACGCCAAACGCCATTCATTCTTGCATGTTTTTATCCAATGCCAGGTTGGAAATGGAGGGGAAGATTTATTTATTTTTTGCAAGTAATTACTTAAATTTAGCAAAAAAATATGTAAAAATGACCTTTGTTCACATCATATGACCTCAGAACAGTGTTTTTATTGTTAGCTAAAACTATTACAAATAAATTTTGGTAAATAAATCTAAATTAAAATAAAATATAAATATTAGATTAACATAAAAAAAAACTTAAAAGAAGAATAAACATGCTGCCCTGGAAACTTAATGAAATTAGTACTAAAATTACTAAACCTAAAACTAAAATAAAAATGAATTAAAGGTTGTAATTCAGTTCATATAATGTGGGAGGTTCAAAACAGAAAGAAAGAAAAAAACTAATAAAATGAAAAGCACATAAACAAATTTACTAAAACTAAAATGAAAGTGAAAACTGAAAATATAAAATAAAAGCTAATTCAATATATTAATAAATACTATAATAGTATATATAAAAGATACTAAAACAACACTTCTTCTGAAGACTTGACTGCACCAGACATATGGACTACTTTTAAGACACTTTTATATGGTAATTATGTCATTATATCATTATGTATTCAACATGGAATAATAAAATATGTTAATACAAATATACTTTAGTTACTTTTTTAGGAAGTAACACAATATTGTAACACATTACTTTTACAAGGAACTTTCCCCAACACTGATTGTAGGTGCTTTGATTTTTTTTTTTTTTTTTGATTTTTTTGTTGAATCAAAATTAATTTTGTGAAAATCAACATTGTGCCTTTAAACTGAGCTTAACTTGAACTGAACCTGGAATATTCCTTTAAAACATGGCTATGCTGATGCTGTATTCATGATTGCATACGCAGAGTGCAGCTGTTATTTTGCTGCGTGCAGCTTTGCAGTATGTACATTCTGCAAGTCATGTGTGTGTAGACACAGGGTCACTAAAACCGAGGTGCAAACGTGTCCCTCCGGCCTCCTGAGTTCTGACCTTCACCGGGGAATGGAGCGATACAGCCCTCGCAACTACAAACAAACAGCAAACACTGTCATTACGGCTGTGACTTCTTAGTTCTATGAGGCATATGCATTACGCTATTTTACTTTTTGAATGTCTTATCTATTCATCCATAAACGCCTTCTTATTTCCATAGTTTAAGGGTGTAAAACAGAGAGAGGAGAGAAAATCCTCTGTTTCACAGATTTGCGTAAGTGTGAGAGATGTGCGTAGCAGTGGATGTTAAAAATGGGGTAAGAGTGAGAAGAACCAAAAGGTGTGTGAAAAAAAAAGTGTGTATTTCGCAGGCTGTTGGATTGGTGGAGTGAGAGAAGCTATAATTGATGTCACACCTGGTGTGTGTAGGGAATGAGAGGAAAAGAAAAGCAAGGGAGGAGGGATCGTCAGGGTTACCTATCCATCCTCTCGCTCTCTCTTCCTCCACCACACCTGCATCACGTCTAGTCCCTCATGATTACATCATCCCAGCCCTGCCAACCCCACAGAGAGCCATTACAAACACTCGCTGTAGTGGAATTTTACTTCCTGGCATATTCAAGAGTGCAGAATAGCTCTGTTACAAAAGCCAGCGAGCTGCATGTCTATAGTCTACTAAAGAAGCAGCTTTCTAGAGGCCAATGCACACTTGACTTGACGACAGACGCCGACCAATGCAAACAATCTCCATGTACATCACTTTCCAGACCAACAACGCTTGCCTGGCTAACAAAAATATGTTTTAAGAATTTTTGCTAACCTTTCCATTAAGTTATGAAAACGTTATTTCTGAATGTTTCATTATTTTCTATTATTCAACTATTAAAGTTTTAAAAAAATGTTTATAGTAAAGATGAATGGAAAAAACACTGGAACTAAGCCTGGAAAAAGTTGATGATCGCAAGGCGCGTTTCCATTACAGATTTGCGCAAAACTTTTGCGATTTTTTTTAAATGTCGACAAAAAACTATTGCGAAATGATGGCGTTTCCATTGACCGATCTTATGCGACTAAAACTTCATTTTTTCCTCTCGTGATAAGTAAAATCATCCCAAAAACCATGGCAACGGACGTTGGTAGGTTTATGTATTATATCTCAGCCAATGCACTGGCCATTATTATTAATCGAAGGAGATGTGTTTTCCAAGCATTAATGGTAAGGAACGACCCTTATTATGCTTGTGAGCGGCTCATATGAGGTGTTTCTGGGTGTTTCTCCCTCATTTCTACTTCGAGGTCTTGATTGTGGCATTTATTTGAGGTTTAGAATCCATTATTCCTGTAATTCTTTTGTCTTATATGAATTTAATAAAGAACTCGGTCTCGTATTCTGCCCAAACACACCGCGTCATCTACGTCAGGTGACCTGTAAATGCGCAAAAACTGTTTCCATTGCAGTTTTGCGAAATATTTCTTTTTCGAATTGCCTGAAAAACCACCTCATGCGAGCGTAAAAACTTTTTTGCGATAAATGGGAGTTTTTGCGAAATCCATTGAACGTATTTTCAATTCGCAATTTCAATTTGCGCAATTTGAAGGGTAATGGAAATGCGGCTACTGTTGTGCTCTACAATTTCACGTCACACAGCAAAAACATTAAAAGGCACACACAGATATTGAGTTAAATTAATTTATACTTTCCATTGGTGAATGAAATTTTTGCTCTTGATTTGCCCTCCATCTTGGATGTGTTACAAAATGAGGTATCTTAAGAGGGCAACATGATGGGCCCTATTTTAACGATCTGAATGCATGGTCTAAAGCGCACGGCGCAAGTGCACTTAGGGTGTGTCCGAATCCACTTTTGCTAGTTCAACGATGGGAAAAATGGTCGGCGCCACCGGCACATGGTCTAAAAGGGTTGTTTTGGGCGTAACGTGCAATAAACCAATCAGAGTCTCATCTCCCATTCCCTTTAAAAGCCAGTTGCACTCGCGCCATGGCAGAATTTGCAAGCGGAAAAACTGACCGCTTCTCTAGCGAGGAATTGGATCTGCTCCGTTAAAGCGAGGTTAAAGCACGCAAGCAGACCATCTATGGGACAAAGTGTACGCGCGTTGTGCACCCGCCTATAGGCGCATATTATTAACGCGCTCTTTAAATAAATATATATATATATATTGCGCCATTGACTTTAGACCAGGTTTTCGTTGATCAATGGTGTAAAATAACAACATGCCAACAATGCGCCTGAACACACCTCGTTTTCAGACCAGCATGTCCATGGGCGCACAAATGGGCACAAATGCATTTGCTATTTAAACAACGTGGCGCAGGACGTGAAAATGATAACTGCGTCGGGCTGAATCTAGCAAACACACTTGTGTCGCGCCTGGTGCCGCAAAGCTTGTGTCCTTAAAATACTAACTAGGTTGGCATCTCACTCGATTTGGGAACAGAGCTAGTATTGAGATATACTCATAGGATGTTCCAATCATTAAAAACTTTCTCTGCATGTATGTTGTATCTTATGTTGTCCTCACAAAGAGTGTGTCTCATTTTGTCTGCAGAAAAAGCAAGAGCAAACATGGCCAAGCCAACGGAGGGGGTCAGAAATTGGAAACAGTGAGTGCAAATAAGTATAAATGAACACACACACACATTCACACAGTGTAATTATGGACATGGATGTACATACGTATACTTGATAATGTTTTGTATCACAGGCTGCGCTGCGCCAGTCCAAGCTGAACTCAATGAGTAAATCTGACACCCGCCTGCATGACATGCACAGGCTGCCCTGCAACGCCAACGGTGAGAGAGACAGAGAGAGAATTAACTGCTCTTTATGTACACACATACTCATTTACTACACACACACACACACATATATGAACGGGCCGACGCAAGTGCGTGCAAAGGCTGACGTCTCCAGAGGCTTGTCATGCTAAGATGTTTACTAGTTCACGTTCCCACTTCCCACTGCCACAAACGTGTGATCTGCAAGGCTGAGAAAGACAGTTGTCTAGCTATAGGCAGAGAACACACACGTCTCAAAGCCTTATATACATCAGCTTCTGATCTTTTACATCCAGACCAATGGATCCTCAGCTCCATTTAGTGTACACAGATACACAAAATAGGAAGAATAACAAAGTCACAATTATGTAAAATTCAACATGAAATCAAGACTGATACTATTTACTTAGGTAATGCGTGCTCCTGGTTGCAGAATGCTAGATTCATCAGTCCACATTATTCCAACTTAACCCCACCCAAGAAAAGAATATATACCAAGTTCTGTCATGAAACTCTAGATGGTGCAGGCTGATGGGTCCTTAACTTAACTAAAAGGCACAAGCTGATTGGTTCCGGTTGCATTTGTAGCCAACGAGCTACAGAAAGAGACTTTTAAATTCTTAAAGTCTCCTCTTTCTGACACACCCATTTCAGGTCCTAGAGTTTCTTCTAATGAGCTGATGAGTTGAATCAGGTGTGTTTGATTAGGGAGACAAAGAAAACGTGCAGTGTTGGGGGTCCTTCAGGTCCTTCTGCTTTAGAAGACAAAAATTCACATTTTTATTTTAAACTGAGTTGCCAATGAAGTTTCATGTTGGCTTTTAACTCATTGTACTGTATGTATGCAGGTTTAAAGATATGTCAATTTGTGAGTGTGTTGAAAATACGAGATAATCAAATAGTAATGGTCTGCCCTCTTGTGTGTCCCTGTAGTAATGTCAAATGTGACATTTTTAATGACCCTTTGTAATATGTGCGTATTCATTATTTTATCTGATATCTGACTCCAGACTGTCTTTAGTCTTAATCCTCTGATTAATCTTTCCCATCTCTCTCGTCTTAATCCGTGTTATTCGGATTGACAGGCGCCCCTAAGAGCCGGCCGGCCAGCATGGACCTCCTGCTCCTGCATACCCGCCGCTCCAATTCTGACCTCCGACCCAGCCCGGCCCGCCAACTGCCTCGTGTTCCCAACAAACCTGACAGCGAGGAACGTGAGCACACCTACTCCGAAGTTTCCCGCCGCGCCTCTCCCACGTCCCACCCACCAGATGACGGCCTGTATGAGAGCGTTGGAATCAAAGGGGCTGATAAAGCTCCTCCGCCTGCTGCCCTTGCCCCGCCGTCAACCAACACGCCCACTCAGCGTCGAGCCCACAGCCCGACGTCCAGTGGGAATGGCCAAGGTGGAAGCAGAGGAGGCGTGAGTCAAGAGGCGGTGACAGCAGAATATGCCTCTATACGGAAGGTGAAGAAGCTGGAGCGCGGCAGGAGGGAGGAGGTGGTGGAGGATGGAGAAAGGGAGCACCAGAGCGTGTCCAGCAGCGAGTCCTCCAGCAGCACCTTGCCTAGGAAAACCGTGGAACCATTTCACCTACCCAATTTCCCAAAGGTGATGACACAGATCAGCCACACATCCAAAACAGTTATAGTCAAAAACATGTTCATAACCAAAAATGGGCAGCAAAATCCCACAGAAACCTTGAAGGGGGGACTTGGTCCATGTATGGAAGGGCTTTCGCACCGGGTGGTTAGCCTATAGGAACTCAATTATAGGTACTAGCCACCAGGGGTGTCCCTAGAGAACTAAATGATCCCCTACGACCATTTTCCTGGTTGCATTTGCACCGCCAGTTGGAACTTTGAAGTGACGTAAGCCATGACTTTTATTTTGACTGCGCTGAGAACGACTTAGCCAGAGCCTGAGCACACAGCGCTCCCATTCTCCATCTTCATTACTTTACGGCCTGTTTAACAGTCCTATCTAATACATTATTGGATAGAACGGTTAAACAAATAAAGTAAATAGTATACGAAAAAGTATTGTATCGTTTGCCGTGTGATTAGACGGTGAGACAGCAAGAGTAGACGGTGTTAACTAACAAAGAATTTTCTGGCGAGTAGTTTTTCACCGTCTATGATACTTACATTTCGCGCATGCGTCGCGTCTGAACGCGTTGTTGTCTTTGGAGCTCCATCGATTTGATTTATAATTCTTGATTTTTCCCTTTAAACTCACTTACAACGAACATTTTCTACTTTTCCTCACTGAGGTGCTTCTCAATGCTGTGATCATCGGCAATTCCATCGTTCGGCACGTACACGCTACGTTAGGTAAAAGTAAGGTGCACAGTCACTGCTTTCCTGCTGCTCGTGTTTCTGAAATCGCTGCTCGCGTTCCCGAGATTCTGAACGGTGACAAGCGCGTCGGTACTGTGGTCCTGCACGCGGGAGTGAACGACATCAGGCTGCGCCAGACGGAGGTTCTGAAGAAAGACTTCAGGAATCTGATCGATACGGTACGCAGCACATCGCCTGAAACAACGATCATAGTGTCAGGACCGCTTCCCACGTACCAACTAGGACAAGAAAAGTAGTAGATTATTTGCGCTAAATGAATGGTTAATGTCATGGTGCAATGAGCAGAAACTGCTCTTTGTAAATAATTGGAATCTGTTTTGGGAGCGTCCTAGGCTTTTCCGTGCTGATGGCTTACACCTAAGCAAATTCGGAGCGGATCTTCTGTCGGATAACATCTCCAAAATGTTAAATACCTTTTGACTAGTAACCAAAAGTCCAAATCATAGTCTCTGCTGCACCAATTTAACTGATATAAATACTAGTGTAGAACATTGCATAGAAACTGTGTCTATTCCTCGTTTAATGAGATCAAATAATAAATTTACTGCAGGATCTAGGAAAAATCTAATTGTTATTAAAACAGAAAATGTTGCTATTAGTAAACAAAAACAATTTCTAAAGCTAGGTCTTCTAAACATTAGATCACTCACACCTAAGGCAGTTATTGTAAATGAAATAGTCACAGATAATAGCTTCGATGTACTTTGCCTTACTGAAACCTGGCTTAAACCAAATGATTATTTCGGTCTAAATGAGTCTACCCCAGCAGGATACTCCTATAAGCATGAGCCCCGTCTGATTGGTCGTGGCGGCGGTGTTGCAACAATCTATAGAGATATTCTCAATGTTACTCAGAAAACGGGTTATAAGTTTATTTCGTTTGAAGTACTTGTACTAAATGTTACGCTCTTAGATGTTAGAAAAACTTCCCTATTATCTCTAGCCTTGGCTACCGTATATAGACCGCCTGGGCCTTACGCTGATTTCCTAAAAGAGTTTGCAGATTTTCTCTCAGACCTATTAGTCAATGTCGATAAAGCATTAATTGTTGGAGATTTTAACATACACGTAGTCAAGCAAAACGTTACCGGACCAACCCATCGCTTTAATCATACACTCGATTTAATTATATCACATGGAACCGATCCAACCGATATAGATATCATTCCACAAAGTGATGATGTCACTGACCATTACATGGTAACTTGCATATTACGTACTCCTGTAATATATAATGCTGCGCCGCGTTATCGATCAGGCAGAACAATCCTTCCATCCACCATAGATAATTTTTCAAATTGCTTATCTGATCTGTCTCAGCTGCTCAGTGAACCCAAACAAACAGATGAACTAGAGGAATTAACTAGCACTATGAGCACCATTCTCTCTGGAAAATTGGATATTGTTGCACCCATTAGATTAAAAAAGGTCAGAGAGAAAAGTAAAGCACCATGGTACAACAATACTACGCATGTTCTAAAGAGAGAAACCCGTAATTTAGAGCGTAAATGGAAACAAACTAATTTAGATGTCTTTAGAATCGCATGGAAAGACAGTATGTCACGTTATAAAAAGGCCCTAAAAGCGGCCAGGGCTGAGTACCTCCGCAAACTAATAGAAAACAACCAAAACAATCCTAGATTTTTATTTACCACCGTGGCTAGACTAACAAATAAACAGACGTCACCTGAACAAAATATTCCGTTACAGTTTAGTAGTAATGATTTCATGAAGTTCTTCACTGAGAAAATAGAAAACATCAGAACCACAATTGTAAACGTTCAATCCTCAATCGCGCCTTATAATTCAGCCTCAATTATCACGACGCAAGAACAATTACAGTGCTTTACAACTATAGAACAAAAAGAGTTAAATAAACTTATCACTTCATCTAAAACAACAACATGTTTATTAGATCCTATACCAACTAAACTACTGAAAGAAGTGTTACCTATAGTGGAAGAGCCTCTCCTCAATATTATTAACTCATCTTTATCTTTAGGTCATGTTCCAGGAACATTTAAACTGGCAGTTATAAAACCTCTCATTAAGAAACCACAATTAGACCCGCATAATCTAGCAAATTATAGACCCATTTCAAATCTTCCTTTTATGTCTAAAATACAAGAAAAAGTGGTGTCCGCTCAACTGGGCTCTTTCTTGCAAGAAAATGACATCTATGAAAAGTTTCAGTCTGGATTCAGACCGCATCATAGCACTGAAACTGCGCTCGTTAAAATTACAAAAGATTTACTTTTAGCATCTGACCAAGGCTGTATCTCAATACTAGTTTTACTTGATCTTAGTGCTGCGTTCGATACTATAGATCACACAATACTCTTAGATCGACTACAAAATTATACTGGTGTTCAAGGACAAGCATTAAGTTGGTTCAGATCATACTTATCTGACCGCTACCATTTTGTCTATTTAAATGGAGAAAAATCGATCATAACTCCAGTAAACTATGGAGTGCCGCAGGGATCTGTGTTAGGCCCTCTGTTATTCTCAATATATATGCTGCCACTTGGAAATATTATAAGGAAACATGGAATTAGTTTCCATTGTTATGCTGATGACACTCAAATCTATATTTCATCACGGCCAGATGAAAACGCTAAATTATCCAAATTGACAGAGTCTGTTAAAGATATAAAAGATTGGATGACGCGCAATTTTCTTTTATTAAATCCAGACAAGACAGAGGTACTAATCATCGGTTCAAAAAACCGCCCACAAAACCTCTCACACTACAACTTTAACATAGTAGGATGTCCTGTTACTTTATCCTCTACAGTAAAAGACCTGGGTGTTATACTAGACTGCAACCTGTCTTTTGAAAATCATATTTCATGTTACAAGAACAGCCTTTTTCCACCTTAGAAACATTGCTAAGCTACGTAACATGCTATCAGTTTCTGATGCAGAAAAATTAGTTCATGCATTCATGACCTCGAGACTAGATTACTGTAATGCTTTGTTGGCCGATTGTCCTGCGTCCTCATTAAACAAGCTACAGTTGGTCCAAAATGCCGCCGCTAGAGTTCTTACTAGATCAAGAAAATATGATCATATAACACAGATTTTATCATCACTACATTGGTTACCTATAAAGTTCCGTATTAATTACAAGGTATTGCTACTGACTTATAAAGCGCCAAATGGCTTAGCTCCAGTCTATTTAACGGATCTTCTATCACCCTATAATCCATCGCGCTCTTTAAGATCACTAAATTCGAGGCTTTTGGTCATACCTAGGATATCCAGATCCACCAAAGGAGGGAGAGCATTTTCACATTTAGCTCCAAAACTCTGGAATAGTCTTCCTGTTACTGTTCGTTGCTCAGACTCGCTCTCCCAGTTTAAAACTAGATTAAAGACGCATCTCTTCAGCCAGGCATTCATATAATACTTTTAATCTTACAGTTAAATCCGACCTCTAGTTCATAAACGCCAGAGGAGAACTGGCCCCCGACTGAGCCTGGGTTCTCCCAAGGTTTTTTTTTTTTTCTCCATTAGGTCACCTGATGGAGTTTTTCGGTTCCTTGCCACTGTTGCCTCTGGCTTGCTCAGTTGGGGATATTTGGGGATATTTAATTTAATTAATCAATCAATCAACAATACTATTGATCAGCATTACCAAACGTGGACGTTTTCCACTAGAAACAAGCATTGATGTATTATTTTAATTTAATACTGTGAAGCTGTATTGTGAAAAGCGCTATATAAATAAACTTGACTTGACTTGACTTGACTTGATTGATGCCCAATGTCGCTAGCTGTGTAGAAATATATAATCATGTTTTTATTGGTCCCTTCAAAGTCACGTTGGATTTCCTGCTTAGCGTAAAGGTTGAGAAGTGCCTAGACTTCGGCGTCGGGCCATCTATCTCTGTTTTACATGTTCGTGGAGTATAGGCTATAAACTGTGTGTTTACACAGCTTTTTAAAAATGGCAGCTGCCATCGTTTCGCAAGCGTTCGGCCAATCAGCGTACACTTATGTCACTGGTAGTTCCTATTGTGCTGGTTTAGACCCTACTCTGAAGTAGGATCTATATTTAGTCCCCCCAAAAATACAAGAACACCCTAGCAAGCAACTAGATCAACTCAGCAACCATAGAAATGCACCAAAAACCCTCTCAGAACAACATAACAACCTTATAGCAACCCCCTAGCAACCACCCAGAAAACTCCTGCAACCAAATAACTTACTATAACCTCAGAACAACTTAGTAACTGCTTAGCAATGCCCTAGAAACAATCCTGGGCTGTGTTTCCCAAAAGAATTGTTAATCAATTATGGTCGCAAGTTCCACTGAACTCTATTTTTAACGACAGAACTTGTGACCATTGTTGTCTTTGGGAAACACACCCCAGAACAACCCAGCAACCACATAGTAGCACAACTGCATGGCAATGTCCTATCAACCAGCCAACCACCTAGTAGTGCACTAAAACCTTGCAACAACTTAGCAGCTGCTTAAGTTAGCAACAACCTATCAACCACCCAAAACACCCCAGCAACCACATAATAAAGCACTACATACTTCCCAGAACAAATTATCAAATGCGTGGCAATAACCTAGCAAACCCCCCCAGAACAACTTTGCAATTGCATAGCAATGCCATGCTAACAACTTAGAACACCCTAGCATCTTTAAGGTAGCCTACTCTCATTTTCTTCATAAATGTAAGTCTTTCTAATGTTGATGTTCCTGTAGCTCAACTAGTAGAGCATTTAAGCAACGCCAAGGCCATGCATTCTATTTCCAGGCAATAGACATGGAAAAAAGTGTTTTTTGTTATAATTGTCTGCCATTTGCACAGATGTAAGTGGCAAGTACTTGAATGCAGAGCCTACTAGTGCAGTTATATGTTTTGACCACTAGATACTGCTGTTTCATATAAAAATGTCCTACATTCACCAAACTGAAGCATTAGCTAAAATCTTCATGACTGATTTGAATGAATGATGACTTTTATAGGGTACATTTTTCAGAATTTTAGATTTTAAATGTTTTAGATTAAAACAGGTTAAAGAAATTAACATTAGCAAGTGTTAAAATGTTGCCCATAATCTAACTCATTTAAAAGTATAAAGCAAGTTGACATAAAATTAAAGATACTTTAAAGATAAAAAAAAAAAATACATAGAAGTGATGCAATGTCGGTGGTTTTAGCTAATACTCTGTGCTTCTGTTTGTGTTTCACCCATATTTGTGTTGGTCTGTCAGCTGATACCTGTTTATGTTGTGTGTGGCTTTCAAGGACAGATACGATTTGCAGAGCGCAGAACAGCATGTGTAAAGATGGTTCCTTTAAAATGGAAAACACTCAGACAATGATCGGATAATGATCCTGTCTTCCTGTTAACTCAGCACTGCTCTACTTGTCTTTATTTGTGTCTGTGTGTGTGTGGGGTGTGTGGTGTGTGTGTGTGTGGGTGTGTGTGTGTGGGGGGGGTGTATGATTGTGGTGAGTGTGTGTGTGTATGAGTGTGGTCAGTGTGTGTGTGTGTGTGTGTTTGTGAGTGCCATTTGTTTGCCACAAATGGAGATTAAATTTTTCTTTGTCACGAGTTTGTTGATTGACGGCTTGTTTACACATGCATGGTATTGTACAGTATTTGGTGCATACCTGTCTTTCTAAATCTAACATACAATAGGCTTACTTAATGTTCAAGCAAAGTTAAATAATATGTACTGTGTGTGTGTGTGTTTGACCTGCATTACTTCCGAGTCTGCATCTAGAGTAAATATTATTGAAGTGTGTGTAAAAGTGATCATGCAATGTAGTTGTGCAGCAAATGTGTCACTCCAGTGCAGTGGGCCTGATGATTATGTAAGATTTTTTGGCTGGCTGCCCGTCCCGCCATGTGTTTTTTTTTGTTAAAGGCATCAGGGAGGAACCACAGAGAGCAGGTAGTGGCTTCAGCCAGGGAAATAAATAACGGCAAACACTGTAGCCATTCATCTGTTGCTGGTATTAATCATTCATACAGGAGGTGTGTTTTTTCCCCTCTTTAATCATTGACTCTTTATGCGTCGTACATATCTGCTCCTGTAATCATTAACTCACAGTGCACTTCCATTGTAGAAACAAACACCAATATGTATGAAATTAAAAGAACAGTTCATGGCTTTTCACTTTCTTTCTTCCTTCCTTCTGTGGGACACAAACGGAAAAATGGACTGGCCACCGTTCAGATGACAAAATTCAGTGTGTTATCAGCCCCTCGAGGGGATCTGACCACCCTGTGTGTTCCTCGTGTGTCCAACAGGAGGCGGTCTTCATGGGCAACGGGGAGCAGTACATTTGGAAACCACCAGAAGAGGATGAGATCATCGTGCCAGGGGTTCCTCAGCTGGAGAACGGACACAGCCATCCCACCGCCGTGGAGGTAACGTCTCCCTCGCTATTCCAGCACCGCAGACGGGGTCAGGACATTTGAGTCTAAGTTTGCATGAAGGGATCAGGTTGCAGACTTTGACATTTGACCCCTAAAATCCAGGACTCATTCGCATACATTTCGGACCTCTTTGGTCTGACCTTTGTCCGTCAATAAAGAGCGTTTTCTGGCACAGGAAGTGAGTGGAATGATGGTTGCAATCTGATAAATTGTGGCTAGAGAGGAGAGAGAGAAAGTTTGAGCCTTATACTCTCCCTCCCCCTCTCCTCTCTCTCTCTCTCTCTCTCTCTCTCTATCGCTGGCTAGGAATGGCATGACTAACTGTCAGGTCAAAGGTCTGTAGATGGCGCTTGTTGAGGACTGTCAGTTCAGGGTTGGTGTGAGGGAAGGAATATGAGCACTCTGGGTCAGCCTGTGTTTAATCGGTTTCCTGTGGCCAATCAAAACTTACAAGCTGGATTCAGTGTTTACAGCAAAGGGTTAGGGTTAGGGAAGAATACTAGATCCTATTAGGAACTTACAAGGACCATTATAAAAATAAAATAATCTTCATCAGTTTTGTCTTGTTTTCCAGCGGAAATATCGAAACCTCCTGAATATCAACAAGATTTACTAGAAAAGCTAAACTGTGTAATATAATAGTTTTAGACTGATAAATTAGACTTTTTGTAAAATATACATTACTGTTGAAAAGTTTGGTGTCAGTATGATTTTATGATTATTATGAACCCAGACAGCAACATCGTGTCGGTCCAGATTCGGCCCACTTCTGGTACGTGTGGAATCCACATGTACCAGATGTGGCCCGGATCTGGCCCGGATGTTGCTGTCTGGGAATACTTTTATTCAAAAACATTTATAATGTTACAAAATATTTCTACTTCAAATAAATGCTTTAAAAAAAATTCTATTCATCAAAGAAGCCTGAATAAATGTCCCAGTTTCCACAAAAATATTAAACTGTTTTTATCATTGATAATAATGTTTGTGGATCATCAGATCATCATATTAGAATGATTTCTGAAGGATCATGTGACACTGAAGACTGGAGTAATGATGCTGAAAATTCAGCTTTGATCACAGGAATAAATTACATTTTAATAGATATTCAAATAGAAAACAGTTCTTTTGAATTATAATAATATTTCAGAATATTAGTGTTTTTACTGTATTTTTTATTTTATTTTTATCAAATAAATGCAGCCTTGGTGAGAAGAGACTTTTTTTTAAAAATATTACCAACCCCTAACTTTTGAACAATAGTGTATCTCAAAGTTTTTTGCTATTTTTTGTAACTCCTTTGGCTCAGATAGAAGTGTTGACTGTTGTAACCGTTGAGCTGAAAACACTTCTCCACGCTCTTCTCTGCTCATTCCTTCTCTTGCCCAGACACGCCCAGATTCATGTCACGAGGTGGGTGTGTGAGTGTGTGGGCGTGACGCGGCCCTCTTAACACATTTACTGAACAAATAACATCTGTGGACCTTTCTGAACATCATGATTTTAGATCAAAAATGACATACTGTACAACACTGTTTAAAAGATTACTCTCTTTTTCCTTTTTTAAAAACAAAACAAGGAAATTAGTACTTTTATTCAGCAAGGGCCCATTCATTTGATTAAAAGTGACAGTAAAGACATTTATGATGGTACAAAAGATTTCTGTTTCAAAAAGATGCTGTTCTTTTCAACTTTCTATTTATCAAAGAATCAAAGGATCA
Source organism: Abramis brama (assembly GCF_963993115.1). Classification (NCBI taxonomy): domain Eukaryota; kingdom Metazoa; phylum Chordata; class Actinopteri; order Cypriniformes; family Leuciscidae; genus Abramis; species Abramis brama. The sequence goes on along the minus strand of NC_139984.1, from coordinate 11,008,985 downwards.
TGTGACACCGAAGACTGGAGTAATTATGCTGAGACTTAAGCTTTGTCGTCACAGGAATAAAATACATTTTAAAATATATTCAAATAGAAAACATTTATTGTAAATTGTAATACTAGTTCACAGTATTACTCTGTTTTACTGTATTTTTGATTAACATAAATGCAGCTTTGGTGAACATTAGAGACTTCAGGAATAAGCTCAGGAGATAACCACGCTTAACATAAGCAATACTGGACAATGAAACAAAGGAAACTGAGGGCTTAAATACAAGGGAGAGTAATCAACTAAACAGAAATAGGTGCATAAACGAATTAACAACCAAGGAAAATAATAAAAGAAACACAGGCAAACCAGTTGCGGGTTGTAAAAACTGCATGTATAATTATTATATTATATTATATATCAACTTGGATGTTTAAGTAATTTCAACTTAAATTACATTGAACTGACTTTTAAACGATTCAACTTATTTTGATGAGTTAAAGAAATGTAAAAACATGTTGTCACAACTTATTGATCATATCATTTTTTACATTGTCTTTGACTTAAAAGATCAGTTTTAAATAGAAAAACATATTCAAAGTATTATGTTGATATTACTCCTGTGCTTACTTAATTCGAAATCTCCGAACTGTAGCGCCACTGTGCTTTTGTGTCAAGTGCAAACACACCAGTGAGAACGTGTGTATGCACACATACAACAAGACATACAACAGAGCTGCTTCAGAAGACTGCATTTGTAAGAAGAGAAAAAAGTGTGTGTTTGGGGAGGGGGAGGGGGAGGGGAACGGGGGGGTGAAAATGCAAGGGAATGAAGCAATATGAAGGGGAAAGAAAGAGAGTGAGCGAGCAAGAGGAAGGATAAAAACCTCTCAAGGCTTTCTCAACAGCTGCAGAGAGTTTTGAAACCCCCGTCATTGTGATTTCCTCTCGCTCTGCAAAGCGCTGCACAGCACGGTAAACAATGCTCGACACGAAGGAGAAGAGATCAGCGTGGCGTACACACACACACACACTCACACCTGGGAGTCTCGAACAACATCGAACTCAGCGGTTTTCTTGAAATCGGCTGGTTCGGTCATGCCTGAGTTCAGACGCATGCAATGCCTCATGCCACGGCCTGCAGATTATCCAGTACAGGCTAAAATACTGAACGCTGCAGTGTCGTTAGAGGTGTTAACATGACAAACACAGTTTGCATGCACAGCTCTATTCATGCCATAACATCTCCTCAGTCTTTACACACGAATGTCATAAAGGTCAAAATGTGAGTTGAGCTCTTGACTGGGATTTTATACATGCCATTGAGCTGGGAGTGCTAAATGCCATCTAGCAGAGAGAGGGCATGTGAGGTTACCAGAGCGCGTGCATGCACACACACACACACTTGTAACGGACCACATGGACATCTTCCCACCCATTTACCTCCTGTCTGGTTAGCAGTGTTAATGCCGTTTCAGTGGGCTGCTGTGGTGAAAGTTTAACAGGCTTATCTGCAGGTTAGGTAACACTTCTGCTCTCTGCAGCCAGATAAGAGCGTTTACACTGGCTCTGTCGATCACGGGCCAAAGTGGGTCATATTTCTGCTGTGTGCAAGCAGAGTCCTGTTACCACGCATGCCTCCGTCAAACACTCACCGCTGTGGGCGTTTATGTACATATACTACATCTTCAGGCATATTAGAGGTTGTGTTAACTCTTATCTGTCCTGTTGTCTTTTACTTTGCTAAGCAATTGTCACTGTTACTATTGATCAAACTTTGAACAAACCCCTAAATCTGAGAATTAAACTTTGACGTGGGACTTGTCCTGCAGGATTTGTGCAACGCTCATGAATGAGACCTCAAATCGTGGACCTGTTGAGGAGAGGTGCATGTGCTGTTAATATTCTAAGGCTACATGTGGCCCAAATCCGACTCAGATCTGTTTTCCTCATGACAGTGTGAACAGCTCAATCCACATGGAATCTGATCTTTTCCATTCCGATTTCTCCCACTTCCATATGTGGTACTAGATCCGATACAGGTCAGATTTTGCAATGCGACCGCAATCTGAACAGTCATCGGAAGTCACTCTAGATCAACATTCGTCTAATGGGAGTCACTTCAAAGATTTTACATACCCGACGTCTAAATCTGCTGGCTTCAGTGGCAGATCACACTATAAATAAACGTGTAATTATTTACTTTAATGTCCTCCGTGTTTATTTCCATATGACAGCATGCTGTGTGACGTCTTTTTATCGTTCTTTTGCGCATGCGGGTCAGTTCAGGACCATGATTTGTTCCAAGTGGCAACCTTCCTGTCTCTCTTGAATCCAACATGGAAGTGACTTAAACTGCAATTCATCGACTGGCCGCTAGAGACAGGCTCCAAAAGAGAGTCAATCCCATTGACCCCCATGTTAATATGCCCAACTGTACAGCAGAAAAATATGTTCACAGCCTGGTGCAAAAAGTGTTTTTGGTCTATATAGCTAATTTTGCCCTTCATGACAACTGTGAGGGGGTGAATTTTTTTTATAACTCATCCGTGTAAATAATATTAAGCCTTAAAGTTCTACATAATTAAGGGCATGGCCACTTGAGTGACAGGTGGATTACCGCTGATGTCACTACTAGTCGTTTGTCTGCTGTCTGTTAGCGTCACGTCACCTCAGCTAATCCCGCCTCTTTGCCCATTTTCAGTTATCTGGGAGTGACGCGCTGCCAAGATGGCGACGGCCGGCTCCGCCCACTTTGGGCTTCAAAAATACTCTTCAGAAACCTATGGGTGACATCACAGACTCTACGTCTATATTTTTTTTACAGTCTATGGGCCCTATCTTGCACCCAGCGCAATTGACTTTGTACACCGACGCATGTATCATTCCTATTTTGCACCCGCGCACAGCAGACTTTTCCCTCCACAGACGCACGTCGGTAAATTAGGAAATGCATTTGCGCTCCCGGGGGCGGTTCAGTGAAAAGAGGAGGCGTGTTCCGGCGCAAACGTTCCCTGGTGCTATTTTGCAGGTTTAGAAAACCATACATTATTACAAGGAAAAATATTAACACACGAGGGAAATCATTGTTGTGTCCACGAAGATGTGAAAAAATAGGCATAAATCTAGCTTACACATTTACCCAAATTTTTATATGCCTGTTTAACCGAAGCTAATTTGGGTGTGTTTCTCCCATTCCCATACAATGTCACTTCTCTGTCTTTTACGGCCCTGTCGAGAACGTTGGTCTCCTCGGCTGTGAACCGCTCCTGGCGTCCGCCTGGCAAATCTGCCGTTATAATAGGAATCCGCCATGGAACAAGCGCGCCTGCTCTTAAAGGGAATGTGAGATGTCGCTCTGATTGGTTTATTTCACGATACGCCCAAACCACACCTATGAGTAATGAAGCTACTTCAGACCTACCCATTTTAATTTGCGTCGGGCGCAAGAGTCATTTATCCCGCCGGTATAATAGCAATAGCGCCCGCCCACAAAGTTACTTGTGTTTCGCGCTTGATACTTGCATTTCAGATCGTTAAAATAGGGCCCTATGATCTGTTCACACTGGAATCTGATATTGGCCACATTTAAAACAACAATGTGAACAGCTATATGAAAAAAATCGGATCTGAGCAATAAATCGGAATTGAGCACTAAGGGTTGTAAGGGTTGTTGCAAATTTGTTCTGCACTCTAAAATCGGCGTGTTTCATGTTTTTTGGTAAGCCCTTCAGCACTCTAACTGTAACTTGAGAATCTGCTCCACAGGACTGTTGTTGTTACGAAATCCACTTTGGCACAGCTGATCTTTTGCACACTCTTGAGTGTTTCTCATTCTGCGGTTCTCTCTCTCTCTGTCCTCAGATCTCTGACATGTACTCTACCGTTTGTAAGACCCTGAAGAGGAGACACCAGCAGGGTCAGAGCCAGGAAGAGAGCAGGCCGATGGCCTCTGCTGCGCCCCAGGAAGAAGACAGGGCTGCCGGAGCTACAGGGGAAGAGGTGTGGGGGAGGACCGGCCCCCAAGAGGAGCCCTGCTACGAACCTGTAGGCGAGAAGACATGGCCCCGGGGCCCGGCGCTGGATTCGGACCCGGCTTACGCCACCATCGATTCCCACCGGAAAAGGGAGAAGCTGGCCAGCAACACGCTGAAGCCCAAAAAGAAGCCCGCCCAGGGTCCGGGCAGAGCCATGACCTGCGAGAACTTTTACGAGACAATCGGCGATGTGAAGCAGGGAGCAAACGCAGCGAGCACCACCACTATCTTTACCTTTAACGACGGCATGGAAATGTACGTTACGGGGCTATAAAAAACAGCCTGACTTAAACCGTCAAATGAAACACCGACAGAGGGGGAAAGAACAAACTGCAGCCCTCTTGTTCTGACAAATGAAACGATACACACAGCTTAGAGCTGCCAAACACACGCCAACCTACAGTACATAACCAGATGACCAATGTATATTTATTGGAGAGCAACACTCACGCAGACAAAAACAACACTGAATTGGCTGAACCAGGCCTACAGACGGGCGGTTTTTAGCATGCTCACCAAATCCAGGGATCTAAACCGGTTTTTCCGCCACGCTACAGCAGTCTCTACACTGCAAAAAAAAATATTTTTCTCTTGTTTTTCAGTAAAATACCTAAACATTCTTAAATCATGAAACATTTATTTGAGAAGTAAAATGACATAAAGTCTTGTTTTCTGAAAAGAAAAACATCAAAATTAAGTGACTTTATGCTTGAAACAACAAATGTCTGCCAATGGGGTAAGAATAATAAAACTAGTTTTTCATTTGAATTAAGTTTATTTCTCTTAAATAAACTCGTTCACTCTCTTACCCCATTGGCAGATATTTTTTTCTTGTTCTAAGTATAATCACACTTAGTTTAGTGATTTTTTTAAGGTTAGATATAGATACAACTTGCGCAAGCCTAAACCCTCTTTTGTCAGGATTTATTAAAGACATTAGCTATGAAAAAGCATGGACAGTTATTTTTGCGGCTAACCTTTTTTGAAGCTTTCCCTTTCAGATGCAAAATTTACGAGAGGAGAGTTTTTGAATGAACAATGTACTGTGGTTTACTCAGAATTGCGCTAGTCATCTCTCTGGTATTTGCGCCATTTATTAACGTCCAAAAAAGCATGTCTTAACCCATTTTGCGATAGTTGCTGTAGGAGGGGCGTGGTAAAAGGAGGAAACATTTTTCTCCTCTTGGGCATAAGGAACACAGGCAAACAGGAAAATCCAAGAACAGGTATGAGAATCACAACCATATCACAACCATAACACAGCGCACAAAAGAGAGCACCCCAAAAAAGCAGTGTGAGACATACTAGAATTCGCAACGAGTGACTGAATAAACAGGGCTTATAGAGGCAGAGTTAACAAGGGTAATGGGGCACAGGTGGCAGTAATCAGAACATAATGAGTCCAGGCAAAGGTTTATGGGAAATGTAGTTCATGATGGAATGGCAAAGGACTAGGGAATGTCCTCTGGTGGTAATCAGGAGCACTCCAGCTTGTGGATGTAACGGGTAGATTGCGCTGGTCATAATGGAAATGAGCTGCTTCGTCTGTGTTCTTTAGTTTGCACATTGTCTGTAGATCATCTGCAGAAATTTCCACTCCCATCTTAAATTTGTTGTTAGGTGTGTTTCCCATTCAACGACATAACTCGCTGCTTAACTACCATAGTACATTGCATCTTTGAAGAAATCAACTAGCTAGTCACTACTGTTTCCCGAAACCGTATTGTTGCAAATTTGTCCAAATGTTTTAAACCGTATTGTTGCAATGTACTATGGTAACCACGTTGGTTAATGATGTCACGCAGGTGGTGGAGTAATAACTTCTTTTAATGAATCCGTTTGAGATCGAATTAATGCTATTTTTGTTTTTTTTTGCTATAAATTACAGACATGGCATCTGAGGACTAATTGAAATTTCCCCAGTTATTCTGCTTTATGACAAACGAAAGAAAAGGTATAGATTGTACTGAATGTCAGCTTGCTTATTTTGCTTAAGATGATTTATTAAGTGCACATCATGCTAACAAGAAACTTTTTCTTGTTCCATTGTTGACGAGAACTTTGCAGTGCTATTTGCGAATGTTCGTTTTGATCTATGGTTTCGGGAAACACATTGAGGGAAAAACGACTAGTTGAACAAAGCTGATAACGACAGAACTTGCGACCATAGTTGGCTAGCGATGCTTTCGGGAAACACCGATGTTTAGTAAATCTGGCCCATAATATCTTAAGTAATTTTGCTTCTCAAGAAAATGTATCTTGTTTTGTACTAACAAAACTATTTTTTTGCAGTGTAATGGTAGTTTACTGCAGGGTTAAAATCAATATGACTGTATGACTTAGTGTAGCACAGGAGAGTTTGGATGTGATTAAATCAAATCAGGATGTACACACTGTCGCACTGCCGTGTGAGCTCTACCTGCAGATTAACACAGGGATCACGAGACGTCAGCTTAACCCCCCTTCGCTCTGAAAACACACCTGACTGGTTCTCTCAGCTTGAGACTGCCGGCCACCACAGTGTTAGTTTAACTGAAACAGAATACCGAGTTAACTTCTCTTTTTTTCCCACCTTAAACATTATGTATGCGAAGTGACAGTTTAGGTGGTGTACATACAGTATGTGTGGTCATTTTTCAATACGCACGTAACTTACATTCAGGCTCAGGCGGAATCTGCAGATATTTTTGCACTGATCTTGGAGAAGAATCTGCACAGTTGTGTCTAAAATGAGTTTAACAAAGCTACCTGGTTAACTGAATGCATTACATACAACTATTATTACTTTACAGTAAAATACATGTATATATTTTTTTTTAAATACACCAGCGTTCAAAAGTTTGGGTTCTGTACGTTTTTTTAATGGTTTTCAAAGAAGTCTCTTAAGCTCAGCAAGCATTATTTGATCAAAATTACAGTAAAAACAGTAATACTGTTAAGTATTATAACACTTTAAAATAACTCTTTTCTATTTTAATATATTTTATAATGTAATGTTTTCTAAGATAACAGTGCTGACTTTTCAGCAGCCATTAATTTTTGTGGAAATACGTTTTTTTAAAATGGTTCTTTGATTAACGGAAAATTTAAAAGAACAGCATTTATTTAAAATAGAAATCTTTTGTAACATTATAAATGTCTATACTATCATTAACTGTATTAATTTCTTTACTGACCCCAAACTTTTGAATGTTAGTGTATACAGTATATATAATTTAAAAAACTCCAAAATACTTGATATACAAATACTTTTGCAGAGCTTTCCGTGGAGTTTTGCGGGTGCAGATTCCGTGTGGGCCTTCTTAAAGTTCACTTTATGACTGTGCAAGTGCATTAGCTCTTCAATTTCTTTTGTTTTTTTGTTATTTTGTCTATAGCATGCCACTTCTGCTCAATATTTGGATGTCAGGTAGTTTTAGTGATATGCCACTCGTTTCTCGCAAGATTTGATTTTTTTTTTCTTCTTTTTGCAGTATTAACAGAATGGAAAGTAGAAAAAAAAAAGCAAAACAAGATTTTCTCGGGATGCCTCAGCCTAGCTAGTTAACATGTCATTTTCAATGGCCATTGTTAACATCGGAGTTTATGAGGCTTGTAGCGTCAGTGTGCTGGAACATTGCGGTGTGACAGAGGGCAATAAAGGCTTCTAGCTTGGCCGGGGCCGCTCTCTATCCACCGCTCTCAGGTCAGTGTGAGCCAGCACCGCTCCCCGGCTCGCTGGGCCTCCGACTGGCTTATCCGCCAGCAGCATTTCATGGAGACAGTGTCCAAGGAAAACACAGCACAAGGCTTATGGTTGCTAGTAAATGTCTTTTGGAAGGACGTCTCATATTCTGGGCTGTCTGTGCGACTTGATCCTATTGTAAACAATGCCTTTCCCACATGCATTATGGGAGCTTGGATTAGGATCGGGGAAAATAATAGCACAATGGAGCAACCTCTGCAAGGGGAGACCATTTGAGATGGTCCCCGAAGACTTCCGAGGCCCATCAGCATGAAATAAAACAACTCGAATGCATGGTTGGTGATTTTACTACACTGCATACACAGATCATTAAAGTCTGTTGGAGGGCTACAGGAAAGGCCCAGAGGAAAGGGATTTTGGGATTCGAGAAGGCCAAATTATCAGCTCAGGGATGGATAGATAAGAGTTCATTAAGGATAAATAACCAAGATGCTGTCCTCATTCATGCAACACGCACACGCAACCTCTGGTGAGAAACGTTGGGTTTGTCATGTCCGTTTTAATATATACTCAGATGAAAGATTTTTATGGCACTCTATTTTCTTATAAAATTGTATTGGTTGACTCCACTTGTAGCAACATGTTCAAAAAGCTACTATCACTGCCATTCACGTGTTCCACTGTTCTGTTCAAGTAGGCTGCAACTATTTCCTTGCTTGCAATGCATGCTTCTGAAAACAAAAGCTCTCGTTTTTTTTTCTTTCTTTATCCTCTCTGGTGCATCAAACATAATGTATAATTCATACCCGTGCCTCACACTATAAGACAGTGCCAAAAAACTCACAAAAATATGGAATACCGGTCACCAAACGGGAAGAGGAGACACAACAGGCTGCTGAGATGTTATGGATCGTCTCAGGGAGCACATATATCTGGTCCAGGACTCGTCCAAAACAGTGGGGATCTGGTCTCACGGCCAATGTAGGCCCTCCCTGCTGTTATTAACGTGTGTCCTTGAGACTTGCCATTTTGAGGGAGGAAGTGTGCTCCACTTTATCTTTGGCTTGGCGGTTCCTCCCACTTCTGAATCTGTCCTTCTAGCACAGGGCTGGCTTTGTATAGTGGGGCGGATCGGTGCTTTTGATGTCGATGTTCTGAGAGAGTGCGAGAAGCGATCGTCCATTGTTTTTGTCGAAAACGAGGGTGTGATTTGTACAGGTTGCACAAGGGTTTACTGTTTTTTCAATCATGTTTGTTCTTTAAAGGGGCAGAGAAATGACAGGCCTGAAGTATGATATTTATTGGCAAGTGTGTAAATAAAATATCTATTAAAAACCCATCTGCTTGCGTTAAACAGATGACATATACGTCGACGTGATGCTTCTCGTTCACCCGACCATTTATGGTTCAACAAAAATGGACATTCTACCATACCGAAACAGACCAAATCGCATGTATATAGAGCATACAGCAATGCAACATAACTATATTATGAAAAGAAAAGCTCTGGTGTTGATGTTTTAAAAAGCAATGAAAGGTTTCTACTTCTGCTGTTTAGGTTGTATGTTGTGAAGTGTGTACATAGTAACACTGCTTCCCCAGCATATGTCCTTGGCTTAACTGAGTTGATGTGTGGTCCACCCAAAGTGTAACACAGAGTATGGTGTATAAAAAAATATCTGTTTAGTAATATTCTGTGCAAAAGATTGTAATGTTTTCTATAAAAAAATCATTCATATAAATATTTGTTTTTACTTTTTTAATAAAGTTGCACCTTATGACTGGTTGTGTGCCGACTATTCTACTGTATTATAGCATGTGTGTTTATGAGCTTTTGAAAAGGCTTTTGTTGATGGGTTTATAAGATGGGAGAACATATTCCCCGGGTTTCACAGACAGCGTTTAAGGCTAGTCCCAGACTAAAATGCATGTTTGAGCTGTTTTAAAGTGATAGTTCTCCCTAAAATGAAAATTCTGTCACAAACCCGCAAGACTTTTGTTCATCTTCGGAACTCAAATGAAGATCTTTTTGATGAAATCTGAGTAATTTCAGTCCCTCCGTTGGCAGCTACTTAACTGAGACTTTGACACTTCAAAAAACTCATAAAGAGATCGTAAAACTAATCCATTCCATATGAATTGAGCGGTTTAGTCCAAATTTTCTGAAGAGACTCGATCGCTTTATATGATGAACAGATTAGGCTTTTATTCACATTTAAACATTGATCAGCGAACATAAACAGAAGCTCAAATGAACCTGCTTGACGCACGAGAAAAGTTGTAAGCAACTGAACTCAAGAAAGCAGTTTAACCAGTGAACAGATTAAGACCGATTAAGAAACACTTTCATTAGGAGAAAATCTAAATAAAGTGAGAAAAGAAAAAAAGAAACACTTTATTTTACTTTTAAACCTGCTTGAAGCATCAAAGTGGTAGTTGTGTAGCTGTCAATGGAGGGACAGAAAACTCTCTGATTTAATCAAAAAGATTTTAATTTGTGTTCCGAAGATGAACAAAAGTCTTACGGGAACATTGAGGGTGAGTAATGATGACAAAATTTTAATTTTTGGATGAACTATCCCTTTAACTGAAAGCAGCTTGCAGTGACATATCTTAAAATAAGTCAGTGCCATTGTTTTGACACAAGGTGTACACCAGTAATTGAAAATGCTTGTTAAATATTGCACAAATACAGAAATTTATAGACTTAACAAAGGTTCACAAAATGTGCACCATCACATAAGACACATCAACATTTCGAGTGAGAACTGCACATGGGGTGGTGGTTTTGAAGACAATGCTGAAAAAATGCTAGACTGGTTGGCTTGTATTAGCTGGTTTAAGATGGTCTCCCAGTCTGAACCGGCTGAAAAGTGCGCAAAACCCCTCTAAACACAGCCTGATAGGCCAACTAAAACCAGCAAACCAGTTTAGACTGGTTTGAGGTGTGTGTGTGTCTATGTTTTTTAGCAGAGAAGATAGCTTTAAAAGTATTTCCCAGTCATGTTTGTATTGTTTTGCGTTAGAAGAGTGAATATTTTCATATTTTTTATCGCCGCAAATAGACATTCAAACTGAGAAACAATTCGTTTTAAAAGTGCGTCAATTTTTACCGGGGCTTTTTTTCCTCTTCCTCTCTGTCTGCACCGGCCGGCAAAACCATCGAGACACACCCCCTAAACCCTCGAAAAGATTCACTCCGACGTTTCCCGAACGACCAATCAGCTGCAGGTTTGCAATGGCCGCGTGCCTAAATAGAATGTTTATGTATGTCGAGAGCCAATCAGAATCAATGAGGGGAGTGGCCGAGCGAATCTCGCCTGGCTGCACGCGCAGGATAGAGTGGGCGTGGCGTCGGGCTCGGCGAGAGAGAAAAGCAAAACAATCATTTTTATCCACTTTTACCGGCTGCTTTAGGGTCCGTAGTGAAATACACTCTCGACAGGGAGTCGTAGTCCACACAGTTCTGTTAAATGCATCTTATCCCGCTCAGCACTAAAGTCTACAGAAAGCTGGTGATCTTGTGAAGTCACATTTGATCCAGGTTGAAAATGACTACCAAACGGCTTCTCGAGCAGCCTCGAGCCAGCGACAGCACGAGCACGCGCGAGCCTGTCACCGGGAAAGCGCTGCATGAAGGTGCTTTCAGGAATTTTGGCAAGGAAATCTCTCCAAATGGACATTACTATACCTCAGCGAGAGAGATGCACTACATTCATAAGAAAGTAAGTGGTGCCTACTCAAGTTTTGCATACATTCACTTATTTGACAGTTTGTTGCATTTATAAACAAGTCGAAACGACTGTCGGCAATTATGATGGAGTTTTACGATGGCAGCGCTGCTTTTCGCTTTAAACTCAAGTTTGCATGGAAAAATTGCTTGTGAAGTAAATGCAATTTAATTTTATCGTTGCAGTTATACTGTCGTCGGCGTTAAAATCGCGAGGCGTTAACTGTTTTTGCACGGTTTAAGATGGCGACTTAACTTGCATGTTCAAAGTTTAAACGAAAAAAAAAAAAACAGGGGGTTGGGTTGGTACATTTAACTGATTCACCCCTCCCCCATAGTGTATCTTACGCGATCTGAAGCCGGTGGAAGGGTTTGTTTTTACAGGAACACCGTTTGGTTTTTCCTCTCAACGTCGCATGGTGACTTTCTAGGATATTTACTGATCGAAAAAAGAAGTGTTTTTATGTGCAACTTACATTGTATGCAACAAAAGGAAAAGAAAGTTACTTTATTGTAGTCATGGTTTATGCATTGCTTATGGATTAGCCTATTGTATGAAGTAACCATATGCGTCGTTTAGTTCCTTCGAACGTTTGAGCGTTCGCTTTAGAACGGCGTTTAATTTCGCTCTGTTCAGTGAAGTGTAGGAGTTCGAGACACGCCCCCTTTCTATGATGACGCGTCATATAATGTTTCTGCTCTGATGAACGTGCACTTGACCGATATGAGCTGTGTAGGCAATGCAACTCTGCCTGTAATGCAACAAATTCACGACTGCAGTGTTTTGTCACACTATTAGCTGACAGGATGCTTCATAAATCCAGATTTAATCTTGGCCCTAGATTTTAGATAAAGCATATTCAGTATGGAAGTTTTGTTGCTTTTGGTCAATGTTTTTCAGCTTTGAGAATAAATAAACTTTTAGCATAGATCTGTGGTTCTCGACCTCTTTGACTCGACTTCCCGTTGTCCAACACAATATTCGAAGGCAATATTCATTTTTTTTTTTTTTTTTTTTTTAATGAACACAAACTGGTAGTATTAATAAGCTTTTGTGATTCCAAAGGTTTCAAGATCTGTATGTTTATCAATATCAATAAACTTGATTTTAGTTTACATATTGATTTTATGGTTTTTAAGCATATTAATTTAGATCAGAGCTAGATTATTTAGATTTCAATAATAGTAACATATTAATTTAAATGCTTTTGAGTCATGTTGGAAGTAAAAAATTTTTTCCTTTTTCCAAGGACCAAAATTATTGATGACTCATCTTGGCCTGTCCAACTTTTGGAATAGATATTTCTCCTGGAAAGAGAATGTCTCTTTTACCACCTGTTACTGACAATAGCAATAGCAAATCATGATTAACTTTTGCCATTTAAAAAAAGGGACAATCCCTTCAACATTTCCCGTTCCAACTTTCTGTTTCAAGCGATTAGCACAGAGAGAAAACTATTCTTGTCAGGCTATCTTGTCTTCAAGTTTTTAACAACTTAAACAACCATCCTAAAGAAATATAAGGAAAAAATATAATATTATGTGACTAAAACCGAATTGAATTCCTGTCTCAGTCTCTTTGGACCCATATGCTATTTGGTAAAGCAGAAGTATATCTCTCTTTTCATCTTCTTCTTCTTCTCAGTTTGCATGTGGCAGAGAAGAGGACGAACAGAGCTCAGGTGGGGTCCTTAAATACGGCTGTCCTGCTCATCACCTGATCCTGAGTGGCATCAGGCTACAAGACCAAACTCACATTGAGGCTCTGAGCCCAGTGAGAGGGCCAGGATGTCTCCCTCCATCTCCCGAAACACCACACCCGCCGCACACGTCCTCCATCATCCCCGTCCCACATGAAAGGTCAGTTCTGATCCCATCACTACAGAGAGCACTGTGCTGATTGACACAGTTTGGTTGATGTAGTTATATTAATGTATATATATATATAGTATGAAATTCAATGTGTTTTGTATGCAAATACACTACTACACTGTAAAAAAAATTCTGTGAAATTTACGGTAAAAAAAAAAAAGGCAGCTGTGGTCTCTAGAAATTTACCGTAAAAAATACGGGAGCAACATTTTAGGTTTTACAGACTTAACTTAAAATTTACAGTAATAAACCGTATTTCATTATCTGATATAATGTTGATTTACCGACCTATTGAAGTATTAATATCTGTTTTGTACCATTGTAATACACTGACAACTAACAACCACAGCAGTAATGAGAGTCACATGATCAATCAAAGCAGTTCTTCCATAAGAAAGTTAACATTTTATGTATATAGAAGCTGCACAGTGTCATTCACACAAACATTAAACACCATCATGGTAACACACATGAAATTATAAAAATACAATAAACATTAATTTAACAACATTAAATGTAACACAAAAGCCTAATGTACATAACTGATTAGAAAAAAACTAAGAAAACTATGACGAAACATAGTTTTTTCAACAAAAATACATCAATTGTGAAGTGTCACGCAGGGAATTGTCGGAATGTAAATTTACGTTTTTTTTTCACTGTAAATTATACAATGGCTTGTTCGTTTTCACTTCCAAAAACTGTAAATTTAACAAATTTTACAATAAAATTACATTAAATGTACCATTAGATCTATCACAGTTATTTACTGTATATAGTAAGGAAACTTTCTGTGTACCAATTGTTTAAACAGTCTTTTAATGTTAAAATCATAATAGTTTTTTACAGTGTAGTCAAACGTTTTTACTTAAATGTTCTTAAAGATCCTCCTTTATGCCTCTCGTTCCAGAATGCATTATCACCGAAGTGTATTTTGATGGACTGTGATAGATTGAACTCTCAGTTCTTTATTTTTCATTTGACTCTTATGAAAATATTTTTTAATTATGTAAGACCAGATCTAGTTTTAGAATTTTTACCTAAGATCTAAATTTAAAAACCTATTTTAACTTTCTCACCATGAATATAGCTGGGGTAGCTGGCATGGCGTTAAACTATAAACAAACAAACTTAAATGTTCTTAAATACATTTATAGATGCATAATTGTGCATATGTATGAATGTTTTTATGAAACTAAAATAATTAATATTATTCAAAAAAAAAGTATCAATTATATATTAATTAATTAATATATTATTAATAGATGAGTTGGACCAGATAGTGAAGAAATGTGAACTGTGAACTCCTTCCCAGAATGCACCTCACCTCATTTTCTGGTCACTTCCTTCTTCTCAAAATTCTATTTATGTTTTTGATGTCTTTTCGATTATTCCAAAAATGATGGATAGCGTCAAAATAGCTTGCGGAGAACGCAGACTCCCATGCAAGGAGAATGAGCAAGAATTGGACAAATACTGTAGATAAAGTAACTTGGAAAATTGGCATGGAAAAGCCTTTCCAACTTGCAGACAGCTTTTTACAGGAAGAAGAGTCAGTGTTGGTCCACTCAATGTTAATGGCTTCAAACAGTTCATGAGTAGTTGAAAAGTCTCCCAGTTCATTTGAGTTTAATGTGAGACCAAATATTCACTATAGGGTTCAAATCTGGATTCTGACCAGGCCAAAACATGAGCCTGATGGACTTGTTCTCAAGATGCTTCTGGGTTGTCTTTGCAGTTTGGGCAGGAGCATTATCTTGCTGAAAAATCACATCTGATCATTCCTCTTTAGATAACAGCTTTTCAATTGTGGGAAGCAAATCATTCTGCAATATTCTCTTGTACTCCAGAGCATTAAATGACTTTTCACAGTGAAGGAGCTCACCAATGCCAGCAGCTAAAAAGGTTCCTCACACAACGGCACAGTCTCTTCCTTCATGCCTCATTGTGGTGGAGATGCATTTATTATTATATTTTTCAGCAGATTTTCAAAGACACTGCTCTGGAGCATCACCATGAAACTCGTGTTTCATTGATTCATCACTCCACAGTCCACACACAACTCTGCTAAACCACTCTGAATCAAACTTCCCATATTTAGCCAAAAACTTCTTTCCGTCTTGATAGTTTTCTGAGACAGCAATGGCTTTTCAAAGTCGTCATGAAATCGAAATTTACCCTATTTTCTTTGTTAGCACACATTACTAGTCTTGTGGCCCTCTATTCAATATTCCCTTTCACTTGGAAATACGTCACAACACTGAAGTAAAGTTGGTTGCAACTTGGGGACTTTAAGTAGTGCATTTGCTTAAATTTTGCTAATTTACTTACCAATAATTTGTGGTTAAAACATTAAAAAGCACATAAAAAATGTGTAATACTGTGATTCGCCTCGTAGCTGGTTGGTACTTTAGTTCATCACTTATAATGCTTTTTTAATATCTCTATAGGAAATTTTTTATAGAAAATTACTAACGCTGCTGAAAAAGTGGGCGGACACTAACGCACTATTTACAAAATGAGTGGGTGTGTCCAATGGTTTTGTATTTTGTTATAGTTGTTATTCAGATGCAATAGAGCAAGTTAAGCTGTGTTTGACATCAAGCAAACTAGGCCTAAGGGAAACAAGATTGTTTTTACATTTATTGGCCCAGTCTGTTTAAAAGTAAAATTATTTTCTCCTAATGAAGTGTTTCTTAATCCGACGTTTTAATCTGTTCACTGGTTAAACTGTCATTCCGCTTGCTTGCGTTCAGTTGTTTACAAGCCTTTATGGTGAACTGGATTAAAGGGATAGTTCACCCATAAATGAGAATTTTATCATCATTTACTCTCCCTCAAATTGTTCCAAACCTGTATGAGTTTCTTTCTTCTGTTGAACACAAAAGAAGATATTTTGAAGAATGTTGGAAAACAGACAGTTAATGGTAGCCATTGACTTCCATGGTAGGAAAAACATCTTGAGGGTGATGTTCATTTTCAAATGTTCATTTTTGGATGGCTTTTTTTTTTTTTTTTACCACGACCATGACCCTCAGCTCAGCATACCAGAGGCTGAATGTAATGCGATGGCACTGGTTGGTGTGGAGGAGACAGACGGGCCGCTTGGTCAGCGCTCAGTCAGTGTTTATGCAACCTTCATTTTTGGCGTGTTTATAAGGAATGTCTCTTCAAATCCTGTCTTTGTTTCGTTCTTTCCCACTGTTTATTTGTTGTTTTCTTTTCCGTTTGTTGTCTTTCGAACTCTCATTCGTTCATTCTCATAATTTTTTTCTTTCTTAGATCATAATGTGAATAGTAAGTTTAACCAAAAATAAAACATTGTCATCATTTACTCATCCTCATGTGAGTGAAAAAGAAAAGTGTTAAAGGGGTGGTTGAATATGATTTCACTTTTCTAACTTTAGTTAGTGTGTAATGTTGCTGTTTGAGCATAAACCACATCTGAAAAGTTACGACGCTCAAAGTTCAAAGCAAAGGGAGATTTTTTCTTTTAAAGAAATTGCTTTTTAAGGACTACAACAAACGGCTGGTAGGGACTACACAACATTCCTCCCGGGTTAGTGACATCACTAACCCTAAGATTTACATAACCCCGCCCCCGGAACACGATTTATAGATTATCATGACAGAATATGCTAATCAATGACTAGAAGATAACTACACATAAGCTACATAAATTCATCAACTAACCATTCAGAAGTGTTGTCTACATGTTGTCACTTCTTCTTGAGGCTCTCCATCTTTCTGACTTTGAAATTTTCAGTGCATGTCTGTGTGAGGTAAAAGGACACGAACTGTTGAAGCTCCGCCCCCTGTGCCGGGAGCAGCAGCTCATTTGCATTTAAAGGAACAGACACAAAAAACTTGCGTTTTTGCTTACCCTCAAAAAGTTACAACTTTAACATGATATATATCTGTGGGGTATTTTGAGCTAAAACTTCACATACACATTTTGGGGACATCAAAGACTTATTTTTCATCTAGCAAATGATTCAAAATTAATTTTGGGTTCAGAAGAAGGATCTTTGGGTGAACCATCCCGTTCAAGGACATACCTACCAGAAGGTTGGGGCCAAATGGTGTTTTAAGAGATATATAATATGTTTTGTATATGCGCAAACCATCATCAGCAGGAATAAATAGTTAGCTTTGAGTCAATGTGATTGCGTGGGATGCTTTTCAGAATGTGAATTGACAATGTTTTTGTCTGTGTTTATCTAAATGTGCTGATATGGCAAGTTCAGGCAAATTACTGTGAGTTTATTTACAAAGAGGCTTTTATAATGCTCACTGAATTTATGATTTACCGACTCGCTTTTGAACAGGTTTCCTGAAGACTCCCCCTGCCTGCCATTGGTTACCTAAACAGTTTAGCCCCACCCCAAACTCACGTCATTGGTTGAACTGCTGCTGTGTTGGGCTGGTCAGGATACTTACACACAGAGCATATTAAACTGGGACAGAAGAAAGTATTTAACACACAAAAACAATTCACATTACCTTTAATTTGCATTTTCATATTTTCTAGAATTAGTTTAAATGGATTTATTGTCCCACTGTCGCTTTATGTCAATGTGACCTAGATTAATTTTAATACCTGGAGCTCACACTCCCTAAGGGTTTGTACATTTATGCAAAACTCTCAGATATACAGGCAAATGGCTTATCCCTTCACGGCAGTTTTACAGTGAGAAAAGCTGATGTTTGTCAGATAAACCCAACACAAGCTTCACCTGTCGCATTTTATGAGCCGTCCATAACTCTTTTATTCACCTTCGGCTTTCTTTCCCTGCTATACATCTGTCACTTTGCCGTCTTTTATGTGTGTTTATATGTGCTTGGCAAGTAGGTTTTATAGTCCAAAACTTTAGGGAGAAGAAATTACGGTAGGTACATAACTGTACACATTTTAATTATTATTCTATGCATATTAACATGTTCAATTCATTGTCTGCAATTAGTCAAAAAGAGGTAGAAAGTGCCACTTATTTACCAATATCATTCATTAATAATAATAGTAATAATGACTCTAATGGCCTTTTGCTTTTAAATTTACACAAAACAGTAGCGCATTTTCATCAAAATCTCATCAAAATTGTTTTTGAAATCAGCCTGTTTTATTGTATGTATGAGGATGTATGATAATAACAGATTTTCTTTTGACCATTGAAATAAATCTCTATATTAGTTACACCCAGTTGTATGCTGTATTCAGTATGCTCATGCCGAGGTGTTTCTAGAGTGAAGGAACTGCAACACGTTTTGCAAATGTGTTTTATATCTGGACTAGTACTTGGAAAATTAGACATTGTTCATGTTTCTAATGCAAGTTTCTCAGCCATGCAGCCAAGTTTGCGTTTGAATTGTGCAGGATAAACTTGACTATGCCTGATGACTCTCACAGTTCAAATCTGGGACTCACACAGATGTAGTGCACTGAGCAAATACTTAAATAATTTAGTGTGCTTGTGCTTGCATGTTTGTATGTGTGTTCATGAGATAAGGACGGGTGACCATACACTTCATGAGTACCTCTACACGCATTAGTCTTTCATTGACATGTCCAGGCTTGTCTGAGAAATCAGTAAAAAGTCTGGTTTACACTGTGGTTGATAGGTCACACTGGCAGCAAGTCCACGCTTGAATCTATTCATCTCTTATCAGCATTCAGTAAACTGAGAGACAAAAGCCAAGGTGGAAGGTAGAAAGTCCAGCTGATTGAAACCCTTGCTTTTTTAATTTTCAATGTCTTGTATTTACTTGTGCAACCCATAGAAATAAATGTATTAAAAGGCGAAGTCAGCAAACTGAGGTTTCATGTAAACAAGTCCAGTCATGTGGTCATCTCGATCTTGGACGGCATTCAGAGAGAACAATGAACTTCCTGTACATCCGTAATTGCACAATTCCTTTATAACAGAAGAAGTTCACAGTTCTTCTCAAACTATCTGTCCTGTATCAGTTATAGTTTGTTAAAAAATAGTTTGTTATGCTTTTTCTGTTGGATTTTTAAAGTATGGATAACTGTAAGCTTGTCAATATTGTCCTTAACCTGTAATGTAGAAGACGGGACGTTAATATATTTTTTACTTTTTCAGTTGTTGAAAAAAATGGTGAGGGATGTTTACTAAAATAGAAAGAATGCCAAAATGTGTTTAGTGTGCAGCACAGTACTATATCCCATAATGCAATGCGATTTAATTCGGAAGTGACGTCAGGTGATGTTTTTCCTTGACTACTTATTGGATTGGACTTTAATTTTTATACAAAACTGGATCAAGAAGATATGGAAGCTTGTTTCCGCCACAGAATAAAACAATTTAAAAGATAATTGTGACTTTTTGTCTTGCAATTCTGACGTTATATCTCGTAATTGCGAGTTTATATCTCGCACTGACTTCAATTCTCAATTCAATTCTCTGACTTAGAATTGAAATGAATACTTTAATTAATAGAATTAAAGAAATTAATACTTCTAATTAATACTTGTTTTTACTGATCAAAGGATCCTGATTAAAAAAATAAGTTTTACGGTTTCCACTAAAATATTAAGCAGCACAACTGTTTTCTACATTGATAATAATAAGAATTTTTCCTTTAACACCAAATCAACATATTAGAATGACATAATGCAATACAGTAATATTTCACAATAATTATTATTATTTTATTTTTTTATCAAATAAGAGAGTAATGACTAAGGGACTAACTCAAATGCTCCACTCTCCACCCAGATATAAAAGCTGCTGCCAGTAAATGAACAGATTTGACAGATAAACTAATGGCTCGATTGGACTCTTGTCGTGTCAGAAGTGATTTTTCAGTTTTATGGATGTCTCCATCTTTGACATTACTTTGGGCACTGTTGTTATGGTTGGTTACTGGTAAGAGAATACAGGCTTGGCTCCCGTTGCGCATTCATACAGACAGTATTCGAGACGCTACTCTAAGTTTCTGTGTGAACGAGACATTTCAAGACTCACACCTATAAGTAAATGTGGTTTTCAATCCCAAAATATCCTCATATTTTACGTAAACGTAAACGTACAGCGGAACTTTCTCATAAGCCCCTCTGAATCTGGAGCTCATTCTAGTGGACAAGATGCATAAACATCCAGCTTGTATTAATGTTAATCAACCTAAAAATGGCCTCAGCATTGTGCACTTGCTTTGAAAGACCTTGTGACGTTTGACGTGTATTTAAAGTCTCTTCTCTGATGACGTGTTTACTGGCGTGAGGGCGGGGCAACCTGTCACTCACATGAGATCCACCAATAGCAAACCACAACCATTCAATCAATTCTCCACAGACAAAACAAGTCCCGCCCTTACTTTTTTTCCTGTTCAAGAAGCCGTTTCACTCAGATATTTGTCACAACAGGGAAGAAAAGACTATCTCGCATCAGATCTTCAGATATTTGATATGATGATATTTGATGACTACTCTGACAGAGATTTGGAGAGACTGTAAACTGTAAAACGTGCAGTTGAGAGATGTGTTTTTTTGATGTGTGAATTATGATAATTATGTTCTTTTTCACACTAAATGGACCACTTGCACTGAGCTTCGTGACGCATTTCCGGTTATGTACTTTCAATGTACTGTGGTCAATGAGTTGAATAAACGCCATCTAAAATGAGTGTCCACAATAAGATTTAAAAATTTGGCAATTTGTATTAACAGGAGAAGGTATTCTGATGTTTACTGAGTGCAGAATTTTCCAAACTTATCAGAACATGAAGCTTTAATCCAACCCAAGCCGATCTGAGAAAGCAGCGGCTGTTAAAAATACGTCATTATTTCACCACAGGGTGTCAATGTTCGTCTAAACCAGTGACCGCGACGCTGAAGTGTGTGAGAACAGATGAATAACATCAGAGCGAACCACGAACATTTATGTATTTGGATTAAATATTTTAACCATTCTGTGTCATTTTTCAATGTCCATCTTTTCACTATTTACATGTTTATGCCCAAAATGCAATAATTTTCAAAGTAGTTGACTGTCATTCTCCTCAACGCTGTGTATGTTATGTAAGCAATAAGGTACGAGAGGCTACGGAGCCCCTAAAGGGACGTGGTGGTGGAAAAAATGTTAGGTTGGGAGAATTTTTTTTTCAAATCTTTTGCATTCCCTCGCAAAGATATTTGCGTTCCCACGCAAAACCTGTTTTGAGCTCGGACAGACACTTCCTGTTTAATGTCCCGCTGGCAGTGTTTCAGAGCTCTGTACGTTAATGGAGCGTTTCATAGTGTTTGAACTTGGACTCAAATATAAAGAAATGCGGTCAGTGCTTAACTCAAGGAGTTCAGTGAAGTTCGCAATATTCACATAGGCTATTCGAACGTCCCTATTCTTGAGCTAAACGTTGTTAAAGCACAAACGACACCTATTTAAAACCACAGTAACCTAGACAACGAGCTACAACCCAATTCTCATCAAAACGAGCTTTATAATATTAATTTGTCTCTAACCAGACGAATGAGAGACAAGTCCAAATAAGGGGCCGTCTGTAAAGTGCAAATTCCACAACCCGTCTGCACATTTTATATTATTAAACATATTCAATAGCTTCACTGTGATCACACTGTACTGTCACCAAATTCAGTTCACACATCACTGCTCTCCTGCTGGTTATACTACATAATTTGATTTTTTTTTAAAAGCATACTTTTTTTTATAATTATTTATTATGAAATAAAATCAATAACTTCACCCTTTTTAGAAAATATATTATAAATAACTTCACTGTTATACAGTGATGCCATCAAATTCAGTAAGCAAATATAATGCAAACGCTGCGTACAGTACCAATATAATTTGTGTAAAGAATACAGTTTGTAACATTGAAGTCAATGACTATTTTTGACTATGAGTTGAGGTGTAGTCGTTTTTCGGTTATATTGCACTTTGCATTGGTCCCTTTGAGCTTGTCTCTCAGCCGCCTGCTCATAGAGATCCATTTAGCTATTATTATAAAAGCTTGTTTTGATGAGAATTGGGTTGTACTCGTTGTCTAGGTTACTGTGGTTGTAAATAGGTGTCGTTTGTGCTTTAACAACGTTTAGCTCAAGAATAGGGACGTTCGAATAGCCTATGTGAATATTGCCAGCTTCACTGAACTCCTTGAGTTAAACACTGACCGCATCTTTATATCTGAGTCCAAGTTCAAACACTATGAAACGCTCCATTAACGTACGGAGCTCTGAAACACTGCCAGCGGGACATTAAACAGGAAGTGTCTGTCCGAGCTCAAAACAGGTTTTGCGTGGGAACGCAAATATCTTTGCGAGGGAACGCAAAAGTTTTGCGTGGGAACGCAAAGTTTCTCGGGGGAACGCAAAAGATTTGAAAAAAAAAAATTCTCCCATCCTAAAAATTTTTCCACCACCACGTCCCTTTAGGGGCTCCGTAAGAGGCTGTGCTGTATCGTGAATAAGTAACGGCTGAAGGGCGTTGTTTGGCACGACGCGAAGCGGAGTTCCTGCAACCCCTTCAGCCGTTACTTATTCACGATACAGCACTTGTCTCGAGTACCTTATTGCTTTTATAAAACGGTTACCACACAATACAACTATTAAAGCCGAAAAACATGTATCTATGCAACTTTTATGAAGTAAAATCACTAAAAGCCTTCCTTCCGCTGGAAAAAATAGTCCCTGACCATAAACAGCAACAAAAGTTACATACATTATTTCGCCAATAGATGGCGGCAAAGACCGTCTTTATGAGTGAGTCAGTCAGTAGAGAAGACTTTTACATTGAAAGGAATCAAACTTGTGAACACAGAGAAGGAAGACGCAACTGACAGATGACTATGGGCACGGAAAAACCCCTTAACTGTTAAAAGGACAAGATATCGCAGCGGACATTCAAACAGATTTTTTTTTTTATGATTATGACTGACCTGAAGGAAAATGCTATATCTACTGTAAATGCAGGTACACTCACTTACTCGATCTCTTACAATACTCTACTATAGCTTCAATGAACAATATCAATGAGCTCAAACATGTGTTTAAGTTACTAAGAGTGGTTGCTAGGGGTGTTGTGTAGTGAGAACAGTTGGGTGAAGCGGTCATAGCCGTGTTTTATCGTGAATAAAGCACAGCTATTGACCAATCAGAATCAAGGATTGGAACTAACCGTTTTATAATGATTGAATAGCCTAGCCTATTTAACATCTTTACAGGCACCTCACGAGCATTCATTCATTCAACTATTTTAAAAGACTGGATTAAACACCAGCGCACACAAGCAATCCTTTTAATAGTCAATTTCATATAAAAATGTAAACCCAACAGGTATGAAATGTCAGAAAGAGAAAAAAAAACTGTTAATGAGAAGACGCGCATATAGGACTGCTGCAGCTTAGTGGATAAATACATTTAGCTATTTATTATTCAGAATGCACAGTTTCAGCAGGCTCAAGATAATTAATACAGAGATCATTATTCATTGTTTTAATCAATTGGCAGCCATAAAACATCGTGATAATCTGCATTTTCTTGTATGTAGGTGCGCTGAACACTCTAACCGGAAACTCCCGATATGTACTAACTATAACGTGGAAGTAGTTGTGCAAGTAGTCCATTCCCACGTTAAATCGACTATAGCAGTGTGTTTTCTGAAGAGGTCTGGGGCTACAGCTTCTACAATTCCTGCTGACTGACTTTGTCACGCTGACACCAATGGGTCATGACCTCCACTCTCAGAATCTTTGGGGGTCAAAGGTCACCTCGTATAAAAGACACAAGTATGACTCACGTTCGTGTCGACCAGCACGTACCTCACGTCCTGGTCAGCCAGTGAGCTATAAATCTGAATGAAACCAAGAGATGAGCAGGAGCCAGGCATTCCTTCACCCATCTATAACTCAGCAACAGCGTTCCCTCGGCTTGTCCACAAAGTTTAAAAAGTGCACAAAGCTTATCAGAACGAAAGATGCCCTGTGCCTAAATTTGATACGTTTGCTGTAATTACCTTCTATTATGACTCATGTTGATATTATCAGAAGCCACAACAGATAACGTGTGCTCATCATGGCTCATGTTGCGTAGCAGAGGATGAGTCTATGAAACTGAAGAGAGGAACCAAAACTTTCAGCTGGTACTTGAAGGGACGCGCTTCAGATTTCTGCAGTATAATTGGCTGCTTTGTTCTGCTTGTGGCAAAGACAAACAGAAGATTGAGGACTCATCGTATTTTTAGTTCTTTCTTTTTCTTTTTTTGTACTGAGAAAATACCATATGTAGGCCTCTTGTACACCTGGGTTTAAAGTCAATGAATTCAACCTTATTTACTTTCTTAATCCACGTTGATTCTTTGATTGCATGTTACTCCGATTTTTTTTTGTCTTTGTAATCTTTATTAAAATTGTAATAACTTTCTCTTCCTTTCAAATGACTTTCCTTCACTTCTGACATCATTCAGGCCACACTGTTAGAAAAAATGTTTCAGAGGTTTTTCTATAGAAAAACCATAGGGGTTCTTGATTCAGTTTTAAAGAACGCCTTAAAGGTTTTATTTGTCAGCAAATGTCCACCGCATCCAGGGCTTTGAAAACTATAGATTATTCCGCATTTTTGCATCCCGCCCGCAGACAGTCGGATCAACAGAGGGTTATTAACAGAACAGTTATTGTAAGGGTAGGTTTATCTATGAAAATCATAATTTGTCTACTCTTTAAACAGCATTATGGTAAAAATGGAACACGGATTAATTCAATTTTATCTAGTGATAAAGTATGTTTACAATTCATACAATTTAATAATAATAATAAAAAAGAATTAAAACAACATTAATTCATTAAAACTAAATCCATTAAATGATCCCATTATGGAAACCTCTAAAAGGTTCTATATGAAGCGTCTGACAGAACCCTTTGATGTTCTATATAGAACCTTTTCTTCTAAGAGTGCACTGGGGTGGTTGGATAATGTTAACCAAGCAACATAATACACAAATCTAGGCATTCGGTCTTCTTATCACAATATAATCAGGAAAAAAAAAAACCATTCTTTTTTTGTTTTATATACTGATTCACTTGGAAATATGTTACATGACGGAAGTAAAATGAGTTTCGAAAAGCATTTCACATTGACTTTAACACGATAAACATCATAAATGGTCAGTCAATGCAGACTGCTGTTTACACCAATGAATGCCTCTCTAGTGACCACATGTGATCAGATTTCGTCATGATTTTATAGGGAAGGGTCTCTGATTTCATGACCGTAGCAAGTTATGTCAGTCATACCGAACATATTCCAAGAGGTCTTGCATCTGAGCTTTACCACAAAATTTTTTTTTGAAATTTGAATAACAATATCATCTTTGCCATCATCTAACACTCACTTAAAGTTAATGTTTCAATACACTAATAATTTAATAACACTTAAATGTAATCTCAAAATGAATATAAATCTTTCATGATGTAAATGTGATGCATAAATTCATTTGTAGCATTTAAAATTATGTATTTTAGAGGGGTTTTTTGTGTTTTGAAATATTGTTTATTGTCCGTCCAATGAAAATGATTATCGGCTTATCAGTATCAATAACCAAAATACTTATAGCATATTGAAGCTATTCTTCTATAGCAGCTTAATTTGAATAAAATAATTTTACAGTTAGCAATGCAATTAGCATCTATAAGGAGCTCCTGATGGTCAAACCCAAGTAACACTTATCCTTCAGAAAAACTTTTATTTTTATTTTTTTACCCTCAATATAAAACTATATGGAAAAGTTTCATGTTTTGTGGGGACTTTCCATAGACACAATGATTTTTATACTGTACAAACTGTATATTCTAACCCTACCCCTAAACCTACCCATCACAGACAACTTTATGCGTTTTCAAATTTTTAGTATGATTTATAAGCTGTTTTTCTCATGGGGACCAAAATATGTCCCCACAAGGACAAGGATTTCGGATATTGCCGTCTTCGTGGGGACATTTTGTCCCCATAACAGGTTTACCAGGACACACACACCAAAAAAAGAAGTTGAGCTTTATTAATTCTGAAGCTAAGCTGCAATCACTTGCTAAAATCCCTATTATTCTGTTACTCTGGGTCACTGTCTTGTTTTTATATAAAAATTTATATTTACATGCTTAATGCTGCCCACATTTAAAAGCAGTATTTTCTGGTGCTGATTTTACCAAACGCAGGAATCTTTTATGGTCCAAAATGAGGCTGTAGCCACAGTTGTGAAATTTCTGGCAGACATAAATTCAGCACCAGACTCCTGGTCTGAGCCTAAACATCAGCGTGGTTTGTCCAGTGCACATGGAAAGAGAGCTTGCAATAAAAAAACAACAGAACTGAAAACAAGTTTGTTTTTTCTACCAGACCTAAACTCCTGTCGAGGAATGCCGGTTGTGGACTCGTTGTTTGTCTGTAGGGAAGACGAAGAGCCAGTTAATCAAATGTTTTTACTGGCTGCACTGCCTCGATTGCCCTAAGCTATGCTGTTTACTTTCTTGATTATAGTTTTCATTTGTTATTTTGCTCATATTTTGCTCGTCATTATAGCTCCTTTGCAGATTGTGGTGTGCCGCACAGAGTGAAGAAATTCTGTCTTCATCTATATCCAACAGCTTGTGCGTATATTTTGCTCCCGGGCACGCTGATCATCACTTTATGGAAGTTGTTGATGAGTGTTTCTTATGTGCACAGAATATGTTTTATTATATAGTCTATTATATGCAACTTTACTGATTTTACTGCGCTCTGACCAGCTGTAAGTTGTCATTCCTTGATGATTCTTGGCCTTTTGAGTTCAATAGAAACTCAGGAACTGGAGGAAAGCACCGTTGAGGCCCTCTCTCTTCTTTACCATTCACACACCCACATCTTACATAATCTTTCGCAGTCACATATTATAGTTAGAAGAATTCCCAACTTCTTCTTGGGAATAAACGCCAGCCTACTCTGACTTCTAAGAACAGCTGGATCTGTCCCTTTTTCTGTCAGTTCCCCCTTTTCCAGATGAATCCGTCATGCTTCCAGCAACCTCTCCAAAACCTCTGCATAAAGAGCCTGGCCAGTTTCACTTAGCTTCTCCATGATGCGCATGAAATCATGTGCTCTTTGATACGTTTAGTCTTTGACAAATATTGTAGAAAATTGAAAAGATCTCAGTATTTTCATACTTTATCCTCAACTCTGTCTTTGCTGCAGTGACCCAGTGGCCGCTACTCTTTGCTCCGGGTCATGGCACCAGATCCAGCTCTAAATCCGTACAATATGAGAGCCCCGTTCCAGGATCAAGGCCGCTTCGCTGCTCACATTCACTCAAACCCACACACTCGCACACATATCAATGTGATCCTTGGGAAACAATTTCTGCTCTTAAAAGCAATCTTCACTGATATAAAGAAGGGAAACAAACAGACTTGGTTCATATGACAGGACAATATAGCATTGATTAATGTGTCACACAATTCTCTTTTGATTTCAGATCTACTCCAAAATGGTTTTGGCATGATTCATTAATTAAGTCAATCTAGGATTGAGTTTTAAATCTTTTATCTTGAGTAATTGTTGACATGAACTTTCTTCCAATGGCTGTTCTGCTTTGTTTTTCCCTAAAGGAATCTTTCGGGTCAGTTGACTACATCTGTAGCATAATTACCACAATAAATTATTTCAATTAGTCCCTTTCAATTAACATGTTATTTTATAAACACTATTGCTTACAGGCCTACTATTTGATATGTAAAGCTGTTTAATTTTAATATTGTTCCAATCATTTCCATTGTAAGTACCTCAACCCCAGATTTTTATTTTATTTTATTTTTTTAAGAAAAAGGTTGGACAAGTATAAAAATAATTTTTTGTGGTAATCAACATTAGTTTAGCTTATACTGAACTTGGAATATTCCTTCATGTTGGTTCTGCTAGCATTGAATATACATTGTTGTGCTAACTCAGCACTGACCCCCTCACCTTTAAGACGGTGGCCCATTGTCGAGTCTGGAACAAGCCAGGGTGGTTTTGCTGGTTTCCACTTCCACTGTTTGCTTTATCTCCTGCCTGTGCGCATTTGCTTTAAACATTAGGCTGCTGTCTTGTGATCCCAGCAAACTACATCATGCACACAAACACGCTTAAATACACACTCTTGCTCTTTGCTGAGTTCCTAGAAAACGTTAGCGGTATTTACGGCCACACCCAGAGTGGTGGATTCAGAGAAGCAGAGTTGCGGTCGCTTTGCCTGAATCACAGGGTCCAAAAAAACCCTGGAGCAAAGCTAGACCACACTGCACCGTGACTTGCACGCCAGGGCTTTTGATTGAGGGTCAAGGTCTACTGTGTAGGTTGACCAAACTATGAATGAACTTTCTATTGTTTACTAAAACCGACAAACTCACTTGTGCATTGGACACTTCATTTTTTTCAACATCTATTCCGCTTTTATTTGATCTTGTAACCACATCACAAAACTCAATATGTCATGGATTAGTGTCTCAACTACAACTTCACGTCTGTGTGATATTGTGAAGTTACACAGTGCAAAGATTGAAGAAACACGTCTATGCTGCAAATTTGATCAATTTTTGCGTTTTAGCAATTTTAATCTGTTGATTCAGCAGGGCTTGGCTACTCACTGTGATTACTTGCTTACCAACATAATCTGATTTGCCACAGTATTATGGGATTGCAATGGGTGAGAGGGCAATCAGAATTTACATGTAGTCAGTGAGCAATAATCATTGACACAACTCTAGAAGATCAGTGTATGGGCCAAACACAACCATCTTCCTCTGCAGGAGGACACTGGGCATCCTAGGATGTCAGAAGGACTGGTACTTTGGTACTAAATCAATAGATTTTTACAATCCCTCTTGTACAAAGTATTATGGAAGCTTATTTCTGTCACAGAATAAAACATTTTAAAAGATAATTGCGACTTTTTATCTCACAATTGCGAGTCTACATCTTTATTTCTCAGAATTGCAAGATGTAAAGTCAGAATTGCGTAATATCAAGTTGCAATTGCGTGTTATAATGTCAGAATTGCGAGATATAAACTTGCAATTGCGAAATATAAACTCACAATTGCAAGAAATAAACTTGCAATTCTGACTTTTTTTCTCAGATAATACACGCAATTGCAACTTTATATCATGCAGTTCTGACTTTATAGCTCCCAATTGTGTTACAAGGTCAGAATTGTGAGATATAAACATGCGAGTCAGAATTGCAAGTTTATTTCTCACAATTTCGAATTTATATCTCACTATTCTGACTTTATAATACACAATTGCGACCTTATATCACGCAATTCTGACTTTTGCAAACAAACACACAATTGCAAATTCTGAAATAAAAATCAGAATTGTGAGATAAAAAGTCACAATTACCTTTTTTATTTTTTATTCTGTGGAGGAAACAAGCTTCCATAGAGTATCGACTTGCTTTGGTACACTGAAAACATTTTTGTGTAGGATTTGAAGCAATTTTCACGTAGAAATTGCTAGTGAATTTCACAAATAATTACGAAGAAACGGCAAGAAACACATTGGATTAAATGTGAACATTTAAAGTAGAAATAGTACTGTATTTGCTTGTAAAATGTACTCCAATAATCTTCGAGAAATAGTTTTTGCAGTGTAAAGCCGCTGCTTTTGAGCTCCCATGAGTGTTTGCTTGCATGTGAAGAGCGGTAAAGTGGCTGTGCGCATGAACGGTCAAAAGCACTTCTTGGTCAAAATGCTTGTCTTGGCAGGATATTAATGTAAACACAGCCAGTTATGTCATAAGTGAATGTAATCAGACGGTCAATTTTATTTATATAGCACTTTGTACAATAAAAATTGCAGCAGAGCAGAGCTTTACTGTTTCAGTTTCAGAAATCAGTATTTTCAAATATTTAAAAAAACTGAATGTGTGCCTGAGTGTAACAACAATTAATTTGTAGCAAAAAAGAGGAAACTATTCACTGCTCTTGAGTGGATAACTTTTAGTTAGCTTTAATACATAATTTTAAAGCTGGGTGAACTCAAAAACAAAGGAGAGCTGGATCCAAATGCAAAGAGTTTAATATAAATAAATAAAAAATACAACCAAACCAAACCAGAGAACAGAATGAGCAGCACCAAACGTACATACGTGTAGGAGAAGGCCCGGCAAAGAACACAAGAAACACTGGGGTTTAAATATTAGAGGGGTAAAGACACACCTGGGAATGATCACAGAACTAATCAACTAGAAAAACTACAAAGGACTACAAAAATGGCACACAGGACAGGAAACAGGAACAGACACAGGGTAAAAATGCAAACTAAAAGTCCACTTAACAAAACACAAGAAACACAAAGCCAGGGAATACGTAACAATAATAATGTATCATATACTAAAAATGAAGACTATTCTAGTCATTTAAGTATATATGTTTAATTTTTTGCTCTTTCTTGTTATATAATTATATAAATAATTGAAGACATGCAAATTTGTAAATTTAATTTGTTAATATTTATAATAATACTAAACTTTTTAAAGTATGTTCATTAGCAGATTTGTTTTTGCTTGTTGTTTTTAATTGTTACTGAGAAATGTACACTCCTGTTGTTATAGTCTGATAAATTGGTATTGTGAGAACTGATTTTCAGTTCTGCACTAGTTTCAGGAAGGTGTTTCCCAGTGTACTGCATTACTAATGAATTTGTGGTGTTAATAATGCTGTAATATTGTTGGGAAATCCATTTGGGAAATGTTTGCTTTTGGGACTTTTCATTGTGAACATGGGGATTTTTGTTCAATATTTTGTTGTACATTACATATACTGTAACTTTTCATTGGGAAAAAGTCCCTCCCGAATCTGGAATGTAATGACCATAATAATAATAATAAAAAAAACAGGTGATTTTTCCCTCTAGAAGCCCAACCATATCATGATATTAATCACTCAAGACTCAAATGTCTTGTGTGTTTCTGTCATCAAGTTTTCCACAGATTTGATTTCCTCTTCACTTCCCCAAACTGAGCACAGACCTAAATCTGGATCAGTCTGAAATCAGCATGATGAAAGAGAAGTTTATCGTTCCAGCTGTGTGAATTGAGCCAAAGAGCCCTACTGGCATTATGCTTAACTTTCATGAACACAACACTTAAATGTTTGAGTATCCTGTTAATTATATGAAATCCATTCATACAATGCCATTCAGCTTCATATGACTGCTGTCATGAACAGCTCTAAGAAGTATTATGTGCTTTTCTTCACTGAGTAAAACCAGCTATTGTTCCTCTTCTCTTGCTCATCTTGTCTTGAGTAAAAGTAATGAATAAAATCTGAGTGTATAATCCACAAAAACCCACACTGATTCTTATTGGTGTAATAATAATTCAATAATTCCCTGCAGTGAACTGAAACCAAATGAGCAATAGCCAGAGGAGCTGAGCTGTGTGTTTTGTGTGTAGACAAAAGCCCTTCATGTTGATGTTTTTGGAGCTCATGTTTAGTTCAGAGCTGTATTTATTGTGTGCAGAGTTCAGCATAATTGTGTAGCCCAAGAAAGGAAGGTATATATAGCGAGGAAAGGGAAGTGAAAGAAATGGGGGGAAAAAACTTGCATATTACATTTAGCTTGAGATAATAAAATGAAATTAAAATGTCCCACTGCACTGGAAGTACATGGTAGGGCCTGGTGTCGAAGTCTGAAGTTTGTTTTAAAGCCCCTTGGGTTTTTTTGTGTCATTTTTAAATATATGTACAGATCGAGGTTTTTCTTTTTTGCCATTTGATTCACACATGGCTGTAAATTCACTTAAGAAACAGTTCACGCAAAAGCTGTTCATGCTTTTCAACAACAATAATTTACAGTGAGCACATTGGTTATGCAGCAAAAAATGACACCAAAAAGATCTTATAATATTAAATTATCATAACATCCACTGAAAACTGATCATAGCAAACTTGGTTAATTAATCAAACAAAATTTCCCCAAAATACATATGGCCAATGCAGTCATACCACACTCAGTAATAGCATGCATACATGCATGATGAGTAATATTGGAGAGTAGGAGGGGATGAGCAGTGATTTATATCTCATT
The DNA here is from genome assembly GCF_963993115.1 of Abramis brama. Classification (NCBI taxonomy): domain Eukaryota; kingdom Metazoa; phylum Chordata; class Actinopteri; order Cypriniformes; family Leuciscidae; genus Abramis; species Abramis brama. The sequence continues at coordinate 10,976,608 of NC_139984.1, read as the reverse complement.
CATTACTCATGTTTACTGGGGCTAATGTAAAGGATTTTAATAATCAGTGCTTCTTAAATGTTTTGGTCTTTATATAGTCCAATCTTATATTCCTAATATTTATCTTCATGAAGGCAACATTGGCTTCCTCCAAATAGAGTGTGATTTTGTTGCAGCCACTCTTATTTATATCATTTTTTGCTACTGACTCAGACATTGTAATTTTACACAAAGAATAAAAGAATAAACTGCTCTGTAACGGACAGAAAGCACCCTGGTTGGGTCTGACTCTCTCTCTCTCTCTCTCTCTCTCTCTCTCTCTCTCTCTCTCTCTCTCTCTCTCTCTCTCTCTCTCTCTCTGCGGGAAGTGGTGGGTGAGGTTTGCTTAAGGCATGTTTGTTTGATTAGTTCAGCTGTTTCGTCTCAGATATTTTCATCACTATTTATTCCTGTACTGTGTTTATACACTTGAGCTGTGTCGGCTAGGGACGCTGATCGGGGCCCCAAATAAAAGCAGGATTAGACAGGTTCACAATTTTCCCATATGGATAGATGGAAATTATATTGTGGTCAAATACTAAAACCGTAACACAGAACCCCAGTGTTCCTTATTATGGAGATGTATTTTGGGTCCATCCATCCGACTTCCGTGTATTTTTCCATTTTTAAAGTCAGCCATGACTGATTTTGATGCGCATGTTCCACTAGCGGAGATGAGAACCAACTAGACACATGTTTAATATGGTTGATATAGTTCATTACCTAAGGACCAGAATACAAAAGAGTGGTATGCTCTTACTTTTTGTAAGCAATCAGACATTCTATTTTTGTCTGGCAAATGATAAAAACGTGCAAAAATGGGAGCTTGAGCCCTTTTGACTTCCAGCATCCTAACCACATGATAACAACCCCTTACACCTTAGCAACTGCATAGCAACAGTGAAAACCGATCACACCACATTATAGGCATGCTTACGACCACTTAGTAACTGCATAGCAGCAACACTTACAGCCGTCAAACATGCCCTAGAAACATGCTAACAACTACTTCGAACACCTTAACAATGGCATAGCAACATTCACCACCTTCAACAACACCCTAGAAGCAAACTAACAACCATTTGAAACACCATAGCAACTACACAACAGTAACACTTTTGTTCAACTATTACAAACACTCACATTTTCCCATAACACCCAAACAACATTCTAACAGCAAATTAGAACAACTTGGCAACGCTCACAATCACTCACCACACCCTAGAAACACAAACCCTAGCCGCAAGATAATAATATAGCATAGCATAGTGCTATCATTTATAAACCTACACTAACGCAGGAGAATACATCAATATGTTTCTAAATATGCAAACATTTCATCGCGATATCAAAATAAAAGTTTAAACCCTCACTCTGAGTTTGCATGTTTTGATGTCCACATGTTCTTGTTCAAGAAATTACAGCGGCTGTAGCATTTCCATTGTAAATAATTGGCCAAATATTAAAGATTAAGTGGACATTTGAATTAAATGTTGTTTGGCCAATATTAAACAAGGATTTGATCATGCTGTAAACTAAAGTGTAACAATCACCAGGCCGTTTGCTCCCTCTGCAGGCATCTGTTATAATACGTAATGTACACAAGTTGATTATGTTTATATTATGTATATTACATTATGTATTTTAACAGTTGTTCAATAAAATCATACTATTACGTGCTTTTGATACTTTATCTGAACCATTTATTATTGCCTCATTGTTATTATGCATATGTATTTGAAGTCATTTTACTGGTTTTTGTTCACTTATGTCTATTTTTATTAGCACAAAAAGTCAAATTACTCGATTAATCGTCAAAATAATCGACTGATTACCAAAATAATAGTAAGTGACAGCCCTAAATCTAACCGAACTGTAATCTAACCCAACCATAAATGTGCCATATTTACATGTGCAGTAACTATTTAATCACGTTATTTGGCCCTCACAAGTAGTGAAATAAGTTCAAACACTCAAACACCAGCCGATGTGGGGTTTCCCCTCGCCCTCAGATGGAAATGAGATGGCTTATTACACAGTTGTCTCAAAGGCCGTCAGAAATGTTGCTAAAGCCGCAGCTGGGAGTTATTGCAGTAAAATAACAACAACATCACAGAAACTGTGTTTAAGTTCATGAGAATGTGAATTGTTGTGTACTGCATACTGCTTCAGTCAGATGAACTACACGTACTACACTGCACTTTCACAGCCTTACTGCTAAGTGTGTGTGTGTGTGTGTGTGTGAGAGAGAGAGAGAGATTAAGCCCTCAGGACCTTTACAGCATTAATGTTGCTCTGGACATCTTCTGAGTTGCCAGGTAAGGTATGTCAGAGGAAGCGTGTCTCCTCTCGGAGGTATTAAATGAGACTTTTTTGATTTGATTTGATTATGTAATGCATGTTACTTGTAATACATTACTTTACTTGTAACATTAAAAAAATCTGATTACGTAATGCATGTTACTTGTAACACATTACTTTACTTGTAACTTGTTTTTGCCCTGTACTGTGTAGGACTGTTCCTTTGATATTCAGATTCTAATGAAAAACGTTTCTATGTATCATGTCCAGCCAAACACTCATTTATTCAGTCCTCAGCGGACTCCTCTCAAACTTTGTTTACACAACATGATAGCCTCCATTTTGTTTGGTTTGCTTCAACACTCAAATAGCAAAGTGCGTCTCTCTGACCTCATCAGCCTGCTGATTAATATATTTTTTTAAATGTTTTTTTGTTATGCTCTGTGAATGTTTTACCATTATTTTGATGCAGTTCAGAGGCTTCTCAAGTGTGCAGTCAAAAAGGAGTTTTTAGTAGTTTTAGCCTGTTGCTAAGGGTGTTGCTAGGTTGCTCACATCTCTTTACGCCTCAATTATCTAATTCTCACTTTATTCTGATCCCTTGACAGGGCTCGACAAGGTTTAGGGTCAGTAAGATTTAAAAAAAAAAAAAAAAAAAAAACTTTTATTCAGCAAGAATGCATTAAATTGATTAAAAGTAACAGTTGGGATATTTATAATGTTATAAAAGATTAATTCTTTTGAACATTCTATTTATCAAAGAATCCTAAAAATATGAAGCCGCACAGCTTGTTTTCAACATTGATAATAATAAGAAATGTTCATTGAGCATCAAATCAGCTTTTTAGACTGATTTCTGAAGGATCATGTGACACTGAAGACTGGAGTAATGATGCTGAAAATTCAGCTTTGCATCATAGGAATAAATTACATTTTAAAATAGAAAACTGCTCTTTTAAATTGTAATAATATTTCACAATATGACCTTTTTCCCTGTTTTGTTTGGGAAAATGACAGTGAAATATGCAGCAGTTTTTATTATGATATAGTATTACATTATTATGAAGTATCTTACATAAGTGCATGTGTGAGTGTGTTTCGAGAAAGAGAGAAAGAGGGAGTTTGGCTCTGTGCTTTGGTTTAAAGGCAGTGCAGTTTGTCAGACACACTGTAACTTGCGTAAGAAGGGCTTTTATAAATCATAATGTTGTGTGCTATTAAAGTGTAGTCATCTATCATTCTATTGCTGAACTGTAGCCTTATCCTCTGGTAAACATGGACACTGTGTGTGTGTGTGTGTGTGTGGAGCAGGGTATTACATAACAGTGTGGTGGAAAACAGGCGGAGACAAACTGGGTGTGCTGGGAGGGGGTGGGACGTCTATAATTAGAGAACTGCACAGAGAGAAAAAGAGATAGGAAAAATAGATGGAAAGGAGAGATAGCAGCGTGCTTTGTTGCTGATATACATCACGCAGGAGCCAACAACATGTGGAGGAGCTGAAAGACAGAAATGAAAAAAGAATAAGAAAAAAAAAAGAGTTCTTCAACTGGAAGAAGAAAAATGAATCATAGCAATTAGGGATGTCAATTTACGTAAATTACCATAATCGTTGTTAAAGTTAACGATCAATTAACTGATTAATCATTAACCTGAACCTCTTAAATCTGAAGCGGGAGATGCTACTTAACAACCACTTGCTTAACCAACACAAAACAGGTGTTGTTTTAAAGCGTAGAAGCTTGGCTTTACAGTGAATATAGGGAATATTAACATCACTTAACAAGTGCTTTTAAATTTGCTGACATATTAGAAGTGCTTATTTTCATAGCGTGAAAAAAGAACTGCTTTACATGAAAATGTGATCTGTAAAATCAATGTACATAACTTGTGTCAAGTATCGTTGAACGGTCCCAACTAGCAGAATACAACAAGCATATTTGTTTCAGTTAGAGACCAAACTATACCAAGTATTTGTATGAATACAGTATACATACACTATAAAAAAACTTGCAGCCTTAAATTAAGTGCAATCAACTTGACGGTGTAAGTCATTTCAACTTAAATTACATTACACTGACTTAAAAAATGAGTTGAATCTCGTATAACCTAAAATATATCGTTTAAAATGTAAATGCTTAACTTATTTTGATGAGTTGAAGTAATGTAAAGACATATGTTGTCATGACTTATTGATCATGTCATTTTATACAGTGTATATGATGCTTTCTCGCCACGTTTTTTTGTTTGTAACTTTGCGAAACATTAGTAAACCATAGTAGATCACATATTTAAAGTAGGTGGTCTCGAACCAGCCCAAACACAACATAAGACAATGCATTGATCACGGAGTGGCATGACAGGCTGCTTGGCCACATATTTGTTTGCCTTTAAACATATTTGACATATTTGCATATTCATTAACCGTCCCAGTACAAGTGCTGGCCCTACGAGATATTCCGTGTGGGCGGCGATGGGATGTTCGCTGACAGTATATATCGCTGCTCACGTGTATATCGAACTTTTTACTCCTAAGCGAAGAACTAAAAAACTTTGCCGTGAGTATATCAGGGCTGTAATGGATCACAACACACTGCTGGATGTCATCCGTGACTATCCGTCCATCAGCGTTGAGCGAGGGGGGATGGGGGGAGGTGTCGCTCTCGGGCGAAAGTGAGGGATTGAGTGAAAATGAGGGGTTGAGTGGGAATGAAGGTTCACAGGGGGAGGGAGACAAATGAAAACACATGTCAGAGAGGGATCATGTATGAAACACTCACTGCTCACGTGGAACTGCAAACGGTTCAGATGTTAACGTGAATTAGAAATGAATAAAAGAAAACACTGGCCAGCTAGAGGGAGGAATGTTGTTCGCTCTCTAACTCTGCCAAGGTCGTCCGCGGTGGACTTTAGAGCAAGAGACAAACATGCTTCCCACACACTATATTCAAAGGCCTTCCCGGGTTTACGCAACAAGGACTTTCTAAGTAACTTTGCACATGTCAACTTATTCTATTAACACTAATCTAACTGTCTACTAATACTCTAATGAGAGTTATCTGACATGTGTAGTTGCAAAGTTACTTATAGTTAGTAGAATGTCTAAATATCGAAATAAGGTGTAACCAAATGTCTTAACAGGAACTTCTCTCTGGTGATGTATGCCAGACTTATCCAGTCATTTTGTCAGCATGACTCTCCCCTTTTTTACAGTCAACTGCAGTCTTGCATTCAGATCTGCCGCCATCCAGTCAACAACCAATTAGGGGTGGGCGACATGACCGATAAAGATGTAGTTTTTTTGTTTGTTTTTTTTTTCTTTAAATAAAATTTTTATATCAATTTTTGATACCATTGAAATTTCATAAATCTCATCACCCATTTCATTATCACAAAAAAACTAATACTAACCCAACTAACATAAGTAAAAAAAAAAAAAAAAAAAAAAAAAAAACACTGTCAAGCTCACTGAAGACAAGTAAAAGTTCATAGATAAATTAGTAAAATATGAACAAAGAAACTAATTACAAGCAATAGGACAAAAATGGAACAAAGATACAAATGAAATAGACCTACCTGAAAAGTAATCAAATGTACAAAAACATTGCGTAGTCTTCACTGTGTAAATTAAGCATACATTTATACTTATTAAAGTTACAGAAGCGATTCAGTCAAGAGCAATGCGATTGTTTGATTTAAATGAAATGACACAAACAGCAGGAGGTTTATTAGGCTGCTGTCACTTTAAGACTGAATGCACTGATCTAATATAGCCTACTGATACACACGCGCCTACTTTCTCAACTCTTTACGTTCATTTAAGACATAAACGACTGTGTTTACAAGGATGCTCGCAAAGACGGGCATTTTGAAACATCGTACAAGTGTGTATTTGACCATTCAAGCCTAATAAGGCGCTAAAACAACTCAGTCCTCACGCGCTGTATGAGCTGCGGCATCATGTGTGCGTCTCTCAGCTACGCATAGCAGAAGGATTAGTCTTTCGCTGCTAACTGCACGTGAACGATTTAAAATCACTTGTTTTTAAACTGCAACGCTTAAAAACACATTCAAATAATATGCTTTTGTGACCGTGAGTCCAAAATCTCTACCGGTTGACAGATTTCTACCGGTAAATCGCCCACCCCTACATCCAATGCAAAGAACAAAGTCCCTGAACTGAAAGTTGATTCACTCGGATGTGCATCACAATACGGAGGAAAAGATCTGTCGCTACTTCCGTTTCATTGTGCCTTTAAATCCCACAGCCTACTTTTCTGCTAGGCCTTTCAAGGTAATGTGCAAATGCATGTTTAGTTTGTGTTTACAAACTGAGGGACAAGTTAATTTATCAAAATTTTGTCAAATAAGGGTCCTGAATCAACAGTCAGGACAACATTGTGAAGAAAATTGCAAGTCTGTGTCACAAAAGGGGCTGAATGTCATCCAACAAACCACAGGAAGAATGATACGTGTGTGTGCGCGCTGCTAACTTTAGCATACCGCTCACAATGTTCAGTGCTTATTGTGCACTTTTCTGCAGGCCAGATAGCTTTTCTCTGTCTGGATATCTGCCAATTGGCATGACAGATCTGCTTCCTGAGAACACACTCAACGAAACAGAGACAAAACCAAACGAATGCATGAGGCAGCGCAATGAAAGTAGAGTGATCTACAGTAGGGTCTCCAAAAGTCCATTTACACTGCCATTCAAAAGTTGGGGGTCAGTAAGTGTTTTTTTTTTTTTTTAAAGAAATAAATAAAAAAAAATCTGCAAGAATGCATTAAATTGATAAAAAGTGAAATTCATAACGTTTCTATTTCAAATAAATGCTGTTCTTTTGGACTTTCTATTCATTAAGGAATCCTGAAAAAAAAAAGTTTCACAGTTTCCACAAAAATATGAAGCAGCACAACTGTTTTCAACACTGATAACAATCAGAAATGTTTCTTGAGAATCAAATCATCATATCAGAATGATTTTTGGAGGATCATGTGACACTGAAGATTGGAGTAATGATGCTGAACATTCAGCTTTGATCACAGGAATAAAATACATTTTAATATATTCACATAGAAAACAGTTATTTTAATTTGTAACAATTTTCCACTATAATACTGGTTTTACCGTATTTTTCTTATCAAATAAATGCAGGCTTGGTGAGGATAAGAGACTTTTTTTTTTTTTTAAAAAACATTACAAAATCTTACCAACCCCAAACTTTTTGGACAGTAGTGTGTATTATATTTTCAGTCACAGAGAAAAAAGTTCCCCATAGTTTGTGTTTCAAATAAACCTCCAGAGTCTAAACTTTCTCAAGCAATTTGAGGATAAGGATCAGCTGTATGTGTGTGTGTGTTTGTCTGCCTCTGTCATGCGGGGTGACAGTGCTTACCTTGTTTACACACACACACACACACTCATGGGTTGGTTATAAATAGTGAAGTGACCCACATCCACACGGTCCTGTAAACAGACGCTCAGAGAAAGTATGACAGTCCTCCTCACAGATAAATATTATCTGTTTACTATCTGACCACAAACACAGAAGAATCATTCACTTCATATTTCTCATATTCCTTTTAATTGTTTTGCTCTTCTTTCCTGCAGCAGCGCAGGCTTAAGAAACAGCGGTTCATTCACACACTGACTAAACAGCCAGAGTCTGTTGCTCCATATAAAAGTGTCTCACATATACCCACAAAATATTGATGTTAAAAAAAAGGGGGAAAAAAGAAATCATATATATATATATATATATATATATATATATATATATATATATATATATATATAAGAATGATGTTAACTTCTATTTATTGCTGCTTTTTTAGGATAAGTATGGCTCTTTTTTTGTAATGTAACTGAAAATGATGAGATCTATTGTAGGTCTTTCTAGAGATCTAGTCTCTCTCTCTCTCTCTCTCTCTCTCTCTCTCTCTCTCTCTCTCTCTCTCTCTCTCTCTCTCTCTCTCTCTCTCTCTCTCTCTCTCTCTCTCTCTCTCAGTGAGGTGCTGGCTTTACTCCAGCCAATAGCAGCTGTTTGTCAGTAATGGAGCTGCTCTCTGGAGTGCTATCAGGCAGGGCCGGTTCTGTTTATTTCAGCTTCTATCAGTGAACATGTGCAGCCAGGCCCTGGTTAGAGGGGAGGAGAAAACACACACACACACACACACACACACACAGAGCAGGCCAGCAGCGCAGAGACTGAAGCTTGTGGAGGCGTGGGAGTTATAGCTGTGCTTCTCACTGCCTGCTCCATGCACACATACACACACACACACACACACACACACACATACAAAACTTTACACATTTACTGACATATTAAGACATAACACAAAAATACACTAATGAAATTTTCTCTCTATACATGTACACTCAAAATGATCTGTATAAACACACAAACTTTCCCGTTTCCACTGAGGGCCTCTGAGTGAGCTTCATCCAAAACACAGAGAGTAAGGCTCAATCCCAATTCACCCCTTGCCCCTACCCCTTGGCCCTACCCCTTGGCCCTACCCCTACGTTTTGCGCGTTCCCGTGAAGGGGTAGGGCTGTCTCAATTCTCTTTTGGTTGGAGGGGTAGGGGTAAGGGCAAGGGCAAGGGCCAGATAGCCCTTGAAACGAAGATTTTTCGGGACCACACTTCAAACGAAGGGGTATGAGAAATCTACCTGCATACACTGGCTACAGAGGCAACATGACTGCCAATAATCATTTTCTTTATGTCACATTCAATCTTGTGTTCATATTTACGGTCATGTTCTTCAATGAAACGGTTGCAAAAAAATCGTTAAAGTTCGTTAACAATATGACGCGTGTAAAAAGCAAAAGTTTGAAGCGAAGTGGACGCGCGAATGAGGGGAATTCGCGTCCACAGCGTCGCGCTAAACGCCTCGCGCAGCAAGACCTCCAGACGTGCGTAAACGCATTGAAATCACTCGCGCCAGACGCTCTATTCGCGTTTGGTGTGAACGCAGCATTAGGCGTCGAAGATATCGTCATCTCCGTTGTTTTCTGCAAACTTAAAAAGAAAAATGCAAAAAATAGCTGTAACTCACGCAAGACTACAGCTGACGACGGCATCTTGGAAGTTTGTGATAAACATTGGCGCATCTCCTGTGACGTAGGCGCTAGCGACGATGTATAATGACATGTAACGGTGTAGTAGTGGTGGTCCATTTCATAGGGGAATATTTTCACCCCTACGCCTTGACACTCTGTTTCAAGGGGCAAGGGTAAGGGGTAGGCGAAGGGGTATAAAATAGAATTGGGATTGGGCCTAAGAGTCAATGATAAGTCTGACTATTGAGTATTGACTATGCATTTATATCTGGCAGAAATGACAGCACTACTTACTTTGGCAAGTTTTTTATATGGAAAAATAGAACATAAAATATCAACTTGTCTGATTTATCTAAACGCTCGATGGGGTTCAATATAAAACCCTAGAATTTTAGATTCAATTTTAAAGAACCCTTTATGCCAAAAAAAGTTCTATATAAGAAAAAGATGTCTAAAACGACTGCATAATACTTTTATGTGTGATGTTTTTCTAGTGATAAAACATGTTTTTTTTTGTTTTGTTTTTTTTTAAATAAAATTTCGGAATTTTTTTATATAAAATAATTCCATGATGGGAACCCCTAAAAGGTTTTATATATGAAGCGCCTGAAAGAACCCTTTGAGGTTCTGTATAACCTTTTCTTCTAAGAGTCAATCCAGCCGTTATAGCCATTTTGATGTTCACTGTTGTATTTTGCATAATTCCCGTCTTATAGAAATATTTGGTTATTTATGGTTTGTAAAATTCTCTCATCATTTACTCTCATGTTCTTACTTTCTTCCATAGAGCATAGAACAAAGGTGAATTTTGGAAGAATATCCTGGTTGCTCTTTTCTTCACAAATGAAAGTGGATAAAGACTGGTGCTGTTAAGCTTCAAAACAGGCAAACCAGACCCATAGAAAGTGTTCTGTACAACTTAAATGGCTTCTTTGAGGTAGTTTTACTTACCGATCAGAAAACTTCAGTTGTGTTGACAGACCGCCTCTCACCAGAGTCCGCTAAAAAAAATCTGTTTTCATCAAGCCACCACATCACAGCTTTGTAACAATGGCACATAGCTGTAACACAACACAAACCACAGCTGCTTTTCACAGCTAATATAACCTAGAGCTAACCAGGAGAAAAACACAAGCAGAGATGCTTATTATTCATTTCCTCAGGGTTGTGGGATTTAGATTGGAGTAATGTGACCATAGATGTGTATTTGTTTCAGAGGGGAATACAAACAGGCCCTGCGACCAAGCTGTTGCTAAATTCACAGGGACAGGCCAGTTTTTACAGTTGGCCCAGTGATTGAATTACTAGCCCCTTTCACACAAACAGTCTGTGCTGGTAAATTACCGTTGAGAGATCATGTGTGAACGAGACCGTCTCAAAAATACCAGTAAAGCAGTTCTGGCAATTTCCAATATGAGAAGGTACCGGTAAAAAAACATTACCAGTAAAATACTGGTATGAGCACTGAGGTCAGAACACGGCAATCATGAATCTCAATCGGAGTCGTTTACGGTAAGCTCCTTGCTCACACTTGTAGTTCGGTTCTCTTGGTTCTTTTGATCCGGACCAAAAAAGAAAATGATACATTTACGGAACTTACGGAACATCCTAAACAATGCCGTGAGCTGGGCTCAATGTGCTCGGTGTATGTGTGTACATATGATGGTATTTTTACCAGCTGAGAACTCGTGAAGAGCTCATAAAACGTGTAAAGGAGTCAAAACAGCGTCAGGAAATCGTCCGTCACACACACACACACACGAAGATCTGCTGTGGTTCAAACGCCTGTACCAAACTGTGATGGCAACATCACGACTGAGACGAGGAAAAAAGATATGCTTCAGCATCCTGTCTTTTTAGGCTCAAATCTTGTGACATCACTTCCTCTTTTCGGTTCGTTTAGATGTCCTTGGGTCGATGTTGTGGACACACACATTTACAGTGTCCGCTTTGCTAATGACCACCGTGATGCGAGCAAACTAGATCAATCCCATTATAATCAAGTGTAGACCGCTTCATGTGTAAAGAGAGTTGTCTAGTATTGTGTGGTTCTGCTCTCTTAAAATCTAGACACAGTGTTACACAGGCCTGCAGATGTGTTGAGTAGAGTGATTAGAGCATGTGGCTTCATTGATAACAGTAACACACACACACACTTACATTTGACTGGAGCTCTGCGATCTAGGTTCCAGTAAGTCCGATTTATCACACAGACACACATACACATTCACAGATTTACTAAGTCCCTCTGTGTGTGTGTGTGTGTGTGTGTGTGTGTGTGTGTGTGTGTGTGTGTGTGTGTGTGTGTGTGTGTGTGTGTGTGTGTGTGTGTGTGTGTGTGTGTGTGTGTGTGTGTGAATATGGTAAAGTATGAATCATGCAGCTGAATGTGATAAAGAGCTTTTTCGGGAAAAGCGTGGAGAAGCGGGAAGGCAGGAAAGCAGGCAGTGTGTGAGTGTGAGAGAAACAGAGTGGGAGGGAAACGTTCAGAGAAAACCGTGTTGTTGCTGAAATCTGCTTGAGTCTGTGATATCCTCCCGCTCGCTCTCTTTACCAAATCATTCACTTTTTGGTGCTAAATTGACTAAATAGTCACTAGAAGTTGGCTAAATTATATCCAGCATATAAAATATGTTACAAATTTTATTCAGCAATGATGCATATATTTTTATCTCAAATTAATGCTTTTTGAACTTTCCATTCATTAATGAATCCTGAATGTATCATGGTTTTCACAAAAATATTGATGATAATAATAAGAGCAGCAAATCAACATATTAGAATGATTTCTGAAGTTTTTCTTCAGCAACAATAAAAGCATAATCCCTGTGTAGATATATTGGTAAATGTATGTAATTAGTTCAATTAAACATTACAAATTACTGCAATTAGTCTAGAGACATTCTCATTTGCAGAAACTATTCATAAATAGAGTAAATAATGTTATGGAGTGCAATACACTATGTATTGTATTGTATGCATAATGCAAATATGCAATGTAGTAATTATAATGAATTCCATAAAAACACAGTCTATCTAGTCTTAATTTAGATAGCTAATTAAATGTGTGTGTGATGCATTTGTTCAGTGTGAATATGTAGGTGTGTTTGCAGTTCTGTTTCTGACAGTCTAGATCAAAACACTCACTGGATGTGGCTTATGTCTCCGAGGCTGAATTTTGGTGTTACGTAAGAACATATATGTAGCAAATTATATTTGAAAGCAACACACACAGACACACACACACACACACAGAGTAATAAAACCAGCATACTGCCCTCATCTATAATGTGTGTCATTTCTTCGCCTCTAGAAGCAGTTTCTCCTTTCCTCTTTTCCAAAACTGCGGTTTTCTTTCTGCATAAATCTGTCTCTGCCATTTCTCTCTCTTCTCTCTAAAAACGAGGCAAAACCTTCATATTTTATTTATGTTCCTTATTCTGTCTGCTTCTAATCCACTGCTTGCTTTTTTTTTCTTTTTTTTGTTTGTTTTCTTCTTCTTCTTCTTTTTTGCAGCGATAGAAAGATTTTTGGAAGTTGACCCAGATAAAGGAAAAAAAGTTTGACAGCCCTGCCAAGTATCTGGGCTTGGCTTTCAGAGCGACTCCAAACCAGTTTGCTCTGGTTAGGCTGCCGGGGGGGGGGTAGGAGGGGTAAAAGCCCGGAATATGAGGGAATACGAGGGAGTGTGAGTGGGATTTTTTTGATTATATAACACAGAGACACAGCTTAGCATTGTGTCGGTTTCTGTTCTTAGATCAGTGCTGCTGTGTTCAGGGTGGAGCAGATCAGACGGAGGGAAGAATCTCATTACCAGAGCAGCTCTATAACCCTCAAATCTCTTTTTCTCAAAAAAGATTACATAATTACAAATGTTGAAATAGGTAATTGACTTTTAAGGAGTAGGTCACCCAAAAAAAAGTCTCTCTCATGCTGTTGTTTTTTCTGTGTGATATATACATATATATATATATATATATATATATATATATATATATATATATATATATATATATATATATATATTTATACTACAGGGCCGTTGAATGCTTGAATCTGATTGGTTGACGAACGTTCTAAGGTGTGCATTATTTTCAGGGAAACGCACAGCTAAAGTAGTTCCAGGCAGGTCTCGACCGCATTACAGTTCCATATCACTTTGCGTAGTCAACTGTAATAACGGAAAATAGGATACAATTCATAACAAGAAAAAACATTTAGCCCCATGCGCTTGATCTGCAATTTTCAATGTCTAGCTTCACAATCAATGGAAACATGCAGTTTAATTTTAATAAATAAAGTATATAGTCCTATATAATCAATAGAAAATTAAACTGAATATAGGCTAAATAAATGGATAGTCCTGCAGCACGGATTTTTATTGCAGATAATTTAACAAATAAATAATTATTGATTGGCCTACTTGTTAAAAGGGCTTTGTGTTTCATTTATTTGGCTAGTCTACTGTCATCTGTCAATAATAGAAACAAAAGAATGAACGAATTAATTAAAACGAATTGAATTAATAAATAAATAATAATATTTGACCCAAATTTAAATCATTATTTACTGATAATCTTCAGTCAGATATGGACATTCACATTATTGGTTCCATACAGTTTTATACGAGTATTATTTATATACTAATATAGTATATATTTTGAATTAGCTTTTATTTTTATATTTTCAGTTTTTAGTTTAAATGTTAGTAATTGTGCTATGAACTATTGTATTAATTTTAGTTTTTTTTAATACTTCTATTTTGCTTTGATATATTTTAGTTTTAGTTTTATTAATTTAGGTACTTCAACTTAATTGTATTTATTTCAGTTAATTGCCGAGGCAACATTTCTAATTTTCTTTTTTCAGCTAATATTTATATTTTTTAGCTTTATTTCAATTACCAAAAATTAACCGTATTTTTTATTATAACGGGTGCATAATTCAGTAAGCTTGCGCTTTAGACCAGGGTTTCTCAACCTTTTGCCTACTGCGACCCACTTTTTTTTTGTATGCCAGTCATACGACCCAAATAATTCAATAACGAAATGCCTCTTAGATCTATAGGCTACTACTCCGTAGGCCTATATGTTTATTATAATTGATTTCACAAAAACACAGAAATATTTTCAATAGACAGACTATGAGGCAAACAGATTTTTTTTTAAACTCACGTCAATGTGACACTTGAGACACATTGAAATAATCATATCCAGACGCGGTGGAATTTGGGAAATTGCGACTCGTAGTGTCGCACACAAACTAGCTGTTGTCAGCCTATTCCTGCTTTTTGTTTTCGTTGCAGTCACTGTTGAAAATCCTGACTCGCAAAGATAGGTAGTGCTAAATGGCAAGAGAAACTTCGTTGCACGTTCTGCAAGTTCAGGATATTCGTGTCTGGTTTGAATCCAGAATGAGCTCAGGTCTGTTTTGCGAAAAGCAAGCTGCAGGCTGCCGTCAGATGCAAGTTCCACTAACTGTGTTTGCAAATTAATGGGGAGTACAACATCCACATCACTTGGGTCTACTGAAAAAGGATTGTGAATCCACGCATTCCCAACTCTTCGGTCTTTGGGAAAATAATCAGAGAATTTTAAATCTGAGAGAATGTTAATCTGGTCAGGTGTTCCCGGACAATTCTCTGTATGTCGGTGCTGATGTGAGGGAATTCCTGCAGAACATCAGTGAGGTTAGGAAACATGTCAAAAATGTTCTCCTGCACTCTCTTCTCCCACAATACCAACTTCCGTTTGAATGCTTCAATTTTGTCAGCCATCAAGAAAACACTGTTGTTTCTCCCCTGAAAGGAAAGGTTTAGCTGGTTTAACTGGTCAAAGATATCGGACATGTATGCCAGTTTCCCGAGAAATTCAGGCCCCGTATAATGCTTTGCCAGGGGAGACCGTTTCTCCTCCAGAAATGTGTGCACCTGCTTGCGCATTTCGAAAAGACGATTAAGAGCTTTTCCTCGCGAGAGCCACCTAATTTCACTATGATATAACAACTGGCGGTGGTCTGATTCCAGCTGGTCGCACAAAATTGAAAACAAGTGGGAACTGAGAGCACTGTTCTTCACTAAATTAATAGTTTTGACAGCATTGTCCATCACCTCATTTAAGGGCACTGACATTTCTTTGGCTGCAAGGCTTTCACGGTGTAAAAAGCAGTGAACCCACGTCGCCTCAGGTGCTCTGTCCATAATTTTTCTCACAACACCACTATGTTTGCCAGTCAGTGCGGCCACGCCATCCGTGCAAATGCCTACGCAATTATTCCAAACCAGGCCATTCTTTGTGAAATAACCATCAAGGCAATTGAAACACTCATCTGCTGTCGTCCGTGTCGAGAGCTCATTACACATCAGTAGATCCTCATGTGTTGCACCTTCCCAGTTGTAGCGTACAAATGCAAGCAATAATGCCATCTTTGAAATATCTGTTGATTCGTCGATTTGAATGGCAAACAAGGGGCTTGCTCGCACTCGATCCAAAAGTTGCGTTTCAATATCATCGCTCATGTCTATAATCCGTCTGGAGACAGTGTCGTTGGAGAGTGGGATTTCTTTTATTTTGCTAGCAGCACTTTCCCCTAGTACCTCGCGGCACATGTCAACTGCACATGGGATAACTAGCTCTTCACCAATATTAAACGATTTCTTAGCACGGGCGATATGGCCAGCTGCCAGATAACTTGCCTTCAGGGTGCTTTTTGAAGCGATTGTGAGCGACACAATACTACTTTGCTGTCTTTTAAGTAGGTCTCGCTTTCGTACAAAGTAATCCACAGGTTTACCCACACATGTTGGATGTTTAGTCTGTAGGTGACGTTCAAGTTTGGATGGCTTCATGGACTCATTTGCCAAGACCTCACCACACTCGACACTGTGGTTTTTCATCCGACGAAGTAAATCCATATTTAATATAGTCCGGGTTGTACTTGCGTTTACATTTTGCTGCCTTTGAAGTTGAAGGAGTTTCCGAATCTTCTGCTTTCTTTCTTTTAAAAAACGGATGCATTTTGTCAAGCTAATAAATTATTTTGATAGGATAGTTGAAATACAGCGTTAGAAGCCACGGCAATAATGAAGTACGACATTTGAAAATCAGATTCGTTGGAGGACAGGCTATGTTTACATGCACACCTTTTGTTTCAATCTGTGCGCGTTTATGATTAGGTGTTAAGGCTTTTTAGTCCGATTGAGCCGCCAATACGTTTACTAACGGATTATTTTGTTGCACGTAGTCTATTGCAATGAGCCTATTATGAAGCCCACTTATTGGCTGTGCTAGTGAACACTGAAGTCTTGCGACCCCCTATAGAATTATCAACGACCCACTTGTGGGTCGCGACCCACCGGTTGAGAAACCCTGCTTTAGACAACCTAGGAACGGTTCACACAGAATGTGTTTTTGCTGTTAAAAATCTTAAAGGGATAGTTCACCCAAAAATGAAAATTCTGTCATCATTTACTCACCCTCAAGTTGTTCCAAACCTGTATGAGTTTCTTTGTTCTGCTGAACACAAAGGAAGATATTTGGAAGAATGTTTGTAACCAAACAGATCTCGGTCCCCATTGACTACCATAGTATATTTTTTTCCTACTATGGAAGTCTCCATGTAAACAACAAAAACGTGAATCTCTGAAGACATCTTCAGTCTATAGTTTTTCATCGCCATCTAATGGCCTGGCAGCAGTGATCCCTTTGTACAAGAAGTTACATTATTATTAAGAGCAGAGCATGTGAGCGGAGTGGAGCGGGAGCGGGCGGATCTTGGACAGAGCGCAGAGCGGCATTTTTAAAAGGACGGAGCGTCGCCTTATTTCCCGCTCCAATTTCGCTCCAATTTCGCTCAGCTCACTCCATGAGTCTGAAGCATGCTCAGTCAAACCTAAACCAGGATCCATCTGTCTTGCAGTCATCAACAGTAGACTATTTTCAGTCAAAACTCGGCTCAATAATGGAGTTCAAAAAGTAGGCTACTTCAAAAAGGAAAATGAGAAGTCATACAGGTCAGGTGTACTATTAATATAACTAACTAACTAACAATGATAATGTGGTACAAGAAAACGAATGTGGAGACATCGTTTCAGTCAGCAAAGATTCATTTTGGAATCTCAAAAGACACATCTCTCTCAAACATGAACGTGAGCTACGCGAACACGCTGGGAAGAAAACAAAAGGTTAGCAAATTGAATACGGTAACTTGTAACAAAGTGTAAATTAAATATAGCGTAATATTCAAACAAATTTGTTTTTTCATTCAAGTAGACCTAATGGTTCGTTTTATTTAGCCGAATTTGTGTCGTCCGTAATAATATTTATATTATTAGGCCCATTTATTCGTTTAATTTTACAGCAATTTGTGTATGGAAGCCAATTTAAATTTTAATCGTGCGCGTTGCGCAAAAGTTCACTTATCAAAATTCTGGCCTTATAGTTAATTTACTTTTAAAAAATGTATGTATATTTTTGTCTATATAATTTTTATTTATATTATTAGGCCCATTTATTCGTTTAATTTTACAGGACTTTTTGATTCTCACCGCTCCACTCCGCTCACATGCTCTGATTAAGAGACACATTTCTAACATCGTATCACATGTTGTGTAGTTGTGTTTGTTGAACCAATATGCCACTTTTGCATTGGCATCAGTCTCATCATGTACAGTAATCATATTTAAACATTTGTTAATTTGCATAAATATTTAAATGTAGTGTCTGCTAACTCCCTCTCCTCTCTCTGTTCTCCCACATTCCCTCCCTTTTTACCTCTCCCTTTCACTGCAATCCAATATAACAGCCATCAATCATGTGCGTACTATATAAATACACAGCTCACAGTTGAATCTCACCTGCGAGCAAGACACTAAACAGTTAACAGAGCATTTCATTCAACTGCACACTAAATCCTGGTGTTGATTTACAAACACGAGTAAACTCTCTCCCACACACACACGCTGAATAAATACAGTTGATAATGGAGCTGTGCTGTGTGGGCATACACCAGAGGCCGAGCGTTAGTGTTTATTACAGCGCTGGAATTTTCCATTACCCGTGATGAGTTCAGCACAGTAGGGAGCTGCGATACGGCCGAGAGAAGTGTTTACTGTGGGAAGAGAGAGAACGCCGCTTAGGCAGAGAGAGAAAGAGAGTGATGCCGGGCCGGGCAACCCACCTAACAAATGTGTGATGTTTTATGTTGGTGTGAGAGTGCGCTAAACATCTGGGTCTGCTTGACGTAATTGGTTTCAGCTGATCCGGGTCTTTTAAACCTCTTTTCTCTCTCTCTTTTAACAGGAGGCCTTCTGGTCATGCTGATAAAGAAGTGATGGCTGCCACCGTCCTGACCACACTGTCCACCAGCCCGTTGGTGCTCAACCCTTCCTCCAGTGCCTCAGGTTAAACTCCGCTCTGACCCCATCTACCATGCTAGTGCTCGCCTCCCTGTTAACTGATAGATCCCAGAACGTTCAGGTTGAGTGGCGGCTTGTCAATCAAGCTCTAAGTAAGCAATAAGGTACGAGAGGCTGTGCTGTATCGTGAATAAGTAACGGCTGAAGGGCGTTGTTAGGCACGACGCGAAGCGGAGTTCCTGCAACCCCTTCAGCCGTTACTTATTCACGATACAGCACTTGTCTCGAGTACCTTATTGCTTTTATAAAACGGTTACCACACAATACAACTATTAAAGCCGAAAAACATGTATCTATGCAACTTTTATGAAGTAAAATCACTAAAAGCCTTCCTTCCGCTGGAAAAAATAGTCCCTGACCGTAAACAGCAACAAAAGTTACATACATTATTTCACCAATAGATGGCGGCAAAGACCGTCTTTATGAGTGAGTCAGTCAGTAGAGAAGACTTTTACATTGAAAGGAATCAAACTTGTGAACACAGAGAAGGAAGACGCAACTGACAGATGACTATGGGCAAGGAAAAACCCCTTAACTGTTAAAAGGACAAGATATCGCAGCGGACATTCAAACAGATTTTTTTTTTTTTATGATTATGACTGACCTGAAGGAAAATGCTATATCTAGTGTAAATGCAGGTACACTCACTTACTCGATCTCTTACAATACTCTACTATAGCTTCAATGAACAATATCAATGAGCTCAAACATGTGTTTAAGTTACTAAGAGTGGTTGCTAGGGGTGTTGTGTAGTGATAAATAGAACAGTTGGGTGAAGAGGTCATAGCCATGTTTTATCGTGAACAAAGCACAGCTATTGACTAATCAGAATTAAGGATTGGAACTAACCGTTTTATAAACCTCCATAAGTGCCCAAAAGAACTCCTGCTTTCTCCAATTTTATTTGATTTATATAGAAAATGGCTTTAATGAAGTGTGTGATTTCTGTCCCACTAAAGAGAATTGCAAAAATAATGGTTGTTTTCGAACACCGTCTTCTAATGGAACCAGTCCATTGCATTTCAAACTGATCGTCCCGCCCCAAACTCACAACATTGGTTGAGCCAGTGTTGCTGGTGAGTAGAGTGGTGCAGGTATGATGTCACTTTGTAGGCCAAACGGCAGTTTGCATCACACTGGTTCCCTTGATAAAAACCCAATAGGTTTTTTTCATTGAATTTTGAAAATCTCAAAAAACAAGCTCTATGATCAACAAAAGTTTATGATTTTTCTACTACACGTTTTGGCAATCAAGATAGATATCACAGATGAACACAACTTTTATGAATTTTGAAGCCTAAATGCAGTCACCAAAAGTGAAAGCTAAAGGTAGGCTATAAACGAAACTAGACTTCAAAGTCACCCTCAAAGTCACCCTTGCCGCTTCCGACAACTCTTTCAGTTTTTATCTAAAAACATTTCCCCAGAAAGTTTGAGTTAGCAATAGTTTATAAGAGCACAATTCCCTACTGTACCTTTAAGATTTCTGGATGTAAATGGCCTCTGTTATGATTGGCTAATCTCAGCATACCAGCGTAGTTCACACATTAGTTCATTAGAATAGCTGTTGTAAATGGGAATACAAAATAACGCCATAGCCACAAAGATTTCTAAACGGGATGTTTTGGCAGATTTGTTTAACAAAATAGTCTGTGTTGAAATGAGTTTTGCATTAATATAATCATAGGTCTACATGGTCATCGGACTCGTATTTAAAAAGAGCAAGAAAAGGCCTGTTTTCCATTTTATGTCCCCTTTAGCATGATGAAAGGAAACCCAGACTTGCTTTTGAATGGGTTTGTAAGTGCAGTGACTGGTCCGTCCTTTAGCTCAGGGCTTCCAAAACCAAAAGTATGCTGACAGATTTTCAGAAGAAAAGACAAAAGACATTGTGCAGCAATAGAAGTGCTTGAGCTCTCGCATTTATGTTTTATTAGACTTTGAATCAAAAACTTGTTTTGTCTTTGAATGAAAATGACACCCTCATGTTGTTCCAAACCGATATGACACAAAAGAAGATGTTTTGAGTAATATAGCGGTTGCTCTTTTCCATGCCGTTAGAATAATTGGGTACTAATGCTTTCAAGCTTCAAAAGCTTAATCTCAAGTTTAATCATTGACTTGGAGTCAGTGAATCAAACTTAAAAAAGGGATCATTTTTGTGAACTGGATCAACTGATTTGTTGAACAGAACTATTCCTTCAAGAAGTGAAGCCAAAGATTGTTCTTTTTTGAAGAGCAGTATTTTTAATGTTAACTGGACTGTGGTGAAAGCGTTCTTGTATTGCGTTTGTTCTGACCTTTTCAGAGATTCTAGAACAAAATGAAAAGTGAGAGTATTCTTAAGCTGTGTCACTCCACAGTCCCTTACATTTGTGTCTTGGAAGGAACAGACTGTTTTAATGGATCCCCTGAACTTTTTCCATGGAGGATTTCCCTCTCGTTTGTTGCTTCAGTTATTGAGTTACTCAAATCATCAGCTATCATGTGGTCTTAGCTGACCTTCTCTGGTTTTATATTGTACTATTTCAGTTGGCCAACATTAGGCTACATCAATGATGGATTGTGGATGAACAGTTTATTTATTAATGCTTTATTGTTAATATAGGGGAGATTGGGGTGTCCGTTCAAAAGTTTTGAATCAGTAAGACTGACTATTTTATATTTTTGAAAGAAATTAATGAATTGTTCAGCCATTAAACTCTGTTGGTTCATTCAATATAATGTTTTCAGCTAATCGATTTCACGTATTGTCAATTCCCTTTATAACCAATCCAAACGAATACACTGTCACTGCATGCTATGCAAATTAGTATTCCAGCCCTCCGCCTCCCCAGCACCACCTGCCTAGATCTGCTACGTGGTACTACTGTATTTTTCATCAAATAAATGCAGCAAGAGACTTCTTTCAAAAACGTTATGAATTCTCACTTAGCCCAAACTTTTGATCGGTAGTGTAATATTTGTCACTTGATCATATACTTAGAAAGGGTGCCTCATATGCCGCTGTAGAGGTTCAGTGATTAAACCTTTTCCTTTATGAAAATGAGAATGTGCAGCAAAATAAGACTAACTTTTTCACCACCATTGACGCAATTTTCCGGCTTTCCGTGTTTTCACTGTTATACGGTAGGGGGTGTGTTCACTGTTATACGGTAGGGGGCGCTATTACACATCTTCTGAAAGAGTACAGAATCTCCAGTTCAAACACTGGTGAAGAAGCAGAAACAAGCGATGTCATATGTAAGCAGATGCATGTGTAAAATAACGCGATCATCAACATTAAACAGCATATAAATCAAAACTGCCTAATGTTACCGAAAAAAGTGTCGACCCAGGAAGAGCTATGTCACGGTGGGTTGCAGGAAGGCAGACGAAGAAGAAGATAATTTCCAATACAATGTTTTAATGATAATCCAGAAGACAGGGCTGGTGATGGGAGGACGATGATCCCCTGGCGGTGACGGTGGAGATGGTCCTCAAGCACAGATTCAGAGCTCCTCAGTGCCGACAGACGAACTCGAGAGAGGGAGGAGTCTAGATGGTGACGAGGCTGATGAGAACTGGGGGACGACCGACGGAGACAGAGCCGGTGGATCCGCAGGCGCAGACCGAGGGCTGGTGCAGGAGACCCAGGTGATGTCGCGGTGATGAGCTTCGTAGTTGGAGCCAGAGTACACGAGGGCTGAGGTGGAGCCGGTGTGAGTCAGGACAGAGGCGATGCCGACGGGAAGGAGGAACCTGCTACAGCCAAAGGGGTGGAGGGACGAAGCTCAACGGACGAAGCGCAACAGATGGCCCGCAAGTCCGTGGCGGAAGTGGTGTGACCACTGACCAAGGGGGAGCCGGTGGGACGGGGGAATCTGGAGGAGCCACTAGACCGAGGGTCTCTGGTGGAGCCGAAGGTGGGAGGAGCCAAGACAGAGCCGACAGGTTGGTGGGACGAGATGGAGTGAAGGGATCCGAGGCCGGAGGCGGAGCCGAAGGATCCTCCAGGATAGGGGCTGCTGGTGGTTGCTCGACCTGCGGCTCGACGTCAATGCATAGACTCCCGGAGACGGCGCAGGACTGCAAGCATCCGGCAGCGATGGGACTGGAGGACTGGCTGAGCTCTGTGGTGCTGCCGATGAAACAAGACTTGAGAGAACAAAGGTAATCATGACACAGTTCACACACTGGATAAAGCAAAAATTAATTCCCAGTTCTCTTTGAGTAAAACAGATAATTCAGATAGCGGGTGGGATAGGGTGGGAGTTGACAAGTCCCTGTCGAAGTCTATCAGCCAGTTCTCCGTCTCAGTTCCCTCGGCCGCTGGTGTCTCGGGCTCACACCCCTGGTCAGGTCTGCGGGGGCTCACGTGACTTCTCTGCGGTTGTGAAACGGGCAGTGCTCTGGATCAGGGCGCGACGCTCTCCAGACACCTGATGACGGTCTCCTTCCAGTTCAGACCTGTGGTGTCTGGGAGGTCGATAGGATGGTGGAAGGTTGCCCCGATCCAGAACAAGGTCTTCAGGGTTTTGTCGTCCAGGGAGCTGGTGACGGCCAAACAAAGAAAATTCTTGACAAAAGAAAATAAATCATGGTTCTGAACCTGGACGATAAACTTGCCTGTTCGTCCATATTGGGCGGTCCGATCATCTGTCACAGTGGGTTGCAGGAAGGCAGACAAAGAAGATGATAATTTCCAATACAATGTTTTAATAATAATCCAGAAGACAGGCAAACAGATTGAGCAACACACACTTACACATAACAGTGATCGGACAGAGAAGGAATGTGAGGGACCAACTTATATAGCAAACACAAATGAGGATGATTAATAGAGCACAACTGACGCGTATTAACTAATAATGAGGTGCGGGAAAATTTAACAAAAGGAACACATGATGAACATAAAAACAAACTAAAAGTCCATGATAATGAAACTAGGCTGAACATAATGTGACAAGCTATAGGACTGTGAAGCTTTGGAAGCTCGATCTACTCCATCTATGTGTATTTTTTATCATTGTTCTGAATGATCCGATCTGAATGTAGTCAGAATGTGAATGTTTTGCTCAAAATGTTTTATTTTTATTGAACTTACCCACATTCAAGTGTTGAAAAAAAAAAAAGCATTAAGATAAATAAGAATAAGAATAAAACTGGGTTGGTCTATTCTTTAATTTGATATATTTTATGTTTAGATATACATACAACAAAATATTCTTGGGGCCATTCAAATTTTGTGAAAATGTAAAACAAAATGCTGGCTTTGGCTGGCGACTGCAATGCTGACGGGGAAACAGTTAAAATGACACTGGACATTAGTACATAGTTTTCCTTGTGTTTATGTTTGTATAACTAATATTTCTGTCACTTTGATATAGAAGCTTTCAGTTGAAGGCACATATCCTGAAATATTATTATATCTCATTACTCTTGCCTAGAGGACAATTTAAGTAAAAAGTGGCACAGCTTTCCTTACTCTCCATTACTATTTAATCTAGGACATTGGCCTTGGGATTGGATTTTGTGTGTTTTTCATTTTGCATTGTAATTTTTTTTATATTTAATGCAAACACATTGCCCATCTGGGAAATTAAAGACTTATTATAATGTATCCTGGTGGCTGCACAAATAAAAGACAAGAGTCATTTTCCTCCCCACCAGGACTAAATAAATATGGCCTGCCGGTAGCTCAGTATAGATTAATATAGCCTAATGACTAACGGCATAAGGCCTCCTCAAGGCAGCTTGTTCTCGCCAAGACTGTCTGACGGACTTATAAGCGACCAACCACAGTTTAGGTTTATGTGAAATGGATTACACCACAGCAAAACACTCGTGTGGCGAAAAAAAAAATCAAACAATGGTACATCAATCTTCATACAGGACTGAAGCAGAAACTACACGCTTAAAAATAAAGGTTCTTCATTGGCATTGATTGTTCCATGAAGAAACTTTAACATCAATGGAACCTTTTAAGTGCATGAAAGGTTCTTTATAGTGGAAAAAGGTTCTTGAGTTTATTAAAATGTTCTTCGCAGTAAGAAAAAAAGTGGTTAAGAACTGTTCACTGAAAGGTTCTTCGGGGAACCAAGAAGGGTTCTTCTAAGGCATCATTGCTGACCTGAGTGGGATGTTAAACAGTGACTTGGAGTCAGTGAGTCAAACTCTGTAGGGCTACTTAAATTACAATTCTTTCCTGTCACTTTTGTGCCCTTGAGCCTAACACTTAACCCTTAAATCATGCTACTCCAGAGAGTCGGTTCCTGTAATTAGTGCACTGTAAGCCACTTTGAATGAAAAACATTTGCTAAACTGCAAGTGCACACTTACTGGAAGAACCCAGACCATTATCCTAAGAGTGTCATGAAATGGAGGTGATTTGCCCTTTTGGAGTCATTCAAGGTCAGCACAGCTTGAACTGTTGCTCAAGGTTGTGTGACAAGTCTTTAAGCATAGTGATTTAGTTGTTTAAGTTAGTTTGTTCAGGGTTGTAATTGCTTAAAATCAGCTGGACAATGTGTCTTATTCTTCTGCATAGCTCAACTGTGTATGTATGGTATATTTTTAGAATTGTGTTTACAGCCATTATGTTTTTATCACACATCCCCGGAGGTTGGAGATTTAAATTATGTTTTAGTTTTGAACAATCAAAAAGTTACACCTTTAATTTGACAAAGTTATACCTTTAATTTCTACATTTACTAATACATTTTTAATAATTGTATTATGAACAAACATGAATTAACCATAACCAGTATAATTATAAAATAACTTTAAACTACACTTTTAAATAAAACACTAGGTTAAAAGGTCACTGTGATTTTGCCAAGTAATACATGTTCCAAGATCAACATTGCCGATCCTGCGACAACATTCCTGTCCAAAAACAGTCTTAACCCTATCCCTACCTCTTAACCTAACCCTACCCATAACTTATCCCTAAAATCAGTGGGAAATGATAGGTGAATAAGAATGGTGTATAAGCCCCTAACCCTTGTTGTACGCCTATGACATTAACTGTAAACCTATCCCTCAAATCTGATTGGGATGTTGTTCCACATCAGAACTACTTGGTGAAATCACGTTCACCGAGTTTAAAACAACCTTTTTTTTTTTTTTTTACTTCATTCATGAATTAGTGCGTAAAGATTAACTTACATACTCTAAACATTTATAAAATATTCCACACAACTAAATCATATTTTACAGTGTAGCATATTTTATACTGTTTTTAATATGTAGACTATACAATATTGCCTACATTTAAACAAACATCAGAAGTAAAAATGAAACATTTAGAAGTAATTCAAGTGCAATCGACCAGTCTCTGTTATAGCGTTTCCACTGTAACGACGCTGGTTCTCGTGCCGGAGCTGTAATCGTGTTTGGCGGGGGAACTGCTAACTTCATCTGCTAACTGCTAACGTCCCTGTATGTTGCTTTGCATAAAATGAAATGATTACCAAGTAACCATTTTAGAGATAAAATAAAATATACACAAAACCTGTATTCTACAGAAGAAATGCACCAATTGGATGGCGCTTCAACTCTCTCTTGAAGAGGATGCAAAAAGCCTGCGATAAATAACTCAACCGCTGGGTTGTTACGTCTGACCTAGGAACTGGGTAACACAAAATATACCCAAACAAAAATAACCCCCTAAAAAACAGTGTTTGGATTGAAAAAAATAACCCAGGATTTTTTTTTGTGTGGATATTAATAAATGCTGCGTAAAATGGAGATCATTGTTAGTTAGTTGATACCTAATAAACTGACTGATGTTAATGAATTGAACCTTATTGTAAAGTGTTACTTATTACACTTTAGTACATTTTACTTTTAACACTTTTTTTTTTATTTTTTATTTTAGTACATTGAAACTATTGTATTTTAACAAATGAGTCTCATATACAGGGCTGCCAACTCTCACGCCACACATCCATTTTCTCACGCACAGAAAAATTGCGGAGCAAAGGGGTACTTTTAATATTAAACTAATTCTCAGCTCTTAGATTCCGTCAATTTTATTACGAAATTCAGACAAAAATACGTTTGGCGCTTGTAAATGTGACGTGACAGATCGCTGAGCGCCTCAGTTCAAGTGCACGTGAACCGATCATCTGTTACTTTTTTATTTAAAGATGCAGTACAACTTACCGAAAGTATACATGATATCGACCAATTAGTGTTTTTCAACCATGGAAAGAGGTCAATATAACAGCAGGAGAACAATTATGTCACATAACGTTACATTTACCTCAGGAAAGCCATTTAATGACCATAGCATGTTAATTGAATAGAAGAAATAGCTAGAGAGGAGATTTTGCTGAGCACATATTACATATTTATTATATTTTTACTTATGTCATTAAATAATTGTTATTATAACAAAAACAGCATTATATTTAATTTAATTTGTTATTTTTAACCTTTAATAATACCAGCAGATTGGGCCCTCTATGTTTACAGCATTAGGTGAGATTATTTTTTTTAAATAAAATTTAAAATAAACATGTATCCAAATTAGTCAATATTGAATCAAAATCGGAATCAAATCACAAGAATGGAATTGAAATCTTAAATTTTTGTCAAGCAATAATAAAAACTGTATCCTACTAGTCATTGTACAATGTAAACATTGTAACATGTTGTCACTAAACTTCATAAAATTCTATTTAGTTACCAAATGTTTTGACAATCACAATTACACTTATTGTGATGCAATATTTGTTTTGCATACCCCACCAAAAGAAAATCTCACTCCAAGCTAAACTCAAAAGTTGGCAGCCATGCATATAAACACATTTACTGGAAATTTCCACATTCATAAGTGTAAACAAGGTCATGTGTTGCAATTTAAAAAACATTTCTTTGACTAAAACGGCCACAGGCAACAAAACAACGTGTGAAACAATTTCTATCACGCATTAATGAAATAACACAATGACTTTAGTGTGACTCTGTTATTTTATCTTGATCCAGTGTTATCTGTGTGCTATCTTTCTTCTTCTTCTTCTTCTTCGTTGTTGTATGTTCAACTCAACTCAAAGTGACTAAACAGTATAAAATATTCACAAACAAATAAAAATACAAATAAAAATAAAAATAGTATTTACTATTCACACTGGGTCTAATGCCAAATTTCCTGGATTCTGTGAGAGAATGGATATCTTGGCATATATGTCATGCTCACTTTAACAGAAATTGGACTAGCCTTCAAATAATAATTGCGGTATAGGTTTGGATAGATACCATTTTGCTTTGGTAAGATATGTGAAATAGAAATAGAATGTGCTTTGAAACATTCAAGCTCTAATTGTTTATTTGTTTAAATATGCCTCTTTTATGTATTTTTTAATTTAGTTTTAATTAGTTTTAATTAGTTTGTTTGTTTGGTGTTTTGTTTATTTTATTTTGGTGTTTTGTTTTTTGTGTTGAATCTGTGGATGTGTTTACTAGTGGTGTTGAAAATTAATCGTTTCTATGATGCATCGTGATGCTAACGTGGACGATTCTGCATTGATGCAGTAATAGACCATAATCAATTATTGGCGTTATAGCCTACTAACGTTTCTGGTTTCACTAGCGTAAAATGGCGGAGGGAGGCGGAACACAAAAGCAAGTGCACCCACTATTTTAACATTTACAGCGCGTGTGTGTCTGCGAGTGTGTGTGCGTGTGTGTGTGTTAGTAAGTGTGCGTGTGTGCAAATGTGTGTGCGCGTGACCGTTATTGTAACTTGAGTAGGGTTTTTAGTAGTGTTTATTAGTTCTAATTGCTACTGTCGTCTGCTGTGTTCAAGACTTAAGTTTTGTTAGACTACATTCAGGAATTGTACATTCTTGGAGCAGATAAAATAAAAAGGTTCATATATGACTGTATTCATTGACGAAAGTGTAGCCATGTGCAGTAATATTGCAACTCATCGTGATGCATCGTGATATCGAATCAAATCGTTGACCTGATAATTGTAATCAAATTGAATCGTGAGACCAGTGACGATTCACACCCCTAGTGTTCACTGCTGACTTCTAATAGCCCAACTGGTCAGTGAAACTGTCAAAGCTCTTTTCTTGCTTTTAAAATTGCTGTGTTCTGTCTTGGGTTGTAGATCTGGCTAGTAAGGGCTGGAAGGAGAGCCTGTCTGCCAGCTACAGCAGCTCCACCAGTGGGAACTGGAGCTGGGACGCCAGTGACCAATCGGTGCCCTCCACACCGTCCCCGCCCCTCTCCAACGATGCCGGCAAGAGCTTCCTGCTTTCCTCCCAGAGTGATGACAACAATGAGGACTCAGAGAGTACACACTTCCTGTTTGAGGACCCCATCCCCCGGAAACGAAAGGTAGGGGTCAGGTCATATGAGAAAACAGAGTGTACTTGTGTGGTTTATCAAGCCTTGGTAACAATGTGGAGTTCTGATGTGTAGTTTTTGTGGACAAAGGTGGCAGTGGATTTACCTTCAGTAATTTAAGAGCTCCTTAAAACACATCAGCTTGGCTCTGGCACAACAAGTCTTGTCACTTACGTGATGGAGTGTTTTCGTTCTCTCTTTCATTCTCCCCCTTTTCGTCCCCTCTTCTATTCAGTTTTTTGTAGAGTGGAATCATTCCAGAACGTGAATGTGGTTTCAATGTCAGGAAGCCATTAGCCTTTCTGCCTGTTCACCTTGTTTTGGTAGAGGCTGAGGATGTGTGTCTGTGTGTGTGTGTGTGTGTGTGTGTGTTACAGATTCGTTACAGATCCACCTGGTCTTATCCTTTAACAGTGCTACACACATCTTAACACAAGTTTTTCACACAATTCCCGAGTGCACAATCTTGTACACATGGATCCTGTCATGCCTACAAGCCTCTTTCTGAACAAAAGGAGAAAAGTGAAACATGTTTACTCAGAGGTTTTTTCCTTTTTTTTCTTTTTTATACAGACTATTTCTCAATTCTGATGCAATATGTGCAATTCCAGATATTGGACGGAGAAATGAATTGGGCAGAAACAGGACAGAAAAACTTTCCTTAAGTGATATCAGACATTTAAAAGTAATATTTTGGGTCCAGTTGAGTTCAATGTAAGTATCTATGGCTGTTCATTAGAACAGAAAATATTTGTTAAGGTTTTTAATGTTTATAAAAGAAGTCTCTTATGCTCATCAAGGCTGCATGTACAGTGAGGAAAATAAGTATTTGAACACCCTGCTATTTTGCAAGTTCTCCCACTTGGAAATCATGGAGGGGTCTGAAATTGTCATCGTAGGTGCATGTCCACTGTGAGAGACATAATCTTAAAAAAAAATCCAGAAATCACAATGTATGATTTTTTAACTATTTATTTGTATGATACAGCTGCAAATAAGTATTTGAACACCTGTCTATCAGCTAGAATTCTGACCCTCAAAGACCTGTTAGTCTGCCTTTAAAATGTCCACCTCCACTCCATTTATTATCCTAAATTAGATGCACCTGTTTGAAGTCGTTAGCTGCATAAAGACACCTGTCCACCCCATACAATCAGTAAGAATCCAACTACTAACATGGCCAAGACCAAAGAGCCTGTCCAAAGACACTAGAGACAAAATTGTACACCTCCACAAGGCTGGAAAGGGCTACGGGGAAATTGCCAAGCAGCTTGGTGAAAAAATGTCCACTGTTGGAGCAATCATTAGAAAATGGAAGAAGCTAAACATGACTGTCAATCTCCCTCGGACTGGGGCTCCATGCAAGATCTCACCTCGTGGGGTCTCAATGATCCTAAGAAAGGTGAGAAATCAGCCCAGAACTACACGGGAGGAGCTGGTCAATGACCTGAAAAGAGCTGAGACCACCGTTTCCAAGGTTACTGTTGGTAATACACTAAGACGTCATGGTTTGAAATCATGCATGGCACGGAAGGTTCCCCTGCTTAAACCAGCACATGTCAAGGCCCGTCTTAAGTTTGCCAATGACCATTTGGATGATCCAGAGGAGTCATGGGAGAAAGTCATGTGGTCAGATGAGACCAAAATAGAACTTTTTGGTCATAATTCCACTAAACGTGTTTGGAGGAAGAAGAATGATGAGTACCATCCCAAGAACACCATCCCTACTGTGAAGCATGGAGGTGGTAGCATCATGCTTTGGGGGTGTTTTTCTGCACATGGGACAGGGCGACTGCACTGTATTAAGGAGAGGATGACCGGGGCCATGTATTGCGAGATTTTGGGGAACAACCTCCTTCCCTCAGTTAGAGCATTGAAGATGGGTCGAGGCTGGGTCTTCCAACATGACAATGACCCGAAGCACACAGCCAGGATAACCAAGGAGTGGCTCTGTAAGAAGCATATCAAGGTTCTGGCGTGGACTAGCCAGTCTCCAGACCTAAACCCAATAGAGAATCTTTGGAGGGAGCTCAAACTCCGTGTTTCTCAGCGACAGCCCAGAAACCTGACTGATCTAGAGAAGATCTGTGTGGAGGAGTGGGCCAAAATCCCTCCTGCAGTGTGTGCAAACCTGGTGAAAAACTACTGGAAACGTTTGACCTCTGTAATTGCAAACAAAGGCTACTGTACCAAATATTAACATTGATTTTCTCAGGTGTTCAAATACTTATTTGCAGCTGTATCATACAAATAAATAGTTAAAAAATCATACATTGTGATTTCTGGATTTTTTGATTATGTCTCTCACAGTGGACATGCACCTACGATGACAATTTCAGACCCCTCCATGATTTCTAAGTGGGAGAACTTGCAAATTAGCAGGGTGTTCAAATACTTATTTTCCTCACTGTATATGATAAAAAAATACAGTAAAAAAACAGTAAATGTAATTTATTCCTGTGATGTCAAATCTGAATTCTCAGCATCATTACTCCAGCCTTCAGTGTCACATGATCCTTCAGAAATCAGTCTGATATGATGATTTGATGCTCAATAAACATTTCTGATTATTATCAATGTTGAAAACAGTTGTGCTGCTGCATATTTTTGTGGAAACCGTGATGCATTTTTTTTTCAGGATTCTTTGATAGAAAGTTCAAAAGAACAGCATTTATTTGAAATAAAAATCTTTTGTAAAATTATAAATGTCTTTGCTGTCACTTTTGATCCATTTAAAGCATCCTTGCTGAAAGTATTCACTTTTGAACGACAGTGCAGAAACAAAAATCACATTTACAGCAAGGCACTTGCTATGGAAATTAATAGAGCAAGGCTCTGCACTGGAATTAATGTTTAAAAACGTACTGTTACAAAAAGACTTCGACTTTCACTATCATTGTTAATATAGGAATGCTTGCTGACCATATCTGTGCAAAGTAATATCCAGTCTTTCAATTCCTGTCAGGACCATATAAAGTTTGTAAACCAAGGAACTTTGTAAGATATAACTTGAAGTTTATCTACAGTAGATAAACAGATGATTACAACCCCACACAACTTTACTTTTTACAAATAACACACAATTTTTTGTTGAGAACACATAATATAATTCAATTCTGCTGTGAAAAGCTTATGGACTTCCATTCTAACCTTGTGCACTGTATTGCTGTAAGACTGGAAAAACTGGAAAAACTGGAAGAGAGGGCAACTCTCTGAGAAAACTCTCTCTTGTGAAGTTAGAATCACCATTTGAGACGCAAGTCTCACCTCAGAATGCATCTCTTTCCCTCTTCCCCCACTCCTTCTCTCTCATGCTGAGATCACCAAAATTCACCCAAAAATCTATATGGTTTAATGTGGATAATTATCATACAATATTACACATGTTTGGTATCATTTGAAATGTCTCAGTGCGACTGGTACAAATGTCTCATTCCCAAAGAAGTAAACCAAAAGGTAATAAAGTTCTTAAGAGTTTAGAGGTAACTCGCACACTGAGGAGGGTGGGTCTTCCAGGCAAATGTCATTCTGCCCCCAAAAGGTGTAAACTCTGAATGCAAATTCCCATTGTTAGCAAATGTTTCCATGCGACAGAAGTTTCTGTCTATATAAATAAATGCAACAAGAGGCTTAGGGCGATTTGTATCTTTTGTATTTATTATCTTTGAATTGATTATGAAATTGGCATGATACATTTACCTGACATAATAAATTGTTACATTTGATTTTATCCCGACTGACTCTGAAATTGTTTTCCCAAGTAGATTAAACGGATTCGTATGTTTCCGCAAGTTTTGCGTCAGATTAGTGACAACTAATATTTGGCACTAATTCAAGTGTATGCGTTTCGCAAAGACAAAAAGTGAATTTCCGTTTAGAACAGTAAAAATGCTGCTTGCCCATTCTAAATTTGGGTGTGTCTTACCTCTGTTTTAATTTAATGCTACTTTAGATAAGTGTACGTGGGAAACCACAGCATGGCCAATCCAAAGCTATTATAAGAGAAGTAATGTTGGTCAGCTTATACATATGAGAAAATTTATTTCATTTAATCTTGTTGTGTTGCATGAAAGGAAAGACAGTAATGCGCAGAGACCTTCACCCGTTCTATCGGATGCCGCCATTGGGCCGATCTAGACGGGCTTACGTTGCTAATGGAAATTCTGTCATAACTTCGATCTCTTAAAAGATCCCAACAGGAGCAAATAAGAATACACTGAGAGACCCTACTAAAAAAGATTTTCAGTTCAATTAAGTGTAGTTTTTTTTTGGTCATTTTAAAAGAATCCTTAGGGGATTGAAGAAGCCCTTTCAGATTATGTTAGAAACCCCATTAGCCATCCTGTACACAACTAAAATTTAGTTGAAATGTTGAAGACAGAATTAAAAAAATAGATAGTAGAGTTGTTTATTTCACTCTGGTGTGCGTTACATAATCTTTAATATGGCTTCAGCTGATTTTTGGCTAGAGTGTTATTCTCCTGTGTGTGTGTATAGAGACGATGGATGTGTCCCGTACTGCTAGTGCTTGTCTTAGGCAACAGCGCTGGCTACCTCTTCTATTATTTCAGCTCACCAGAGGCCTCCCTGCATGCCTATATGTCCTGCTATAGCCAATAAAAACCACTGTGAATGAAGGAGACGAGAAAAAAAACAAAGTTCTTTGAAGCGAACCAAGCCAAATGCTAAGCAGCTGGGTGAAGTGTAACTCAAGAGGACTTAGACTGGCTGTTCATTCATAAAGACAGATGGAAACATACACTTCCCAGTCGCTTTTGGTTTATGATTGTCACATCCTCTCTGACGAGGTTTTGATGGGAAATGTTTGATAGGCTTTTGTGATCTGTGAAAGGGTTAAAATCATCAGCCTTGAGAATAGCCAAGAGCATTTGCATGTTTGTGTGTGTGTGTGTGTGTGAGTAGACACACACCCACTCATTGACTCAGTGAACAGGTCCAGACATGTTTCAGAGTTAATGTGATAATTTTTCTCACAAATTAAGCTCCAGGTGAGATTTATCAGACGAAATTATGATAATTATAAATATAATGATAATATAATTTTGGCTCTCTGTTTGTTCTGGAGTGTCATTCTTTCACACCGTTCTCTGTCTGAACTATGGGAATATGATAGGGTGCAATGGGGTAAAATTGGGTAATCACGCCTGTGATTTTATTTTTCATCTGAACCACTAGATGGCACAAAGAATTGCCGTTTCCAAAACATCCGCTTTTGATCACGGGCAGCAGCGCAAAGTTGATTCTGTGCTAATTTTATCTAATATTTAATGTTATTAAAATATTGTAGATTTAAGTACCAACTGAGAATCGCTAAAATTATTGAACATGCTTTGAGACAAAGGTCTTGTTAATGATTTTCAGTGTTGTTCAAGGTTATTAAAGGAACAGTTTTTCATTAACGGAAGAATATGTAAAAGTATGGTATTTGGGGTAAAATGCACCCCTGCTGTTGGGGCTAAAAGGCACAATAATTAACATGATAATAAATATCTAAAAGTATATTTGGCATAATTTACTTTTTTAATAAAAAGAAAATAAGAAAAAAAAAAAAATGATTATAATTTTATATATTCATCAATAAATGTATTTTACTTTTATAAGTGAATATAGTGTATTTTATACTTATTGAAGTGTATGAGACTTTCAGAATGTTACAAAATATATCTATTTCAAATAAATATTTTGTTGAACTTTATTCATCAAATAATCCTAAAAAAAAAACTTTTATTACAGTTTCCCTTAAAATATTGCACAGTTTTCAACATTGATGATAATAATAAGAATGATATCAAAAATTGATCATGTGACTGAAGACTGTAGTAGTGATGCTGAAAATTCAGATTTACCATCACAGGTAATTTAATTACATTACAATTTAATTTGATTTAATCATGTAGTTTTACTCCATTTTGGCACTTGTTGAGTGTTATCTTTGGACATTGGATATGAAGTAAAAATCAGAGTAAAGTGTGTGAGAGACTGATTCATCGTTTTTGAATCACCTACAGAAACACAGAAATCAAGTATGTTAGATAAACACAGATGAGATTCAGAGCGAGAGGAGAAACAAAATACACTTGGAGCGCTGGTGAACGTGACAGAACAGCACAGGAGGTGTGAATCTCCCACACATGACACACACATGCCGTCACCTGGCAGTGCTGTATATGTAATAGTTGTTTGACTGCAGCGAGAAGCCTTCGTGCCTTTGGGGCAGCAGTGGGCTGAAGGGAATTTCATGAGGCTTATGCAATCAGACCTCTGAATCACTGCAGATAGCGGCCTTGACTGCAAATAGACCAGATCTCTTTTTAAAGATTCACTTACTAATTATTATTCTCTCTTTATTCATTTTTTTAAAGTAGGTTTATAGCTCTAAGGCAGAACTGTATTGATGTTCCTTAGGCATTTCTCAGGCATTCAAACTTTGTTTTGTAGCCTTAGGTGTGCTGTCTATTTTGGTCTTTAATGAGCTTTTTATGAAATATAACATTCAAGTTTGAAAATCTCCCATTGACTTGATAAAATAGAATACTCAAAACTCTAAATATTACTGCAATGATGTCATTGTGAAATTTGCATATGGATCTGTGATTGGCTGCCTTTCAAACTTCCCTAAAACTTTAGCAACTTCGGAAACACCGGCATGCCCTTTATAAAATGTTAATCGTATGTTTGTTTGTTCCAGAACTCCATGAAGGTGATGTTTAAGTGTCTGTGGAAGAACTGTGAAAAAGTCCTCAGCACCTCCTCAGGGATCCAGCGCCACATCCGCACCGTCCACCTCGGGTAAGTGTCAGTCAGACAGATCACGCATACAATAGATGAACATGTTTGTTCTGCAGTTTGAACATTTACACAAGAAATTTGTCTGCCCAAACTAGACGTGACTCGACTACAAGACGTGACAAATTCAATCAAAAATCACAGCCAATCAGAAGAGCATGTGGGCTGAGTCTTTATGCAAGCGCACTGCACTCACAATGAATTCATAAATATTACATCGATTTAACATTGTTAAAAGGAATAGTTCACAAAAAAATGAAAATTCTGTCGTTAATTACTCACCCTCATGTCGTTCCAAACCATAACAATTTCGTTCATCTTCGGAACACAAATGGAGATCTTTCTGATGAAATCTGAGAGCTTTCTGTCCCTCCATTGACAGCTACATAGCTACCATATTGATGCTTCAAAAAGTTCATAAAGAGATCGTAAAAATTAAGCGTAGCGTCAGTTCTGGAAGGTCACGTTAGTCAAGCTCGCATCAGCTGACTCTCAGCTGATCCACGTCCACCTATAGGAATACGACACCTGTCACCGTATACATATATAAGCTCCTTCAGTATTATCAGCAGCTATCGCGTTTCTCAGGAGCTGATTACCCTCCTCCATCCCCAGCTCCTCCTCTCGTCACTCAGAATGGCATTCTGATTCCCCTTGAATTAGAATAAATTCTTTAATTATGCTGTACTTTAAAATCTTGAATTACTGATATCTGCAATACATTCATGTTGGTTCTGTTCTGTTACCCTAAGGGGGGTTATTGCCATACGGCCAGTCCTAACTGTATGCTTATTGTCAATCATACTTGACGATAGTGGTCCTGACAGAACTAATGAATTGAGCGGTTTAGTCCAAATTTTATGAAGAGACAATATTGCTTTAAATGATGAACAGATTTAATTTAGGCTTTTAATAACATATAAACATGTTCTTGCTGAAGCTCAAACGTGCTGCGTAACAGAGAATGAACCTCATTGTTTCTTACAGAAGCTCAAACGTGCTGCGTAACACGAGAATGAACCTCATTGGTTCTTACGGAAGCTCAAACGTGCTGCGTAACACGAGAATGATCCTCATTGGTTCTTGCAGAAGCTCCAACGTGCTGCGTAACACGAGAATGAACCTCATTGGTTCTTACGGAAGCTCAAACGTGCTGCGTAACACGAGAATGATCCTCATTGGTTCTTGCAGAAGCTCCAACGTGCTGCGTAACAGAGAATGAACCTCATTGTTTCTTACAGAAGCTCAAACGTGCTGCGTAACACGAGAATGAACCTCATTGGTTCTTGAGGAAGCTCAAACGTGCTGCGTAACAGAGAATGAACCTCATTGGTTCTCGCTGAAGCTCAAACATGCTGCGTAACACGAGAATGAACCTCATTGGTTCTTGAGGAAGCTCAAACGTGCTGCGTAACACGAGAATGAACCTCATTGGTTCTCGCACGTCAAGCGAACATGCTTGAGCTTCCGTTTACCACAACTGATGTGTGAGTTGATAAATATGTGAATAAAAGCCTAAATTCAATCTGTTCATTATATAAAGCGATCGAGTCTTCAGAAAACTAAACTCAATTCATATGGATTAGTTTTACGATCTCTTTATGAACTATTTGAAGCGTCAAAGTAGTAGTTGTGTAGCTGTCAATGGAGGGACAGAAATCTCTCAAATTTCATCAAAAATATCTTCATTTGGGTCCTGAAGATGAACAAAAGTCTTACAGGTTTGGAACGACATGAGGGTGAGTAAATGATGACAGATTTGTCATTTTTGGGTCAATTATTCCTTTAAAAATACATACTGAGTGACTGAAAGAATCTTTGTCATAGAACTCACTTGTTTGTTTAACATTCTTGTTTCCTTTTATTTTCAAGATCTGAGGAGAATTATCCATTGTCTCTTTCAGTACAGCTATAAAGGGCACGCAAAATGATATTCGAACTCGCATTAAATTCTTTTAACATTAAAAAAAAAGCACATGACACAGTGTTAAAAGTCTTCAACATAGGACATATTGGCTCTCTTTTTAGTAAATGTAAAGTTAACTTTTAAAGCTTTTGAGGCCGAGATGATTGTGTCCTTATGAAGGGCTCAGTTTGTCTGTCAGTCTCTAAGGATGAGGCTGGTCAGGGTGCTCTTCCCTTTCTGAGCACCATAACAGGAGGTAGAGAGGGAACCACATTCTGATGGAAGTAGTAAGAGTGTTTTTATAGCCTCTTGTTGCTACCTGACTATCCCATGTAAATCAAGCCTCGGTTATGATGCTGGCACTGCTGCCCCCTGCTGGCTGCCTGGTGACGCGTGCACAAGAGCACTGAGCCTGCAGTTCTAAGGAGGCTGTCCTAAGTTTTAGTGTCGTGTGTTTTCAGGCGAAATGGAGATTCTGACTACAGCGACGGAGAGGAGGATTTCTACTACTCTGAAATCGAGGTCAACATGGACACTCTTTCGGAGGGGCTGTCCAACCTCACGCCCACCTCTCCTACTACGTCCGGGCCGGCCCCCGTCTTCCCAGTCCTGACTTGTGATGCGTCTCGATCTGAGCCCGCCCGCATGATCCACACCCCACTCAGCCAATCAGCACCGTCGGCGCTGTGTCACATCCGCACTGACCACGCTTACCAGGTAACATCGCTCTTCACTTCATCTAGACATCTTATTGAACACCCACTCACATCTATCTGCACTCATTGGAGTGTGTGTGTCATGTTATGGGTTTGAGGTGTAGTGATGAAGTCTTATGCACACTCTCCTTTTGTCAATCTGTATTTACTTTGAGAACATCATATTCTTTCAGATCCCCCACGCAAGGCTCTGTTTTAGTTATTAATGCAACTCTAAGCTCTCACCATCAGGGTCAGAGTCAACAAAGCTTTGGCTTTATGACTATAATCCCAAAATCAAAAGAAAGAAATACGATATTATATTTTGTTTGAAGAATATGAAACCTCATTTTGCATTACTTTCATGACAATTAATTGCAGTTTAATTATATTCTCATTAGGGATAGTTCACCCAAAAATTCCCACCATAATGTTTCAAACCCATAATCCCTCTGTTCATCTTTGGAGCACAAATTCATTTAATATTTCTGTCCATTCATACCAAACCTTTGACAAAAAGACATCGTAAAAAATAATCCATATGAATCAAGTGGTTGAATGGATTCAAGTGATTGTAAGTAAATCATGACAGAATTTTCATTTTTGAGTGAACTATCCCTTTTAAAAAAAATAAACTGTAATTTTCATTATTCTCTGTTATTCTTATTAGATTCTCACTATGGTAACAAATTAATTGTTCTGTATTACAAAAAAATACTGGAATACAGTAATTGTTAAAGCATAAGCATGCTACCATAAATATACAAAAGCATAAACTAATACTACCATGATGTATAAATACAATGGCATTACAGTTATGAGAATTTTGGGAGGAATTCTGCTTAACTGTCGGCAATAATATCAATGCAAAAACATCAATGCAAATAATCTTAACGGTCTTAAAAACGAGCGAGGGAGGGCGGAGGCTGGATAAATATAACATTTACCTAAACCTCATTTGAAATTTGTGGGGTTTATTATTTAAAAACCATTTGCCAAATCAGTAAGAAACCCTAATTCAATATATATTCTTGCAAGTGCACTGTTTTAAGGATGTTTAGACATTTTTACAGGACTTTGCAGAAATTTCTTGAGAAATTCTGTCCAAACGGAATGAATGACCTTTCTGAAATCTTTCAAATGGTCAGAGATTTATATATTTGACCTTTGCTCGCGCACCATATTTAGGGCTCTGTTCAATATCAAAGCCAGACTTCTGCATACACATGTCTCTTTAATTGCTGGAGTCTATTTTGTTGATGTATTTATGGGTCAGTGTGATGAGGTCAGCAAAGGCTGTGGTTTCAGGACCAGGTTGGATAGGTTGAGTACCAGACCGTCTCATTTCTAACGGCTTGTCATGATCGAGTCTTT
This sequence comes from Abramis brama, assembly GCF_963993115.1. Classification (NCBI taxonomy): domain Eukaryota; kingdom Metazoa; phylum Chordata; class Actinopteri; order Cypriniformes; family Leuciscidae; genus Abramis; species Abramis brama. The sequence continues at coordinate 10,936,682 of NC_139984.1, read as the reverse complement.
GAGGCAGCTCTTCTTGGCTATCGCTGGGTTGTGGTTGTACTTAACAGTGTTTTCTCTTCATCTTTCCGCTGGCTTTGCTAATACCGCCTCTTACACACACTGTTTTTCAGGCTACAACCCCTGTCAGCATTCCCAGCATGCCCTCTGAACCGCCTCACAGTGAGGATAGGATTAGTGTATCCTGGCAGTCGCCCCCTGTCATATATAAAGGTCTACCGGTGAGATGGCTCTTTCTTTCTCTCTCTTTCTTGTTTTCTCACAGTCTCTCTCTCAGAGACTCAGTCAACAGCGTTTATCATCTTGTGAAAGACTGAGCTCACTAAACGTTGAAAGGGCAGTGATCCTGTAAGCTTGGTTGAGTCTCATTTGTCACTCCCAGCTTGTCTTTCTCTGTCTCTTGGGGTCTTTCAGAAGTTGCACTTGCATGACTTTTGGTTTCCTGTCTCAGATGCTTTTGCAAAACGCAGAAAGTAGCTTCCAAACCCTTGTTAGAGGTTGACAGCTGCAGAAATCTCACACTGCCTGGCCAAAAAAAAGAGTCGCTGTTTGGATTTAAATTAGCAAATGCTTAAGAGTCTATGACTGGATCATTATTGCTGTGATTATTATATAGCATGTTATATATTTGGCAGCACTTCTTCTAACCCTAATTGATGGAGTGTGTAGCTTTTCATACCTTAAACAACCATGTAGGAAGACACATCATGGCCATATTTCAGGATGACAATGTCAAGATTCATCAGGCTCAAACTGTGAAAGAATGGTTGGGAGAATGGCATGAAGAATCATTTTCACACAAGATCTTGACCAAAAATGGATGCACTTCTTGATGGAAATAACATCACAACATTTATTTCCATCAAGAGGTGCATCAATTTTAGGTCAAGATCTTGGATTGACAATAGTCCAGAGTCCAGCACTCTGTGAAGTCTCCTCCAGCACATCCCAAAGACTTTCAGTGAATTTAAAGGGATACTTCACCTCTGGAAAGATGAATGTGTATTTAAAATGGGTCATTTATGTAGAAGAAATGTGAAATTATTTTTGAATTTGGAGCTTTCTAGACTGAGAAAAGCCAGAAAATGTATTTTTGGCCTATGTGGATGAAAGACAACTCCCAGAATGCACTTGCTTCGCTGCCCTAGGAGGCCACACCCAAGCCACGCCTACCGGTAAGAGCGTGCAGTTAAACAACAAGACTAGGCTACTAGTGAGTCTCCGTGATGAGTCTGCCCGGGATTTCGAAATCGCCCAAAATGTCCGGATGCTCCGAATGGCGACTGCAGAAAGCAAAAGCCGAATCCCGGACATTTTGGACGATCTCGACGGCCGGACATGTCCGGGAAAAAGAGGATGGTAACCCCTACTACTCAGTTTTCTCCACAGAACAAGAGCCTGCTAGCTTAGCTTCCAAAAAAAGATGGCTGACACTATGTGTACATTCTGTGAGTGAGATCCCACCCTCTATGGCAAAATGACGATTTTTGCGTCATCGGAGGATATTTTCCAGACAAAAAATACATAAATCTCTCGTCTCAGGGGGATATGAGGGTGGAAAGCACGGTAATTCGAAAATACTACAGGTTTTCTACTAATACAAAGCTTAATGCTAAATCCTGAAGTATCCCTTTAAGGTCAGTTAAATGTTTCTTGAGTATAAAATCATCATATTAGAATGATTTCTGAAGATTAGTTGACACTGAAGACAGGAGTAATGATGCTGAAAATTCACAGGAATATATTACATTTTAAAATATATTAACTCTTTCCCCGGCATTGACTGGCAATCCGTGTTTTCACTGTTATACGGTAGGGGGCGCTATTACACATCTCCTGAAAGAGTACAGAATCTCATGATCAAAAACACATGTGAAGAAGCAGAAACAAGAGACAGAAGTATTGCTTACGCACATGTAAAATAATGCGATCATCAGACATTAAACTGCATATAAGTTTTAAACTGCCTAATGTTACTGAATGAAATTCGGACCCAGGACGAGCTATAGGACTGAGTAAGCATTAGGGGTGTTGATGGACTCAATCTACTCCATCTGTGTTTTAATCTTCATTCTGAATCCGATCTGAATGTAGTCTTTGACACAAATGTGATTTTCTCAGGTTTTTGCTCAAAATGTTGCTTTTTTATTAAACTTACCCACATTCAACAGTTGATACAGAAAGAATGCATGAAGCTAGAATAAAACAGTTATTTTTAAATGGTATCAAAAACATTCAGAAATCTTACCGACCCCAAACTTATGAATGGTAGAAGTGTCAGCTGTGATTTAAGCATGTCTTCACTTCTTGTGTTTTTGGTTGTGCTTTTGTGTAGGACAGATCACCTTTAACATATAATGCCTTTGCAGGGCCCGATGACTCAAATCCGCACTGTGAGCATCGGAGAGAAGAGACAACCTGTTAACCACACCACTGTCAGCAAAGCACACACCAACAACACCTCCGCTTCCAAAGCCACCACTGGAACCAGGTAACCCGTCCGCCGGGCTCATGCCTGCGTGATGATTTTGGAGCCTTGCATCACAACTAACCCAAACTATTTGAACTATTTCCCCAGGAAACCACGCGGCGAAGCCAAGAAGTGCCGAAAGGTGTACGGCATGGAGAAGAGGGACCTGTGGTGCACAGCGTGCCGTTGGAAGAAGGCCTGCCAGCGCTTCACTGACTGAGCTTTATCCCTTAGCCCGCTTTGAAACGTGCTCTTTTATTGCGCCTGTTCCACGGACTGAGCACCGATATCTCCTGCACACTCTCACAGGGGGACTTGATGAGCCGTCTGAGGCGTGTGGCCTTTTAAATGTCACTCATTCCTCCAGGCCACAAGGGGGTGCTCTTTTCCTACCGCTTCATAGTGGAACAACGAGACTGCTATTCAGAATAAAAAACTGATAAAAAGCAAAAAAGAGGAAAATACTTTGGGGAAAAAAAGCTTATTGGCTTTTGCTGCATTGCGTATTAAGGCAAAAACAAGTTACTTTTTCTCAAGTAATCCACAAATGAAACAATCAAAGCAGAATTTTCAGGCAGTTTATTTTACTTTCATGTTTTTGTGGAAAACGGCTAACGATTTTCCATGATTTTAAGTGTGGCAGACTTTATACATAACTGTTTAAAACTCTGTAAGCTATTTTGACTGGGTATTGAGTATTTTAAACAGTTAGCCCTCTTACACGAGAATCTCAAAATTCATTTACGGACGTCATTTAGCCTAAGCTTCAAAATCGAACTGTTTCTGGACTCAACGCTTTATTTTGCCTTCAAGCACTTTTAACGGCCATGAAAATCATTTAGTTTTCTATTTCGATAAAGCAGAGTGCAGTTTAGCATTGGGATCGGCGCGTTCGCGTACACGGTGAGCGTTTCCGCTTAATAGTCAAGAACTGTTTCGACACACATTGCTAAAGTAATACCTCTAAACAAGAATGAGCCTTACGGAGAGAGACCTCTGTGCACTTCAGCGCGAGCAGCGCGAGTGCAGGAATGTAAAATGGCCTCTCTCTGCGCTTACGCACCGAAACCATTCTGTCCCTCACAGATCAACTGCCTCTTTATAAGCTATGAGGTTTATTCCTGTCAGTCCACAGTATTAATTCAATGGCAGGCACTTTAACCAGCCACACTTCAGATTTAACCGTCATCCCAACAGGACATCCCAGTCTAATGTGATCCATAAATCAAGTGTTTTCCACACGAACACACGATCGCGGAGTCTTTGTGGCAATTTCGGGCCACATTGTGCTTCCTAAGGAATTATTCGCTTATTATCGCTTATTCGGATATTATTCACTTTAAGGAAACGCTTGCTCTGTTAACATGTAGATGTCTTCCACTGTGCTTTCTTTTCATATGGAGGTGATCATGTGACATCTTCATGTAAACAGACCCTCTCAATATGAGCCAAGCAGCTCTGAGCTGTTACACTGCCAAAAATGATTCGCTTTGTATTTTCGTCTTGTTTTCCATTACTAATATCTAAAAACTCTTGAATCAAGATACACTTACTTAAGAATGGAAATGACCTGATGTTAAGTCTTAGTTTCTGAAAAATATGTTTCAGAAAAGCAATATTCTTGTTTTAGGCATAAACTCAATTGTGTTTTTTTTTTCAGAAAACATGACGATTGCTTCTCAAGTAAATAAATCTTGATTTAAAGCGATAGTTACACACTCTCAAGTTGTTCCAAACCTGTGCGAGTGTCTTTGTTCTGTTGAACACAGAAGAAGATGTTTTAAAGAATGTCGGTAACCAAACAGTTGACGGGCAGCCATTGACTTCCATAGTAGCAAAAAAAACTCTCTGTCTGGTTACCGACTTTCTTCAAAATATCTTCTTTTGTGTTCAACAGATGAAAGAAACTCATACAGGTTTGGAACAACTTGAGGGCGAGTAAATGATGACAGAATTTTCATTTTCCTAAACTATTACTTTAAGAATGTTTAGATATTCATACTGGAAAACAAAAATACTGAGTTAGAAAATCCTTTTTTTGCAGTGAAATGAAACACTGATAGTCATTGGACATGTGAATGTGATCTGTATCGTTAAAGGGATAGTTCACCCCAAAATTAACATTCGGTCATCGTTTAGTGACCCTCATCTTGTTCCAAATCTGTATGATTTTGGTGAAACCTCACATTGGACCCCATTGACTTTCATTGTATGGACAAAAACACCAGAGATACATTTTTTGAAATTTCACCTTCTCTTGTGTTTTGAAAAATGTTTTGGAACGACACATTCTGAGTGAATTATCCCTTGGAGGATAAAGTTGATTCAATTTTGGGGTGAATTATTCCTTTGAAAAGAAACTCTAATCCTAATCATTTGACACATTATTTTCCGCCTTCCAGGTTGAAGATTAAATCTCGTTTGAGCTTTTATCAGACCAAACAAAACTGGCAATCAAAATGTAGAGGTTCAAAGAAACAACTGGGCGAGCGCCTAATTGCCAAATGACCGAATCTTATTAATCAAAGTATATTGTCCAATCACAGCTTAGAGCAGCTTTGCCTTCTCTTTAGTGGTCAGAAAGGAAAGAGCGTTCCTCTCATGATCGTAACCTTCACTAAGTGCCAATGAGAAGAACAAGAGGGAAAAAATGTAATTGCACTAACTTGTACTGCACAAAACGTATATTTTTGATGTACCGTTTTTATACGCAGAAATTGAAGTTTTTAAAAAAAGCGAAACCGCCGTGCTTCTCTTCATCGGGTCAGGGACGGGGTCTTTCCGCTGACCTCGCAGCTATAAGCTTACGTGGCGGTACTTTACGGCCTCGCGGTTCATGACGGCGACATGCGACTGCAGGCCTTCAGCCTCGTTTTTAGGGAACGTCACTGTCTCGATTTATACGAAAAATCCTTTCTCATGTTAAACATTGTTTTTCTTCATAGGAAAAGAGTCATGGGACGATTTTAGGCATCAAAAATCAGGCGGTCAGACAGTGACGCGTTAAATACATTTATAAATTTCAAGGCTTCTTTGCCAAGACTTTGATAATATAATAGTAAAATCATAAGAGTGAAAATGACTTTTTTTTGTTTTAAAGTAATGAATATAATATCATTGTATATTGAAAGAAGCATGAATGAATGTAAAAAATCTACAAAATGAAACGCCTATGATCTGAGTTCGTTTTATCTCACACAAACTTCTTTCGGTCTTTTATTTTCTTTCATATCAAGTAGTTTGAACCACTCAGTGTTTTTTTCTTTCGTTTTAATTTTCAGTTGACGCTTGCATCGATGCGTTTTAGACGCGATCATGGCGTGTGTATGTATTATTGTGAGGAGGAGGGACGTTGCTATGTGGATCATTGCGTCCTTCTGCCCTGCACATTCCGATAGATGACTTCATGTTAGTTCGTCTGAACCTTTATCTGTCTTTTCCCCGTTATTCTAACTTCACTGAATGCCTGTTGCTTCTTTGGCCAGGATGTTAAGCTAAACAACCAAGAAAATGTGTAAAAAAAAAAAAAAAAAAAACCTCCACTTACTCTCTTTGTAACTTTCGAAACATTTCAGAATTCAAAAAGCATCTTTACAATAATCCCGCTATTCAATACAGCTTTAACATAAACATACATCATACGATTCTCTTTCTGCCTTGTTTAACTGTTGAGGACTTGTCAATGCGTCAAGCCCTTTCACTTTTCATTGTTCATTGGATGAGATTTGATGCATGTCTTGTATCATCTTTGTACTATCTTGCTTTATTGGAACCATTATTGTTTTTCGGAAGTTGACAGTGACAGTTGAGTGAATGAACGAGAGGATGGAGGTTTTTCCGGTGTTGACTTCGTTTGGTTGGTTGGTTGGTGATGAGAGTGTGATTTCTTGTGGCTGTAATGTGGAGATTGAAATAAACATGGATTTCAGAAAGATGTTTAAGTGGAATTAGATTTTTTTCTTTATTTGTGAATGCTAAAAATAATCTCCAGTAAATGGTTCTAGAACATCTTAATCAATGATTTTTGTAACATTTCGTTAAAATTACATAATGTTTGGTTCAAAAGTTTGGTTGGTAATGTTTTTGAAGTACGTTTCTTTACGCTCACTGAGACTGCATTCATTTGATGAAACAGTGTACAGTAAAAACAGTAATATTGTGAAAATATTATGATTCATAATAAGTTTTCTATGTTAATATATTTTAAAATGCAATTTATTCCTGTGATCAAATCTGAATTTTTGGCATCATTACTCCAGTCTTCAGCGTCAATCCGTGTATCATTCGTTCAGTCGTTTTTTAGATTTCATATTGAAAGTAGAAAAATGAGAAAAGGGTACATTTTTCGGTTTTTAATTTAAAAGAAAAACAAGAATTCAGCTTGATTTTTCGTTCTGAGGTAGGGGCGTTTCATTCCCGCCCATGTGTAGAAATCGAAATTGAAAATTTTCAAATTTTTCTACTTTAAGTATGAAATACAAAAAAACGACTGAATGAATGATACACGGATTAGCGTCACATGATCCTTCAGAAATCCTTCTAACATTCTGATTTTCTGCTCAAGAAACATGTCTTCTTATTATCAATGTTGAAAACAGTTGTGCTGCAATTCAGCTTTAACTAGCTTTAACTTTCATAATCATTATCATCAACTACTATCTGATTGTTTGACCATAAATGCTGGTTACAATGGAAAGTTACCAGTGTGGTTTAATAAAATCAGTTACCAATTTATGTAACTGAAAAAAGAAACATGTCGTTGAAAAAAATATTTTATAAAACAACTGAATCACACACTCCAACAAATTAATCCTTGAATGAGGTATTAAACATGTACACAAAATCAGCGGTTCAGTCATAAGGTTCCCCATTGATCGACACTACGGCATCTTTAGGGAATATTCAACACTAATCTCAGATAAAACAGATGCCAGACAGAGAAGGACTCATGGGAAGTCAGTGGTATGTGATTCTCCTCCGGTCCAGTGTGTGGTGCTGTAGTTCAGACCAGCAGTGGGTTGTCCAGCACTGCTACTCCTGCAGCAACGCCCCCATCAGCGTGCTCAGAGCTCTTGGTCCTCAGCAGGTGGCCCACACATTCATTAAACACCATGTCTTTGCCTTTCCTGTGTGTGTGAAAAAGATGCAGTGATTTGCTGTGACACTGGGCCCTATTTTAACGGTCTAAGCACATGGTCTAAAAGGGTTGTCCCAATTCTCTTAATGAGTAATGGGTGTGTTTTTGGCGTAATGTGGAATAAACCAATCAAGAGTCTCATCTCCCATTCCCTTTAAAAGCCAGTTGCGCTTGCGCCATGGCGGATTCGCTATTTAAATGGCGGAATTTGCAAGCGGAAAAACTGAACGCTTCTCTGGCGAGGAATTGGATCTTCTCCGTTAAAGTGCGCAAGCAGACCATCTATGGGACAAAGCATGCGTTGTGCACCCGCCTATAGGCGCATATTACTAATGTGCTCTTTAAATAACAAAAAAAATATTGCGCCATTGACTTTAGACCAGGTTTCAGTTGGTCAATGGCGCAGTCTATTTCTGTTGCCTCAAAATAACAACGCGCCAACAATGCGCCAGAACACACCTCGTTTTCAGACCAGCACGCCCATGGGCGCACAAATGCATTTGCTATTTAAACAACATGGCGCAGGATGTGAAAATGATAACTGCGTCGGGCTGAAACTAGCAAAACACACTTGCGTCGCGCCTGGCGCTGCATTGTATGATAGGGCCCTGTGTTTTTAAGATGTATGTGTTTTGTTGAAGCACTGATCCCACCTGACATACGCTCCGAACGCGCCCAGTTCACTCAGACAGGAGTTCGGTCTCAGAGGAGCTCCGGGCCGGAGCAGGTAGTTCTGGACCGGGACGGGCTGGATCTTGTCCATCAGGATGTAGGCTGTCCTCTCAGTGGAGTTCTTCAGGTTCTCCAGCACCTCACAGATCTCACTGCCGTAAATGTTGTTGCCTGCGACATAGGAAAGCTCTGAGCAAGTGTTTGTGATATATATGTGAGCGAGTACACAGGACATGACTTGTGAATACCCACCTCCTCCCTCCCTCTGAGGTTTCAGCACATACTGATCAGGATTGGCCAAAGCCATTGCTACCGTTTTATCACCGTCTTCTCCCTATGGAAAGACAGGTCGACCAATTAAAATCGGTTTCATAAAAATAAATTTAAAAATACCGTTGAGTAGTCAACAGTGGGACTCAATCCTGCTTCTGACGTTCAAACTTTCTAAAAGTTTAGTTCCTAACAAGGTTAGCATATCATTATAATAAAATAATAATAAAAATAAACTTTTATGTCATTGACCGCGGGTTTATGATAGCGATTCCTGTGTAAATACAGATGTGGCATCTTTCCATAAATCTCTATATTGTGGTGTCACATGAGATATGAGACATATATGTTGAGCGTGTCAAAACAATGGCCAATCAGAGGTGTTTAAGAATTTGTTCAACAGCGCTCAGAATGCTAGAGGGAAATGCTGGTATCGTCATTTTTAAATTTCAGTACTTTTTGACGACACTACTTTGAGTGTTTTGTTGATTCATTGACTCCTGTATAAGAGTTTGGTTGAGGTGCTTCATTAGAGTTGGATGTGATCATAGGGTCTGTCTTCTCAAGCAGGATTCAGCACCCCACGTCTACAGTGTTGCTCCTCTACCATGTCCAGGGTGTACAGCCCAGCAAAAGTGGCCCGAATCTGAGCAACTGCTTCAGGTTCGTCAGGGAAGAAGCGCTCCAGAACCCCCGGCCGGGCCAATTCCTGCTGCACCTTCTTAGTTCCAGTGAGATGGGTGCTGATGTCGGGACACTTCACCGACAGAGAGCGCTCCATCATCAGACGGGCCTCCCAGCTCTGAAACATACGGGTTTATTCACACTCAACACTCAAAACTGATCACACCACATACATTTCTGAGAATGTCCATACATTTCCATGTCCTCACCCGCTCTGAGGTGTAGTTTTGGGGCATGTATCCGTTACGGAAGTAAACAATGGCTATCTCACGGCCATCTCTGCAGGAATTGAAAAATAAGACCTTTATTGACATGTTTGTGAGTTGACAACATTTCAATCTTGAAGTTGGAAAAAATAGTCATGTAAATGTTTTGACTAGGGGTGTAACAATACCCTCATGTCACGATTCGATACATATCACGATACGATATTATTGCGATACTCCAAGACATATGATAAAAAGTTAAAGGGTCACGACACCCCCCTCTTTCAGCTCAAGTCTAGCTCACAATCTTTTTGAAAAATGCAACTTAATTGGGCGTGGTGGCTGTGAGAAGAAAGGAGGGGAGTGGGTGTGGTATGGCACGGCAGGGGAGAGGGGGGACTGTCATCGCCAGTGGCCCATGCATATCGACTGTCACTAAAAATCAGTGGTAAAACGTGAGGAAATGTTAGATTTGTTTATAGCTGGCAAAGTTATAGTCTAATGAAATACACTGACACCTTATAATTGTATTTAAAACATATAAATGCACATGTATATGTATAATTATGTCATTATAAAATATATATTTGTTTATATACACACTATAAATGCATATATTTGAAAATAAAAAAAATTTTGCTTAAAAAAAAAAAGTTCCGTACATAGCCATCTACGCGCCCCCTAAACCCACATAATAAAGATGGACAGTGACATAGAAATTTGCACAAATTAAGCATATGTTCCATACAATTTTGAGGTATTATCGAAATATCTAAATTTTAATAACGAGTGATTATTTAACAAAAGGCAAGTAAAACGGTCAGGGTTACATTTTTGACACACACACACACACACCTCTGAAGTGATAGAAAAGTCCTCGGGACCGCATCACTCGCAAGACGAAACCTGCATTGGTGTACAAGGCCGAAGTCCACCATTCTCCCGTTGAATGGTTGCTACACACACATAGTTTAGAAGTGTCCGTGGTTGATGGCCAACCAGCCGCCCGCAGTCAGAGTCCATCCCGGGCAGCATCGCGAGGAAAGATGCACTGGAACTTTTGCACCACGAAAACAAACGCGCGTCCCATCATTACCTCTCTCATCTAGTACGCGATAGGCGATATCATAGTTTGACATGTCTGTCATTGGAAAGATCCACGTGGTGTCATGGATAATTAATAGAAAGTGTCTTCTCATTGGATAAAAAACTCAGTCTCATTAATAATTATGAGACACAGATGAGTCATCAGAGTACTATAGTGACGTGGACACGATGAAGATTTTAAACCCGGAAGACGAAAATAGCGGAAAAAAACTAAAATTTAACCATTTTCCCCCTACTATTAAATCTAACAGATGCTAACTTTGTCTTCAACGGTGTTCAACACACATACCTCTGTTAAAATCTCAGAAATTTTGGTTTAGGGTGTCATGACCCTTTAACAAAAAATGCTAAATTTGGTATAACATGTTGGTGTAAATGAATAGGCTTGGAACTGGTGATGATAACCCAATGCACAGGACAATATTGACACCAGATTAAAAATATTCATGATTCTGAAATTGAAAATACAGAATTATTTTAGACGAATATGGTTGCATTGTCACTCACTAGATATATTTAAAATAACGTAGGCCACTTTTTACTGGTAACATAAGACATTTGGCATTATCAGGAGTCACAAATATCCCCCCATTGCATTATTATACATTATATTCAACATTATATAATGTAGCACTGACACCAAAACTCTGAAAACTTGTTTTTTTATATATTTTTATATAAATAAAAATATATATTTTTTATATATAATTATATATATTTTTATAGCATTTTTATATTGCGATATATTATGACGGTATATTGTTACACCCCTAGTTTTGACTAAACATTGCTCTCAAGTGCTCTACAATGCTAATATTAATGTGTTGGACAGATGAGAAATGTGTGATACTGAATCACAATCACTCACACAAAGAGCCTCTTGCTCTGATCCAGAGATCCGGTTCTGCAAACATCTTCAAACCGTCTTCTTATTACCGGAATATTTCTGAACATATAACACAACAGATCATCACTTTTGGCCCTATAAAAGATGCTTTGCTTCACAAACACCACTAATTAACATGTATTATTAATAACAGGCAGTGGAATACGTATAGACATTACGTACATGTTGCTCACGACAGTACTTACTAATGTAGTTACATAGTAACTAATGTAAAATAGCTCGACAATGAATTCTGATTATAGCAAACTATCTGACTACATACCTTTTCCACAGCTCATTCTCTACGTATCGATGGTCATAAATATTCCTCTGAACATCCTCGACCAGAAACATAACCACAGCCCTGTAAGGAACAACATCAGCTGTAAATAAATCCAGCCTTGGTGAGCAGAAGAGACTTCATTCGACAGCATTGAAAAGTCTCACGAGCTGTTTGTCCAACTCAGTGTTTAACACACCTCTCAGATCCATAGAGCTGCCAGGCCTTGGCCAAACCTCTCGCCAGACCCGCTGCTGGGTTGTTGTCCAGAACACGATCACACTCCTCTGGCAGGTTTGCGACCTTCAGAATGTGTCTTACAGGATTGAGAAACAGTTGATCACAGCACTGACGACAAACATCATTCAGTTATAAACCAGTGCATCGTTTTAGTACACAATCTCCTCTAGCGGAGTTACTTATTAGAGCTGTTCGGAGAGTCAATTGACCACTTTGCTCAGACTTACCGATGGACATCTGGTGTCCGTGAAGCAAGACCGCCAAAACTAGCAGCAATAGTGTTGATTTCAATCTGCTTTAGAGACGTCCCGCCGCCTGGTCTGTGGTCCAACATGTAATCAGAGCGATTCAGGCCCAGCACTATTGACTTGGGGAACACATGAGCCACTGTATAGTTTAAATATATGTATCTAAAGAACATGTGCAATTAGGTTATTAATGTTACGTTTATATGAAGTCGGCTGTACAACATCTATAATAGAACATGAACAGAGAAGTAAAAGTTTCTAATGTGTAACATGGTAGTTTAAAGGAGACATATCATGCTTTTAAATTGTTCCTTTTTACATATAAATCATACATTTGTAGTCTATATAAGCGGAACTGCAATGTTGGGTCTGAATTCCTCATTATTATAGCTCCACAGGCCCCTTTTCTGATGTGCATCTGAGAGCAACTCGTTTTGGTGCGGTCTCTTTAAATACAATTGATGGTGCGTTCAAGTCATCTCGTATAGATCGTATTTACGAGTTGAACACACTTGAACGCCACCACAATGTCGTAAATACCAGTGGGGAGCTCGGGATTTTCTCTAAGCTCCGATCTTTACGAGTTGGGGGCGTGTCAGTGATTAACATGGCGGAATACACAATACATAAAGGTATTTAGCTGTGATATTGTCAGGCTTTTCTATTAACAGCTCAGTTAGCTAATCGCCAACACAGAATATGATAGTATTATAATATAACAATGCAACATGTAACGATGTGTTGGCATTGGCTTCATAAATTAATTAAAAACATAAAAATACAAAGTAGGCCTACACCTGATACACATTTCTTTGTTTTTTATTTTCTAGAACAAGAGTTTAAGAACCTTACTGTATTTTTGTGTAATTAATTAAGAGAAAGTAGCCTACTCCGCCATTTTGCTCCGACGAAAGTGACTTGAACGCACATGCCGTTATAAGCACGACTTCCCACCTCGTACGTACGAACTTCCCAGGAGGACTTGAACGCACCATGAGACACTTCATACCCCGCCCACACTCGGTTCAACTCCACCCCGTTCGGCCATTTTTGTAGTTTGATAGCAGAGATACGATTATCTAGCGGCACAGAAACGTTTTATTCACACGTTATTAACAAAATGTCAACAACGGAAGACTTGTCCAGCCAGCCTTACATGTTCGAGCCAGAGTCGGAGCAGGAGCGAGATGAAAATGAAGACGACGAACCTGCAGAACAACGTCTTCATATGGATGTATCGCAATGGTGTGTTACTGTATTTACACATGAAACTTTGATCTTCCGACCTTTTACCACCGTGTCGATTTATTTTGATTAATATGTGCGAGGGAGAGAGAGCAAGACAGCGTCTAGTTTGGAGACGGTGAAGTCTTGTTTACACTTTCGCCTGGCTCTGAAGAGAGAGAGTGAGCGCGCGCGCGACCGGGTCTCTCTCTCTGCTCGTTCTTTCAGTTAAACATGCGTCCTGTAACAAGCGCGGCAGTTCATCAACCGAACATTTTAACTTACCCTCTCGTAACTTCTGCATCCTTTAGCTTGGACTACAAAATTGCAGCGAGAAATAAAAATGGCGGATTGCTAGAAGTGTTGGGCCGGAAGTCAATGTCCTTATTTGGCAGTTCCGCTGCAAATACTGTGACGTAATAGTTCAAAAAACGTCATAGATAACAGAAAAATCGGAACAGGTTGAAAAATATGACCAAAACAGAATATAAAGATATCAACGAAGCACCTGAAGAGAATAATTTCATATTTTCTGTACTTCTAAACACTCCAAATATACAACAAAATGCATTTAAGGGCTAAAAAAGTGCATTTGGCATGATATGTCCCCTTTAAAAAAAAAATGAATCAACAAACTGCTGGTAAATTATTATACCTGGGGTAGATGTTCCTGTTGAACTTGTTTGTATATGCTGAAAAGTCTGGCTGTAAAATCGTCAACTTTGATAGTGCTGTTGAAGAATAAATAAATAAATATTAAATTACATTACATTACATTAACAGGTTTTTAAAAAACTGCCATTGTTTGGACGGACAGATTGTCCTCGTGCCATTTGCAGAGTCGGTGTTACAGTTTCATGATTTCACAAACAATCAGAGCAATATTGTGATTGTCTCTGCATATTAAGATATAAGGTGATAGGATAAGGAGAACAAGATAGGAGAAAATACAACATTAATTTTAAATAACACCATTAAAATGTATAACTATATTAGCTAGCATGAACTAATAATGAACTGCACTTATACAGCATTTATTATTCTTTGTTAATGTTAATTTCAACATTTACTAATACTTTATTAAAATCTTGTTAACATTAGTTAATGCACTGTGAACTAACATGAACAGACAGTGAACAGCGTGATTACTGACAAAATTGTCATTTGTCATTAAACTAATCCTTTAACTAAAGTTAACAAAGATTAACACATACAGTAACTAATGTATTGCTTATGGTTAGTTCATGTTAGCTAATATATGAACTAATGTTAACTAATGAACCTTATTGTAAAGTTTAACCATGTACAAAGAAAAAGGATTCTCAATTAGCAATTAAACAGGGCAAAGCTTCCTTAAAACAACTCTTTGGCCTAAAATATTTTCTTGAATTATTAACTTAAAATCTCACATTTACATGTTCACAAATCTCTGATGTCAGTAATGCATGAAATGCAGGTAAAAATTAAATATTTATTATTTTTTTAGTGTTTTATATTGATATTCTTTTATTTATTTGTTGCGATTTTACATTTTTATGATTTAATTAATTATTAGATTTATCAACCCACAAATTTATTTATTTATTAATTTAGTAAATCCCAACAATAGAGCAATTGTATCATACCTGGCCAGAGTTTCTTCTAGAAAGGTGGGATCTTGGCTCACCCGGTCCACCAACCGGTTAAAATGTGTCTGTACTGCCAGTGCCTGATGAAAGAGTGCTGCGGGCACCGGTGTGGGGAACAGCGTGATCGGTGCATAACTCACCACCTGTCAACAAACACACATTTATTTGGGCATGTATGGACACCAGCAGAGCCCTTCAGTCACTCCTGATTCTCTGAGCGAGGGCTCTCTGCTCGGCATCGACTCAACGGGGCAGAACTAACTCTCCATAATCCAGAAACAAAACACCACCGTAGGACAAACAGAATTCCAGACGTGGCTGTGAATCAACTGCAAACTCTGTGACGAGTGTCAGTCTGTGTTTCAATGCTAATGCTCATTTGAAATCAACTTTGCCTGTATTTATGGAATAATTGGCTATCTAGGAGTCTTGGTTAGATCTGGGTTAAGTCTACAGTTCCACCTTACATGAACGGGAAAAGAGACTGTCGCTGCCTTTATAGTGGCATGAGTTTCATTACTTTACTGTAGCTCGATTTGCAATGCAAAACTGTCCTCTGTGGGGTTTTGCAGCTTGGATGATGTGTAAATGACTAAATGACATTTCTTTCAAGCACATGAAACAATGACGTGCACTTACTTCAGGAGAGTTTGGCATTTCTTTGGTCCGCATCAACACCCCATGTAAAAGCGCTGTGTCTTTTGCGATCTCTTCTATATTTTTGATCAGGTTTTCATCTTTCAGGACATCCTCCAGTTTGACAGACATAGCAGAGAATCTACAATCAGAATGAAACACATTGCAGTCATTACTTATGCATGCCACAGATTTTCACAAGAAATCTGTATTTTTAGGGAGATACCAACTTTCAGATAGATGTTTTTCTTTTATTGGAAAGATTATATCATGAAATTATAATATCATTTTTTGTTTATGGGTCAATGACATGACGAGCATATTTGTGTGTCCAAGTGCATTAATTCCTTTTAAAATAATTTGATAAATTCATGACATAAATCCCTTTATTCTATAAAACCTATTTAGTATGAATTCATTTTTACTGGTAAAAACTGCTCATTTCAAGTATGGGTATCTTAGGTTGATACACTTTTTAAATGTCAGGTGGTACAACTACAGTATATACATACAACTATTTGGTTGTACTGTCTGCCTGACATAAAAACGAATTTAAACACTTTGAAATGTTATTTAACAACTGAAACTTGTTTAAACATTGTTAATTACTCAAGAATAAGCTTTGCATCCGTTTTAACCTTTATTTGTCAATGAATCGTATATTATTAAACTTCCATTCCTCGGACTTTGTACTGGTGAGAAAAGGGAAGTGGCTTTAGAGACTCGCAGATGAATGAATGAGACTGTACTCAACATAACCCGCTGCTGCAGTGATGCAATGATCAGAAACCTGTACTCATCATGACACGGCACAACTGCACTAACTCTTACAGACAGACACACACTACATGTCAACACTAGCTCGTGTCTCCGTTGAGTTATGGCATAACGTTACCTGATGTTCGCGGGCCACTCCCGTGGCACTGAAGCTCCTTGTTTACAGTGGGTCTGTATAATATTTAGGCTCAGGTTGAGGTCAGACTGGCAATCATGTGAAGTGTTTCAGTCGTGCTGCTAACTGTGTGGTGGAGTTCCTGTTCGGCTCGTACACAATAACAGTATCCAATCAGTGAACAGAACGCTGATGACGGCGCTGTCCACGTGCGCGCGCAGCACGAGGCTTCTACTTCTTCTTCTTCAATGATTTTTAACGGAAGCTTGCATACTTTATGTTTCAGCGTCATACAGAAACGTTGTCGTTCTTTCTTTTTGAACGTGCTGTAAAACAAGGAATGGGAAACCAAAAAAACAGGATAAAAAAAAAAAACGGGGAAGTCTGGTCATCCTAGCTTTATAGTTTAGAACCCAATCTCTGGCATTTATAGGGCTGCGGCTGCAACCATTCACGAGGTCGATAATGAAACGATGAATCGCACGGAAATCTCCACCAGTTAGATCGATTTACAGCAGTAAATAACGCCAGAAATGCTTTTGAAACACTGCTTCATGAAGCCTTCATTGGTTGTTTTCAGTGTTTTGGAGCGCGGTACAAATATATATTACACAGATACTATTTGATGGTTTGTAGATTGCATTTAATAGCTTACACTTTCAAGAAAGTGGTTTGTAAAAGAAAAAAAAATGTTTTGTTGCAGTTACAGAAGTTTGACCAGCAGGGGGCGTGCGGTGCTACGAGTTTCGATGAGATCAGTTTGTTCATCACTAAAGTTGAGCTGAAATCTATTCTAAACCACTGGTACTTCACAACTACTGCTAGGGTCACCCTAGTCTAGTGAGTAATATATAACAGAAGCAGAGCTTAGACAAAGTGCAATGCAAATCATTTTTATTCATGAAAATATAAGTGCAATCTGTTAATACACTGATAATAAAATAATATTATTATACAATATGATCTCTTATAAATTCCATTTTATATGTTTTTAAGATTTAAAAAAAAAAAGAAGCTGTTTACTTTGTCATGACACAAAATCAACCTGTTGTCCAGAACTTGATGTATAGTGGGATCCAAAAGATTTAAAATCCAATTTAAACCTGAAAATTATCAGGTTTTAGGATTTCCATTACATGAAATCATCAAGATCCTGTACTTTTTTTTTCTTTTTTTTTCTTTTTTTAGATCACAAATCAAATAAGTAAATTTTTGTGCAGATGGTCAGATGTTCTAACAGATGAAGTGATGTTGTAATTCAATCAAGGGGGAAAAAAAAAACTAAATATAACACATTCTGAAATTCATGTTAATGTTTCATATTGCAACTTTTGGAGCCCTGTAGCTTTAATATATAGCTGAATATCAAGCAATATGTCTTTTTAAAGAACACTTGTGCTGATTTGGAAGCTGACTACACCATTTGTATAGTATTTTTCAGCATGACATATTCTTTAAAAACTCTGCAGTACGGTTCTTGCTAATGACACAGTAGTGGAACAGAGTGTGTTGCTGTGTATGTGTTTGCGCTTCAGGACATGAACGCACGCACACTTCCCCGAATGACCGCTCTGCATATGGGGCAGTGGCGCAGACTGGCTGCGCAGTCGGTGCAGACGACCAGATGACCACAGGGGATGAAGACCATGGAGACGAGTTTGTCCATGCACACCTTACAGGTCCTCTCTTCCTGAAGCTGTCTCAGCTGTTCCTCGGGACTCAGATCGGATCGCACTGAAAAACACAAATACACTGACATTTCAACTCAACCTGGGTCAATTAAGATGATTGATTGTGCGATCTGTTCCATCCCAGAGGCTAGATAGAGAGAAGATACACACACACACACACACACACACACAAGTGCAATGAGAGCATGTTAATATGGACCTTTCTCCCTGACTGAGACCGGCGTTCTTGACGTTCTCGGACTCTCCACAGTCTCTGAGGGAACAAACCATCCATACATTAGAGGAGCGAACGGCACACATCATTTTATTACATTTCTTTTTTAATCAGAAACACATGGCTATCAATATACAGTAATGTGCAAAAGTCTTAGGGACGTTAGTATTTTCACCAAAAAAAAGCCAGGTATTTATATCTTTAACTGTAGTGTGTCAGTAGAAAATGTCAGTTTACATTTCCAAACATTGCTTTTGCCATTAATAATCCAGTGAGATTTTTGTCTGACAACAGCCGATATGATCTGATCTCATCATCATCTGTCTGTCTGTGATTGCATGAAGAAACAGAAAAACTGAGACAGACTAAATCCAGAAGGCAACGTCTCCAAGACTCTTGAAGAAACCTACCTTGCGTACTAGTTCACACAATAACATTTTTAATTCTGTCATTACTTACTAACTCTCAAGTCACTTCAAACCATACGTATACAAACACAAGGTGCGGGCGGAATGGAAAAGAAGCCATTATTTAAAAGCATCTTATCTTGACATTGTTTATGGCCACAGTTCATGCAAGAAAAAAGGCGCGGAGCAATGCTTTAATCAAATATGTCCATCTAGTACTTGTTTACATAGAAAAAACATTAAAATTAGCACAGTGGAACCTAAAAGGCTAATTTTGTGCACAGAACACTTGAAAAAAATGACACAAATCGCATTGAGGATTTTGACGATAGCTTTGCGTACCCAGCTAACAAAAATGTTTTAAAAATGTTTTGCTAACGTTCCCATTAAAGGAACACGCCGACTTTTTGGGACTTTAGCTTATTCACCGTATCCCCCAGAGTTAGACAAGTCCATACATACCCTTCTCATCTACGTGCGTGCCGTAACTCTGTCTGACGCACCCACCGCTAGCCTAGCTTAGCACAAAGACTGGAGGTAAATGGCTCCAGCTAGCACACTGCTCCCAATAAGTGACAAAATAACACCAACACTTTCCTATTTACATGTTGTGATTTGTATAGTCACAGCGTGTACAAATAACAAGGTCACATGAGACACAACCATCTTCTAACCGTATACATACTGGGAACTATAATCTCAGAAGGTGAAGCACTGCTACTTGGGCGGAGTGATTTTGTCACTTATTGGGAGCAGTATGCTAGCTGGAGCCGTTTACCTCCAGTCTTTGTGCTAAGCTAGGCTAGCGGTGGGTGCGTCAGACAGAGTTACGGCACGCGCGGAGATGAAAAGGGTATGTATGGATTTATCTAACTCTGGGGGATACGGTGAATAAGCTTAAGTCCCAAAAAGTCGGCATGTTCCTTTAAGTTACGAATGGTATTTAGTGCTGTCAAATCAATTAACATATATATGTACACACTTAAATTATATAAACACTAACTTTTATGTTAGATGCGATTAATCGCAATTAATCGATTTGACAGACTTAATGTTTTCTGAATGTTCATAACGGCATTTTTTTTTATGTTTAAAAAACTTTTTCCCCTTGGTTATGCAGATTTTAGAGAAAACATTATGTGAATGTTACTTTTGAATGTTCTCTGAATGGTCAGAAACAAGAAGTTAGTAACGTTTAAAAAATGTTAGACAAACATCTGACGTTTCAGAAAAAAAGTGTTTCATGAAGGATGTATAAATGCTCAATCTCAATGCTCTATTAACGTTACTGGAGAGAACCTTGCCAGAACGCTCTGAGAACGTTCCCTGTGAGGGTCACTGCCATTATATGAACATCTGCAAGCTGAATTTCATTTTTATTCCTCCTTTTGTGGTCCAAAAAAGAAAGAAGGGCATGTGGCATTAAAACAACACCAGGGTAAATAGTACATAATGACTGAATTTTCATTTACAGATGAACAATGCCTTTAAATAATGAAAACATAATGTTCTGAAATATAGGTTTGTTCTGTTTTGAATGAGGGGTGAGTTTGCAAACACCTGGTCTGGGCTCCCCGGTCTGCCTCTCCTCCTCCTCGGCCTGCAGGACGTCGGTCACCAGGTCAGACACTGAGGTGTAGTGTGAGCCGGTCAGTAAGAAGCGTGACTGTACCAGACTCTCCACTAGAGAGCGCTGGAAGCCCATCTGCAGCACCGCCTGCACCACAGGAGACAACATGGCCGCCGCCACTGAGCTCTGCCCACCCAACACCTCTGCCAGCAGGAACACAGACATGCCAAACGGGTCTTTAAGGGTGTAGTCGTTTGCTTAATGCGATAAAAATGTTCAAAAAAGGGTCTTTTCTTGGTCCTCGCAAGTAGAAGTATAAGCAGAGCTTGGGTGTTCAAGATATTATTCACACTCTTGGTTCTATACAAAACCTTGAAGGGTTCTGTCATGCGTAGATTGAATCTTTTTATGGATTTAGTTTTCATTTATTCCTTTGGGTTAATACAATTTTATGAATTAAACAGCTTGTAAACATACTTTATCACTAGAAAAATTTGAAATAACCCATTAAACATGAAAGTATTATGCAGTCTTTTCTCCTTTCTTCTAAGAATGAGAGCAAAATATTGCCGCAGGTCATTTATTCTGTGATTTATGCAAAGAATCAGTTCAGGTATGTTTGTTTGCCAGCAGCTTACAGTGATTTAAAGCTTCAAAAATCACAAAAGAATTTGAAAAGAGTTAGGGTTACACTGATCATTGTTAGTTGAGGACAGAGAAGAAGAGAAGATCATTTGTCTGGGTGAAAAGTAAATTATGAGAGCTGGAACAATAACAACAACTCCTGAGGAATAACATAAAATTTATATAGCAGCATAAAACGCAACCTGATATTATCCTGCTTATTACACGGCTCTTTGCTCCAAAAATAAATACAGGAAATATTGATTTTAATTATTGTTTCCCTGCAGAGAGACAGAACATATGAACTGCTATGTTGGAAACATGGATTTCCAGGACAAGCAGTTTGTTATACTGTGTCATGGACAATGGTTATTATTCAGAAATAACTGACTGCTGAATGCTGTGAATGACCAATCAGAATCAAATATTCCAGAAAGCCGTGTAATAAACACACATAAGAGTGTGTTTATCCATAGAACACAAGCACGACGCACAGCAACAGAACATTTGACGGGACATTAGAATTGCAGACAATACTTAAAATCGGGGGTTTTCAAACGGGGGCCTGTGGACACCCAAGCGACCGCAGGGGGAGCTATGGGCTCTTTGGAAGATTTAAAGTCTAAATTTAAAGTTTTTTGGATTTTAATATAAGAATATGTTAGCCTTAGGCTACTGTTATCTATCAGCTATGTGCTCCAAAACAATGACAAATTCGCATTTAGAAGATATAAGCATCTTCCGCTGATATGGGTCAGTGATTTTGATGACATCACTCTGCACTTCTGCTTCTCATCAGATTTTCTGTCCAATCAAATGCTCTCTAGAATCTGAAGCTCCGCCCCCTACATTATAAATAGCTGCTGAAATCAGTCACTTGTTCACACATTTACCATTTTCTACATGGTGAATGACAGATAGTTCACTATATAGGGGATAGGGAGCGATTCAGACAGTGTAAATATGCTTTCCATTGGGGTGAATGTAGTCTGGTTTCATGTTAGTGAACCACGCAAACGACCGCCGCTCCGGTCCAGAGACACAAGAGCACAGAGCGGAACATATGTGCGAGTCGGTGCAGATCAGAAAACGTATCGGACCCATTTAAATTCTGCACAGAATGCTATTTTAGAATGATATGGAGGAGATTAGGAGTAGAAACGGTTAGAGATTAGGAGGAAACTGCGGCTTTACAGAGCTCAACGGCTCTGGCCGAGCTGTGATATAAACTAAACGCTATTGGCTATTTTAAAAAAGGGGAGGGGCTGTTCAATATGCCCCGCCCTGTCTTCCTGTTTCAGTGGAAATTAAGTCAACACATTGAAAAATCGCTTTCAAAAGTTGATGTTTTCAGGCCCCAAAAGCGCTGTTGTCGTATAAATGAACGGCCAAAACACATACATTTTTTTCTGTTTTTAGTTGAAAACTGTCATGTTAACGGCCCCCTAGGGTGTACATATACAGCCCTCATTTTCATTTTCATTTTTCATTTTCGCCTGCTTTTTTAATTATAAAAAAAACAATTATATTGAAAATAATTGAAATTGTATGTCTAATATCTATTTTGTTTTTGAACACAGTGACTGCCATTATACGTAGCAGGATCATCATATTCAGGGGTCCTAAACATTTGAAAACCCCTGCACTGTTACACCTTTAAAAGAATTGATGGCGTGACTCACCTGATGTAATGTTTCCTGCAGTTGATGACAAAGATCCACCCTTTAAAACAAAATAAAACATTTAAAGCCCATGGCAATCACAGCTGTCAAATTGACCATAAACTGATGGTTAGATGCATCATTATTACTTACCACTCTCTCATTCATGCTGAAGTAAGACTGCTGGATATTGCTCACATATTCCCGTCCTCTGGATTGAAGCAAATATTCACATCTTTGGAAGCACATGATAGAACAAATTAATAATGAGCATTCATGCACTAAAATCAATAAAACATCATCCATTCGTGTTTGTAATTTCACTCTTTAGTACTTTAGTACTTATTTTAATGTGGGATACAAACTTCCTGTTTTAATTAGAACTCACCGTGGAAACCATTTGGCGTGTTCCTCCCAAGGGTCATCACCCGGTTCCCAGTTCCTCAGACCACCATCACAGAAGAAACACTTCACATTGTCACCATGACCTAGGAAAACGACGATCACTTATTACCATCTTCTTAAAAACACTATACTGTATATAAGAGAGTAAAATATATAAAACTGCATAAAATCATATTTGCCATTTCTATTCAGTTTTGAGTTCCAACTAAATGTTCTTTATCAGTAATACATTTAAAGTGGTCAAAAAAAATTAGCATTTTGAAGAGAATGTAATATAAACATATGAACATATTGGCTTTATTTTAATACACTTGACTTTATTTTAAAGGGATAGTTCACCCAAAAATTGAAACTCTGTCATAATTTACTCACCCTCAAGTTGTTCCAAACCTGTATGAGTATCATGTTGAACACAAAAGAAGATATTTTGAAGAATATGGGTAACCAGACAGTTGATGGACCCCATAGTATCTCCCCTCTACTTTTTTTGCTACCGTCAGATGTCTAGTTACCAACATTCTTCAAAATATTTTATTTTGTTTTCAACATGATCCTCATACAGGTTTGGAACAACTTGAGGGTGAGTAAATGATGACAGAGTTTTGGGTGAACTTTCCCTTTAACACAGTTAATCGTATTGTTCTTTAATGAGAGCAAACAATGATATTGCAATTTTGAATGCATATGATTTGTATAAGGAATAGGCAGAAACACTATTGCTTTCAGAATAATGAGCGGCACGCGCTTCACTGCACTGCGCTCGCGGGCTCTCTAGTTCATTCCCTTCATTCACAGCGCGCATGATCTGCCGTGCGCGTGACTGAAAGGGCAGAAAACAGAAGCAAGCAACTAAGTTAAGGTTCGAATCGAAACCACATACATGCACTCATAATGTTCCTGTGAAATTTCATTACAGTTTCATTTCTCAAAGACCAAAGTGGTCCCAAATTTAGTCTGAGACGGACCTGTAAAGAAGAAGCCAGCTCGCGCCAGCGCCTCGGGCTGCACAGATGCTCCTGTGGGCCAGTTGTGGTAACTGGACAACCTGGAGTCCTCGGACTCCATCCCCGGGTAGACCGCCTGGTCGTACTGCACCTGCTCGTCCACGGCCAGCCGCTGAAGTTGACTCAACAGCTGCCCATCCACAGAGTCGGACGAGCCCAGCGGAACATTGCCCACATCCCTGCCCATCATCAAGCCGCACGTGGGGAAGTGCTTCGCGTGCTCCCCCCACGGAGTGTCTCCATGAACCCAGTGCCTCAGGACCCCATCACAGCAGAAGCACTGCACCGTGTCCCCGTATCCCAGATAGTGAAAGCCAGCCCGGGCCAGCTCAGCGGGGCTCACGGGCGCATCTCTGGGCCAGTTAGTGAAAGTCTGGAGTCTTTCCTCCTCACTGCGCATCCCGAGCCGAACCCCTTCATGTCCACCTTCTCCCCTCATCATCCCGCTGCTCGTCTTCCATAACGGGCAGTCCAAGTGAGCTCCAGCTCCCTCTCCGCTGGCCATACAGATACAGCCTATTATTCCCTATCACAGAGCGCCGTGTACTATAGCACACACACTTCCAGAATAAGCAAGCAGTTGTTTACATGATCTGCCCTGTGGCCGAGCCCTGAATAGCAAAATATACAACAGACGCCTTTCATGGTGATTTTCTCTAAATTTCATTTCCCATTTTGTTGATGAGTTAAAAACAACCCAACCGGCAACCCAGCAAGTGGGTTACACATTTTAAAATCACCATGAAATTTAAATTGACCATTTTTATGAAATATATAGTGGCTTTCATTATGATTTATCCGCACACTATTATTATTATTTAATGTAGCTTATGTCCAGTGTTGGGGGTAACTCATTACAAGTAAGTTAGGCTAGCCTAACTTGAGTTATGTAGCCTAATCAGACCTATTCAGGTAAAGTAACGCATTACTTTTTCAATTTACAACAAAATATCTAAGTTACTTTTTCAAATAAGTAACGCTAGTTACTTTTTCACATGTATTGACTGACAGCTCACCTGTCCCCATGTTGAGAGAAATAAAGTGAGAAGGTGTTGTGTGCGCTGTATAAACATGATGGTTATTGTAGTTTTAGAATAAATGTGAACATGCATTTCCTTATCTCACTTGCACGAAATTATAAACTACCTACCTTCTTACATCTATCTATAAATTACAGGAACGTCTGTGTGTGTGTGTGTGTGTGTGTGTGTGCTGTTATTCGCATATCTCTCGAACCGTTAGTCCGATGGATTTCAAACTTGACAGGTGTCACTGCATTACAACAAAAAGTAATGTTACTGTAATACATTATTTTTGTAACGCGTTACTCCCAATGTACATACACCATTTAAAAAATACATAGGCTACTGACTGTTACTAAAACAATCTTTGTCAAATAATACACTTGTTTGTTCACAGTTTTAACATGTTTCCATTTGTTTAATTTCAAGATCTGAGGTGAATTATCCATTGTTGCTTTTACAGCTACAAAGCTGGAGCACTAAATGATATTCAAAGTCACATTTCACGCTTTTAACATTAAATAAAGCTCATAAACAGTAGGCTACCTGAGATTATCATTGCCACACTTTGTATTTGTTGTTCCAGCGCGACGTCGCAGAAAAATAGAAACCGTTTCTAAATTAGAAACGTCGCGTGTCGCCGTCGCGCCTGGTTAGGACAAAAACTCTGGAAAAGATACCTTTTATCGCGTGTCGCGGCTGCGCGTGTAGTTAGGACACGGTGTCACGCTACGGGCGCAGTGCCAGTGCCAAGTTTGACGTTGTTTGGATGAGAAATGCAAAAGATATCGTTAAAAATACCAGTAAAAGAAGCCCCAAGAAGGTTGTGGTTTAAAAATAAAGATTCTGATAATATACACTGTTTACTTCTGAATATTATATTTTATTCACAGCCATCATTTGTAGTAACATAGCATGCTCCCTGAATTCAATGCGTTCACAGTCTCTTTCACGGGCACCAAATCAACACTAAAAACACACACAAAAACTGATTTTGCACGGGCATTTTGCACTAGTAATTTAAAATGTAAAAAATAAAAATAAAATAAAAACAATGTGCCTGCTTTATTGTTTTAAACAAAATGAATAAATAATGCAAAATCCGGATCCTCCTTTACATTATTTTTATTATTATTATTATTATAGCAAAGCTTTTGAAATCACTTTTTGACTACATCTCCCATAATCCATCACAGGAAGTACGTCATCTGTTGACGCCAATAATGGCGGCTTAGTGAAACGCACAGGCTTCGCAAGCGCCTTGATTTTGGTCCTTAAAGTAAGTAATTGAATACAATGTTTTCTATTTTCAATAACAGCACAGTTGAACATGTTGTTAATAACTTGATTTTACCCGTTATAGTCTTTCCTCTGATTTCTAGTGATTTTGTTTATTGGAGGTTGCAGGCCATTGCTGTGCTCAACCCTGCGCCTTCAGTGTAGAGTTAGACCATACTATTAAAACTCCTGTGCGTTTGGTCTTCGCAAGATATATTGCACGTGTAATTATATACTTACATATTTTAGATGCGTTGTAATGACTGCACAATGCAATATGACTAAAACGTGACTAAAATTGACTAAATAATACAAAATGTAAGCGCGATATATGCCCATTAGTCTTGTATTGACAATCAGTTTCGCTGTAGACGTCGATCAAACTTGTCTTTTAAACATGCGTCACTGCTCATCACAAGGCCTGGCTTTCCTCTTCTCTCCAGATGGCTGGTGACTCTTCTGAGAAGAAGGACCTGGAGAGCATTGGGAAGGAGCGGGAGTCCCGTAAGCGCAGTCGTTCTCGCTCCAGGG
This sequence comes from Abramis brama, assembly GCF_963993115.1. NCBI lineage: Eukaryota > Metazoa > Chordata > Actinopteri > Cypriniformes > Leuciscidae > Abramis > Abramis brama. The sequence goes on along the minus strand of NC_139984.1, from coordinate 10,909,698 downwards.
AACGGGATCGTAAGGGATCTCCCGGCAGGGAACGCAAACGGCACCGGTCCCGTGAACGCAAGCGCTCCCGCAGCAGATCCAAATCTGCAGACCGGTGTGTGGGACTATACTGTTCTTCTCATGTGAACGATCATGCATTTGTAATCTAACACCAACTCTTCTTCTCTGTTTTTAGAGATCGTCGTCTAAAAGACAAAGAAAGAGACAGAGAGAAGGACAGAGACAGGAACCGCAAAGACAGAGAAAGAGACAGGGACAGACGGGACAAAGACCGGTCCAAGAAATCAAGGTTTGAATCATGCTTGCCTCACAAACCTTTTCAGGGCTGAACAGTAAGGATGTCGAGATAACTTTTTGTTATGTACTGAATAGTGTTGTTGCAGATTCTGCAGATTTTAATGTCATTTTTAATGTCGAAATGACAATTTTCACCTGAGATTTGGAGCCAAATTACAGAGTGGTAAAAATGACTTTAGAAAGATGGCATCGTCATTATTTTATTTTTGCAAAGAGATTGGTATGTCTATTAGTAAAATGTGTTTACTTTATCAATCTTTGTTGCATTGTTAACAGTGACAGGTAAAAAAAAGGGAAAAAGCGGTTCTTATTTTTTTTTTTGTCCCAAGTTTGCATGCCTGTAACTCTACAAGTATTAAAGATATCTTACTATCTTTTTAGATTCTGGTTCATATCAAACATTTCTTTTGGTATCTTCATTTTAAAGGCCCTCTATGGTTCAATCCCAGAGATATGGAGATCTTAAAGCAGGGATGGGCAACTTCGGTCCTGGAGGGCCACTGTCCTACAGAGTTTAGCTCCAACCCTGAAAAAATCACCTGCCTGTAATTTTCTAGTAATCCTGAGGACCTTGATTAGCTTGTTCAGGTGTGTTTGATTAGGGTTGAAGCTAAACTCTGTAGGACAGTGGCCCTCCAGGACCGAAGTTGCCCATCCCTGTCTTAAAGGGATAGTTCACCCAAAAATGAAAATTAGCCCATGATTTACCCACCCTCATCCTAGGTGTATATGACTTTCTTCTTTCAGACGTATAGTTATATTGAAAAATGTCCTGGCTCTTCCAAGCTTTATAATGGGAGTGAATGGGCACTATTTTTTGAAGTCCATACAATTGCATCATATCCATCATGAAAGTGTCCCAAACGGCTCAGAGGGGTTAATAAAGGCCTTCTGAAGCGAAACGATGCATTATTTTAAGAAAAATGTCCATATTTAAAACTTTATCGACTAAAATAATTGGTGTGCGATACCCCGATCTGCTTTTGAAGAAATATCCTGTCAAACAGCGCCTGGTTACTGGACAAAGTTATCTTTAGAGTCTCATTGCGCTAATACTGTCAAATACACACAAGGTTTACATAAACAGAGTTGGTTATGTCTAAAGTAAAAGCAAACATTTGAGAGAAAATCTGGTGCGTGTGTTATATTCGTGTATATTAGATGTCCCGTGCCGGTCTTAAAGAGACAGTAGCCTAATAGTAAACATGCTGCCGCTTGTCCTTAAAGGGATAGTTCACCAAAAAAATTAAATTCTGTCATTATTTACTCACTCTAATGTTGTTCCAAACCTGTATTTCTTTCTTGTGCTGAACACAAAAGAAGATATTTTGAAGAATGTGGCTAACCAAACATTTGCTGGTCCCCATTGACTTCCATAGGAGAAAAAACTATACCCTGGGCACCAGCAACTGTTTGGTTACCCACAATTTTCAAAATAACTTTTATTTTCAACGGAAGAAAGAAACTTATTCGGGTTTAAAACAACTTGAGAGAGTAAATTATGACAATTTTCGTTTCGTTTTAAAAACGCCATTCGTTTTATTTTATATTTTGTTACCTAAGGCTTTGTTTTTAAAATAGGGACATTAGTTTGGCTGTAATGCTCAGTCACTTGCAAAATAGTAAAACCAACTTAAAAATAATCGTGATTAAAAAATCGTGAATCGTGATTTTCCTGAAAAAATCGTGATATGATATTTTTGCCATATCGCCCACCCCTAGCATCGATTTACCGTGAAGGTCTATTATTCACCTTAGGTTTTTGCCCTCTATTCTTCTTCGCTGATGAAGTCTTGCCTTGCTTTGTTTACACCGTCATAAGCCTAACAATTGGGTGGTTAAGGTCCATTTACACCAAGGATTATGATAACTATAATGATATAGTTCTAAACATCATTCTAAATATAAATAGCAGGGTCCACTTCACAACTATAACAGTAACGGCACAAAGAAATAATATAGTTGGAATAACTTTCAGAACAAATTTTTTCCAGCTGATAAATGATAAAAACATTGACAGCCAATCAGAATCCATTCCGCTTTAAAGAGCTTGAGCATTTAAAGTGGCAGACGCCTGCAGCATTCAGTTAACAAGCGTTATCGTTCGCTGCTGTGGACGCTAGTATAGTTATCGCTATGGTTCTCTTTATAGTTATTGCTCTTGTTGTGAACAGGCCTTAAAGTTTAAGGTTACAGATGCTCTTTTTAAACCCTTTTTGGACGTCTGAAAAGTCGTTCATTTCACACATAGCTTGTACTAAACACTGCTGAAAACCACTTATACTGCACTGTAATACAAACTAGAGAATATAAACAGCAAAAAGATGAATGAAACAATCGCAATGTTTTTGTTTTTTTCATTGTAGCCTACACAAATTGTATCAACCCCTATAATAATGGGTGTTCACATTATTTTGTCCACCCCTGTATGTATATGCATACAATGTTTAGATATTTTAAATATTAAAATAAATAATGTAAATATTTCACTACTTGGTTATAAAGTGTTTGCTTTTTTTCCTCTCAGGAGCACTTCTCCGAAATCCAAGGATTTGAAAATAAAGAGGGATTTGAAAAAAGAGGAAGATGAGGAAGATGAGAAGAAGAAAAAGAAGGTGCCCTATTAGAAGACATTTCAAGTTTGAAAGTTGCATATTGTGTACTTTTCTGACTTGGATTTTTCTGCAATCTGCCTGGTTTCAGGTGCAGCCTCTCTCTCTTGAAGAGCTGCTTGCAAAGAAGAAAGCTGAAGAAGAGGCAGAGGCTAAGGTGAAGAGATTTTATATATTTATGCAAATTAGTGCACTCCTTTTTTTTTTTTTTTTTTCTAAACGCATCCTCCTGTTGCAGCCCAAGTTCTTGTCCAAAGCGGAGCGAGAAGCCGAAGCCATCAAACGGAGAGAGCAGCAGACAGAGGAACGCCGCAGACAGGTGGAGGATGAGAGGAAGAAGAGAAGAGTGTTTCAGGACATTGGCAGAAAGATGCTAGGTGAGAGGCTAGAAAAAATAATAGCATCTGTTGAAACATGCTTATACTTTTAATATTGGAGTTTTGTAGCTTTTAGTCTGTCTATTAGCTTTAAAGGCCATCTGTATGCTAATGCGCTCCTCAATGTTGACTGTCATTTTTGTTTTTTTTATTTTCATCATCTTGCTTAATCTAACTTGCAGAGGATCCTCAGGAGCGTGAACGGCGGGAAAGAAGGGAGCGGATGGAAAGAGAGAACAATGGGAATGATGAGGATGATGGACGACAGAAGATTAGAGAAGAAAAAGACAAAGGAAAAGAGCTGCAGGCCATTAAGGTGACGAGCTCTACACTGTCCTCACGTATTCAGCTGGAGAAAAACAAACCGGTCTTTTAGATCATTTTCTTGGTTGAGAGTAATCTTAAAAGCAAATTAGATCACAACTAGGGCTGACGATTTAACTAATTAATTAGAAATGGGGAAAAATAACGTGTTAAAATGAATGCATTTTACACACCCACCCCAGACATACTTATTTTATCTTACATTTCATACAGTTGATTGGTGAGGAACATGAAGCGGGGCATAAGTCTATAGAGTCTATTGAATGCAGTTAGAAAGACCCTAAAATTCAAGATATCAGGGCAAAAATGCCCGTTTGAGTTTTTGTCTCATATTTATATCATGATATAGTTAAGCAATATCACAAGTGCTGTTTTTGTCCCGAATTGTACGAGTGCAAATGTGATACTGATTTTATACAACAGTTCAATAAATAAATAAATAACTTAATATTGGGTTATATTTTAGACACTATAATTTTCTCCTTTTGCTTAATTTTGCCAAAGAAAATATTACCTACAAAGCCAGAGCAGAACTGTTGTGCGTTTGAGCAACGTTTTGAGCGAATCAATTGGGTGAACCAATGATTCAATGTCCCATTCATAAAGAAAGCAATATACTTCAGTCCTGAATGAATCAGCCATTTGAAGACATCGAATTAATGAATTGCTCACTCGTTTAGACATTTACCACTACCTACTGGTAGGTTTAGTTTCTTATTTAGAGTATAATTTAATTATTAATTTTTTTTCCTTCATAAAAATCCCATTAAAGGTGTAGTTCACCCAAAAATGAAAATTCTGTCACTTACTCGCTCTCATGGCTGTTGAAGCCTAAAATTTTATGTAATAAATTCAACGTTGAATCAAATCAAATATTTCTTTTTTTCTAAAGCTATTTTTTGCAATGTCTATTTGATGTTTTTTTAACACAATCATGATTTTAAATGATCTTTTGGGGGTAATCACTCAGCCAAATTTGATGTGTAATGAGCCATATCGTGTAATTAATTTGATAAGCTTGACAGCCCTAATTTATACATACTAGTTAAAATATAATATATTTTATACATGGGTAAAAATGTGGAAATACTAGATTAGACGATTTTTACTATGGCAATTACATAAACAGATACAGAGTCACCTTAATTGGCAATTAGCAGAATGTGTCCATTAGAAAAAGAGTTAAGTTTGAGTAAACTGTTACTAAATATGTCTTTGGGAATAAGTAAAGCAAATGTTGGCCTCAGAAAAATCTATGAAATTCATTTGCAAATGGTTAGAGAAGTTTATGCTATCAGAATATCATCTTTCCAAGTATTTTCTCTGTCCCTGCTGTGCATTGAAGTGCATTAGGTGATAATGTCTCTTTTTGATGAATGTTGAACCAGTCCTTATTTTCTCTTTAGGAGCGTTATCTTGGCGGGATGAAGAAACGGCGGCGTACACGTCATCTGAATGACAGGAAGTTTGTCTTTGAGTGGGATGCGTCTGAAGACACATCAACCGACTACAATCCAATGTGAGCATGCCGTGAGACACTTCAAATATCTGCACATAATAACTTTTCACATAAAAGTCCAGATTATTTTATATATTTTACTGCATTGCATTTGGTTATGACTGCCTCAGGTCACCCATTTTACATATTTATGTAATATATGTGAGAGAGGAGCACAATAACACAGGTTTGACTGTTTATGTGTTTAGCTATAAAGAAAAGCATCAAGTTCAGCTGTACGGCCGAGGCTTCATCGCCGGCATCGACCTCAAGCAGCAGAAGAGGGACCAGTCTCGATTCTACGGAGACCTGATGGAGAAGAGACGGACCCTTGAAGAGAAGGAGCAAGAGGAGTAAGATTCATACACTACTTCATATTATAATGATATCTGAAGGATCATGTGACACTGAAGACTGGAGTAATGATGCTGAAAATTCAGCTTTTACATCACAGGAGTAAATTACATTTGAAAATATATTAAAATAGACAACAGTTATGTTAAATTGTAATAATATTTCACAAAATTGCTGTTATTTTATTAAAAAAAACACCCAATGACAGGGTTGTAACTGACACAAGGGAGAGCTAATGCTTCTGTTGTGGAAAATGGAAATTATCATAATCAAATGCTCACAGTTTTAATGGATATGCTATTCATTTATGTATTTCACAGAGTGAGGCTGAAGAAGGTGCGAAAGAAGGAGGCCAAGCAGCGCTGGGATGACCGACACTGGTCTCAGAAGAAGCTGGATGAGATGACGGACAGAGACTGGAGAATTTTCAGAGAGGACTACAGCATCACCACCAAAGGAGGGAAGATCCCCAACCCCATCCGCAACTGGAAGGAGTATTTACTGCCGCCACATATTCTGGAGGTCATCGAAAAGTGTGGCTATAAGGTCAGTGTGTTTCTGTTTGCTGTGTTTCCAAATTATTATTGTTCTGCAAATGTTTAAAAATGCTTGTTACATATGGCATCCATCCATCCGTGTAAGTGTGTTTTGTATATATTAAAAATGTTTTCTTTAAATGTTCATTCTTTATCAGGATCCTACACCTATCCAGAGGCAGGCCATTCCTATTGGTCTACAGAACCGCGACATCATTGGTGTGGCTGAGACTGGTAGCGGTAAAACTGCCGCCTTCCTCATTCCCTTGTTGGTCTGGATCACTACTCTACCTAAGATTGACAGGTGAGCTCACTTTTCTTTTCTCTGTCACACTTTTATATGCCGACACATGTTCTGAGGAATCGGATCAAATGTGGGAAACTCTGTGTTTCATGGTAGGATTGAGGACTCTGATCAGGGACCGTATGCCGTAATTCTGGCCCCGACTCGTGAGCTGGCACAGCAGATCGAGGAGGAGACCATTAAATTCGGCAAACCGTTGGGAATCCGGACAGTAGCCGTGATCGGTGGAATATCCAGAGAGGATCAAGGGTTCAAACTCAGGATGGGTTGTGAGGTGAGAGTAAAATACCTTCCAATAACCAATTGTTATTAATTCAAATGATTCATAGTATCTCTATATTTAGTGATACTGAAATAACACTGGTCTATGTCTATATTCGCAATAGATAACCGCATTGTAGTTGTAGATCTGATGTGTTTTGCTTCCTCGTTCTCAGATCGTCATAGCCACACCTGGTCGTTTGATCGACGTGTTGGAAAACCGATACCTCGTCCTGAGCAGGTGCACGTATGTGGTACTGGATGAAGCCGACAGAATGATTGACATGGGTTTTGAACCCGACGTCCAGAAGATTCTGGAGTACATTCCTGTGACTAATCAGAAGCCTGACACAGATGATGCCGAGGACCCCGAAAAAATGATGCAGAACTTTTTGGAGGGCAAACACAAATACAGACAGGTAACAGATACTGAGTCACGGATTATGAAATGAAGTCACAATTTCCATTGCTTTCTTGATTTCCTTTTTTCCCTCCTTTAATTTCTTTTTATTGCACGTCCTCTCTCGTGTTTTTCAGACGGTCATGTTTACGGCCACTATGCCTCCTGCAGTGGAGCGTTTGGCCAGAAGTTACCTCCGACGGCCTGCGGTGGTGTACATCGGCTCTGCAGGCAAACCTCACGAGAGAGTGGAGCAGAAGGTCATCCTCATGTCCGAGGGTGAAAAGAGGTCAGAGCGCACACGTTAACTGTAACCCCTCATATTCAAGTGGAAGTTGTCATCAGAAATGTACTAAACCTTTTCTTCCAAATGTTCTTGTGTGGTAAACAGGAAGAAGCTGCTGGAAGTTTTGGGAAGTGGCTTCGAGCCGCCCATCATCATCTTCGTTAACCAAAAGAAGGGTTGTGATGTGCTGGCTAAGTCTCTGGAGAAGATGGGAGTGAGTACACAGTGTTTATTATTGTCTGTAATTCTTTATAGAAATAACTTTCAGTCAGTAACTCTCGACCTTTCTTTTCCTCTGTTCTGCAGTACAATGCTTGTACACTTCATGGTGGTAAAGGTCAGGAACAGAGAGAGTTCGCCCTGTCCAACCTGAAGGCCGGAGCTAAGGACATCCTGGTGGCCACAGATGTGGCAGGCAGAGGTATCGACATCCACGACGTCTCCATGGTCCTCAACTACGACATGGCCAAGAACATTGAGGGTGAGTCCAACATAATTTCTGTCACTTTATCCATTAAACCTTTTCCCCTTTAGAACTGTTGGATGGTTATATCAGGGGACTTCCTGTTTCTCGTTTCCATTTTGATTAATCTTTAACTTGGCTTTTCTCAGACTATATCCATCGTATTGGCCGAACGGGTCGTGCTGGAAAGAGTGGTATGGCGATGACCTTCCTGACCAAAGAAGACTCTACTGTGTTCTACGACCTGAAACAAGCCATCTTGGAAAGCCCTGTGTCCACCTGCCCTCCCGAGCTGGCCAATCACCCAGAAGCCCAGCACAAGCCCGGCACTATCCTCACCAAGAAGAGGAGAGAGGAGACCATCTTTGCCTGAGCTGGACCACTTACATATGTTGTTGTTTTTCTCTTGTGCATCTTGTGACTGCTGTTTCTTCTCACCAGATTCTTCATAAGAGACACCCAGTAAAACATGGGATCATAAATCACAGTTTTCTGACATATAAATCAGTGAGTGTAGAACTCCGTAATAAAACTGCAGTAGAGAGAAGTCATCCCTTGACACCATCAAATGGACAGTTGGTAAAACGTAAAATTGTTGAACAGCACACCTCTTTTGTTTTTTACACATTACGTGTGATTGTGTTTGTGATTTTTAAATTGTGTAAAAATATCGATTCATTAATGCATTTGTAGATACCCCATTTCAGTCAGAGGATGATTAAAATTGTTCATTAATTGCTATGGATTGATAATAAAGTCCATAAGACTGAAAAATGTGTCGTTTGAAGTTTTTGAAAATATTTTTCTGGCTTGATAACAGATTAATTGAAATCAGTAATGATAATCTAACATCCAGTTACTTAAGTTACACTGCCATAAAAAAGTAACTTTACTTTTCTTAATAGATTTCACAAGCCAACATGAAACTAGAAGACCAACTTCCTATCGACATCTTCCATCTTAACTCCTTCCTCAGTCCATACGAGCCTCTTTCCAAATATGTTCGTTCCAGGTACACTGATCATGCATCACCTTAAGAACCACTCTTTCTTTATTTCTGAAACCAGGAAAATGCCCACTATACCAATTGAATAAAAGGGACATATGTGACGTAAACCAATCTTTGGGATTTAAATGATATTGAGCATGAGCATTTTCAAACTACTTCTTGAGGTGTCTTGAGATTCCGCAAATCCAGAATTGAATGGAGACCTCTTCTTTTCACATTGCTGTGCCCTTGGCCCACTGCCTGGATACACAGGGTATGAGTTTATTTTCACTACAAATATCCTTTTGAAATCTGCCCTCTGCCCTCCATGTAACCCCGTGGGTGGAGGGGGGAGAATTTCTCTGTGGGGCATTGGGGGAACTGGTGCCAACTCCACACTTGAACTGATCATAAGATATCTTTGATTAATTCCAATGTCCAATGCCTTCTCTTGGCAGGAGAAGGAGAAACTGACCACTCTCTTTGAGGGAGGACAGCAACAGATACTCTGCCAGTGCTGTTACCCATCCCTTCATCCTGAACAGAAGGACAGATTAAATTGCCTGCCGTTTCTTCCCTTCCTGAGGGTTTGCCAGCCCCTGTCAAGTCACAGCCCCTGCGAAGGAAGGCTTTCCTCTTAGCTGACTGACCACTCCTCTGGGGGACTTCAAAACCAGGGTGTGCTGGTTGAGGAGCCCAGCAATGAACTTGTGAGGGAGGCAAGTTTGGAAAGCCTCGCCCTCCTGTTTCCTCAAATCACACTGCTGTTGCCCCGAAAAGGGCTTTGGGCTCAATCTGAGCTTTCAAGATGCAGATCTGCAGAGGATCTCTTCCGAGAGCGCTGGGTTTGGTGTCCAAATGCTGCTTGGTACAGCATCCATTTGCCTCCCCATCTCCTCCATAAGCTCCGCCTGATAAGCAGTGAGGAGAGGTGGCGTTAAGAGCCCTCACTGCCAGGGCAGAAGAATGATCGATCTTCTGAAAAACCGAGGCTGCCAAGCGCCAAGTGCATCCTGGCGGTGAAGCTGAGGCAGAGGATAAGGCTGCCCTAGGGTTAGGGGTTGAGATTATGTGTCACTGACAGCTCAACTGGAGGGGGATTTGACATCCCTAACCCTATTACACGAACCCTGTGGGAAAAGGGCTTATCCCTGAAACTTTCAATTTCTGGAATACACACCGGGATAGCTGCAATTAGCTGTTTAATGCCTGGGGCACTTGAAACAGTCTCTTGTCGTCAAAAAGATCTCTCTGGCTCTGGTTCCCTGGCCCATCTGCTGCAACGGCCAGTCAATGGAGAGTTTTGCCACTGCCCTCTGGCACATTTCGAGTAGATCGAGCTCCGCCTGGGCTGGGGAGGGGGACGCTTTGCGGGATTCGGCGGGAGGATCTCATCATCACCCACCTCTCCTTCCTCCTTCAATAGACGAGCGATAGCTTTGTCATTGTCATCGTCCTCCTCTCTTTCCTCTGTTATGGTTCTGAAAAGGGGAAGCATGACACAGGGGGTGTTTAATCTCCTCCACAGGCAGAGAAAAGCCTCTTATTAGCGGTCGCAACTCGCACTCTTCTCTCTAGCACCTTAGACGGGAAGAGAGAACAGTGAGGACAGCACTCGGGTTATCCGGTGCTGCTTGAGTGTGTCTCACCCCGAGTCAGGATGAGGATCCTTGCCGGAGACGGAAAGTTTCTGCTTTTGCTTTGCCACTTGCAGAACTAGCGGTTGCTATAATAGAGATATCACCTAAGCTCACCACACTGATCGCTTAGGAAGAAGAACCATAGAAGAGAATCTGCTGTGACGTGTTAATTCTCTTCGTATATCCCAAGCAAATAAATCACTGTGACAGTGAATAGACCCGCTAACAAAACAGCGGTGTTCTGTGAGGCACCTTGACAGCTCGTCTAATTACAGTTAACAACTATTTACAAAAACAGGCCCTGCTGATAGGATAGCTTCCAATGTGATCATGGGGGAGAAATCACCGGCAGCGGTATATATTAGGGAGGCACAAAAACCATCCCAAACTTATAAAATATAAACACTTATAATATACGTACCATAGTGAATGACAGTAAGACAAAAACACGTTTTGGGAGAAGGATTGATGTTTTGACTCATTTAATTTTTGTTAATTTTAACAAAAAAAGTTACATAGTGTACCTTTAACATTTGTTAATGTATTAAGACGGTGTCAAACTCCTGGAGGAGTTTAGTTCCAATCCTGCTCCAACATATCTAGTTTTTGAAATAAGCCAGAAAGACTTGATTAGCTGGATCAGGTGTGTTTAATTTAGGTTGAATCTAAACTTTGCAGGGCTGTGGCCCAGGAACTGGGAGAGTTATAACATTCTCATCATTGCTCTGCTTTCTCAGTTTTTAAACTTTCTCTGTAATAATCTGAACGGTGTTGAACATAAGAGCTGTAGGTATTTGACCACAGGAAGGCAGTGTAACTCAGCTCTGGACTACTGCTGACTTTCCAATGCAAGTGACACTTTGAAAATGCTCTCTATTCATAACAATAGTAGAACAAACAACAAATCATGACACTTACAGAACACATCATGGTTATTAAGCCTATTCAGAATTCTTTCATTTGCATTTGGCTAAATCACTTTTGTATCTCACGTTTCACAATAACTCAATTGATGAGCCCACCTAAACTAATGAAATGGGTGAGCCTCTCCCTCACAACACATTTAGTTTATTCCTAATGACAGGCAGACTCTACAATCATTCTCCACATTCAAACAAGCCATGTCCTTAATCTTCCTTGCAGCCATATGATAATGGAGAATGATGACTCACATTGGTAAGGTAGGAAATGGGAGCAATATTCTCATGGTCTTGGACAGTGAGTTCAGGTTACTAATGCAAAGAAGGAGGGCCAAAAGACTGCATGAGGCACCTGCTGAAATCGGGCCTTTACAGAATTAGTCCAAGAGCTCCTCTTCTGCCTTATCAGTAAGGCCACTTGTTGCAGCTGGGGCAAAAGTATCCCGCACACATTCCCAGGCATTTGTGCTCACATCTGGGAAGTATGATCTGAAGTGCTTGCTCAGTGCAGTGAGCTGAGAGGTAACGACCTCTCTCACTATAGCCACAGACAGGTTGTTTGTGTGGATAATCTCAGTCTGATGGGGGAACATTGCTCTGTTTTCATTAAGGCAGTGGTTTTGTTGCTGACTTCCAGGATAGATGGATAGCCTCCTTGGATAGAAAGGTTTAGACTGTTGAGCAAGTTGAATATATCAGTAAGATATGACATTTTGTCTTCACACTCCGGGTCAGGAAAAAACGACATTCTCATATTTTCTGACATCTCACTGCGTAGCTCAAACACACGCTGCAAATCTTTCCATGAGAGAGCCATCACACTTCTGTGTGGTATCGCAGTGTGTCATGCCCAGCGCCAATCTCCTTACAAAGCTGTCCAAACATGTGACTGCAGTGCTTTTGACTTCAGTAAATGAACTGCAGTGATAGCCGTGTTCGAAACAGAGTGAAGGTCCGGTTCCATGCTTTTTACAGCGTGTAGCCATAATCTTTGGGTTGACAACCTTTATCTGTGCAATAACTTAAGAAATAAATTTCGACCTGTTCTTGCCGCCACACCATCCATACAAACAGCCACACATTTTCCCTAGCTTCAGTCACGAAAGCATCCAGGAGTCTAAATATTCCTCACTCATTATCCTGCCAGGCATCTCCTTGTAGAACAGAAAATCTTCCATTCCCATGGATAGTGAACCAAAAAATGAACCGAGCCACACTGGTGATGTCTGTTGATTCGTCCAACTGAACAGAAATGTCAGGTATTACCAGACTCAGAGAGATGATGGTGAACCCAAGTGTAGGTATTTATTGAACACAACACAATGTCAGCAGGCGAGTATGAGAAATGTACAGTAGACAGTTTAATGGCAGATTGCAATGATGATAATAGACCAGGAAACGTGAAAGCACACACAGAGGATCAGATGAGATGCAGGAGAACACAGGGACAACACTAGACTAGGAGATTACTGGAGACAGGTAAGTATCACAAGAAAACATAACAGGTATGCCTTGCAGGAAAGAAAGTCAAGAGTCCCAGTGGAGGCCAGGGCCCGTATCCCTAAAGATTCTGAGAATCCTCTCAGAGAGCTCCTAACTTAACCTAAAAATTCCTTGCCAGGAGTTTTAGCTTAGAAGTGATTCCAGAACATTTTCAGTGAACTCTGAGCAAGGAATGGATGGAAAATCCTATCTTAGTGAGGAGGTGTGGTTGACCCCGTTGCTAGGTATGAGTCATCATTTCAAAAGCCGTGATTGGTTGATCCTACAAGTTTGAAGAAAATGAACTTTTGGTGATAATGAGCAAAGGATGTACCCTCAAATCAATAAACATAATTATACACTCTAATCTTATGCAGACTGTAATTGTAAATAATATTTCACATTCAAGAAAATATCTGGAAAATGAATAGTAAGCTGTAGGGGTTATAGCCTAACATTAGAATCTAAAATATGTGAAAACTTAAGCTCATTACACCCTGTTCAAATAATGATTCGTGTCTTATTTGCTCATATTAATATCCTAGCTGGCATATTTTGTACTTTCACTCCCATATGGACCCCATTGAAAACAAGATGGCCTATCTCAAGGGGCTGTCCTTTAATGAAGTAGAAATTGCAACGTTACAACTCAGTGTGGTCTTAACGAGGGTAACACGGCTCAGCTTTTATCAATGTCTGTGATTGCTGGCTGGTCTATTTATGAAGGCTTGTTAACAAATATCCTACAAACACAGAAAATGGAGAAAAAAAGGAATCGCAAGCTCTGTTGGCCATTTTGTGCAGCTGCTTAGGGGAACTCCTAAGCCACTAAAAGTCCTCTTCCCTGCTCTTAGCAGATCTCGCCTTAGGAGCCCTTTTAAGCGCTAGGAATCTTGAGGAATAGCTTTTATATTAACTGGGATTTTCGTGTCACTTTTAGGGGAAATTCTAAGAAAACGTCATGACTCTGAGAATTTTCTTAGAATTTGGCCGCTAGGAGCCACTTTTTGCACAAAAATTCTTTAGGGATATGGGCCCAGGTGCTGACTGAATGCTGGTGTGTGCTCTTATTCCTGCTACAGATGCCTGCGGTTTTGGGGTCGTCCCGGAACAGATTAATTGGAGAAAATGTGGTCGGGTCAGCTGGGGCTGAGGGTACAGGTCTCAAAACTATTTGAGACGTCAGACTAGAGAGCTTCAGGCTTCCTTTTCTCTGTATTCTCCAGCCACGTAACACAGACTTAAAGAGGAAAATCAGTTTCTACTGCATAGACAGTCAGGTTTTATGAAAAGCTCATCTTACCAGCAATGAATTCCCTCATTAATGCCTGCTGCATGCTGTGCGATTTCGGCAATCCTATAATAAGATTATAAATCACCCTGTACGACATATGTAGACTGTCTGTACGATGATGACAGCTATTGAATCATAGGCTATCAGAGGTACAGACTTCAGTTTATTAACTGCCTGTGCGCCAAGCATAACACATTTCAACGGCCGCTGTACGTACGAGTTCTTGTGGAATTGTGTGTTTTCTTACTTTTAGCAATCCATTAAGCCGCCATAAAAGAAGCCTTCTGCTTTCTCTGAAGCTGTGGACAGGTTCACTATCCATGTTTTCTGGTGGATGTATTCCTTGCTCTTTTGAAGAAAGAAAAAATCAACCTTTATTTTGCCCTTATATTCTGGGTGCTTTGTAATCAAATGGCACTTTAACTTGGTGGGCTTCATCGCTAGGTCTGCTAGCACCCGAAGACACGAGGTGCATTTTGGTCTCCCGTCGCCGTTCTCAATAAAACCAAGTGAAGTGAAGTGAGTGGTTCATCACAGATTGTCGTAATGCTTCTACTAGCCTAAAGTTAATGTGGGTGGGAGTAATGAACACAATATGCTTGTTTTATTGGTGCAAATTTTCCCCATATGTAAATATGCAATTTTTATAATACAGCACAATTTAATAATTTATAGCAAATTATGTTCGCAGGTCTATGGACCACCACTTAGAGAAACCAGGATTGCGAGGGCAGACGGGACTCATTCCGCCTTATTGCGCATTTCACTTTCTCTAATTCGTAGTAATATGATTGTCTTGGTATATTTAAAGTTAAATTGTTAAGTGAATTAATTATGTGTAAACCGCTCTCTAAAACTCACTTGTATCAGTGCGATTTACATAAAACTATGATGATGTTAGTGCCGCGTCTAACAACATTGTGGTATCAGTACTTAAAGGCACAATATGTAACTTTTTTGCTTTAAAAATAGCAAAAATCACTATATCTATGTTATATATATTTTTTAGTTGTGTACTTACATTATCCCAACTGTTTCCAACAACTTTCAAACCAGGAGAAATTTTAATTTAATTCGAAGACACGGCACGTTTCTTTATTTCCGTTTTGTCGCAGTCAATGGCGTCATATCCGCGTTGTCCCTGGTTTCCGCTCGTGCTGCCATGGTAACCAGAGTTATGAACCAGAGCCCTCTGATAGTAACCAAGACGACAGACATGGACCACTGTAGTTCGCAATGTCTATCTGCACGCTGTTGTTGTTTCGTTCAAACATTATGGACCATGGCAAGCAGACTTTGGATAAAAAAGGAGAACTAAAACGAGAATCAATATCAGCGCGGTGTTTTCGAGATGCCGAGAGCTCCCATAGACAGTATATTAACGAGAGCTCCACGTCCGAGACTTCGACCACTTCTACATGTACTTTATTAAACAGGTGAGCACATTTACATAAAACTAATCAATGTTATATAGTTCAACAATGATAAAATGTCAGAATATGATCTGTATGTTATTCTAATGTTGATCTAGTTTACTGCTAGTCTCATACAGACAGACTAACACATACATTTCAACACATTCAAATGCAGTTTAGTGTGCTAGTGTAATGTTAGACCAAGTGAAACAGCGCTGCGTTACCTCACAAGTTTAATTTGTCTAATAAACTGACCTGTGAGTAGTACTTCTGCGTGTAGTTCGGTAGAATGAAATGTCCATATTCCTTTCATATCCGCGGGACTCGCGTCGCGTTTGGAGCTGATAGCTGTCTCTTAGCAATCCCGAACTGCTTCATATCACAGTCATGATAAAAGCATCGATGTATTCAGTCATCCATAAACATTATTAGATCGGTCGGCTTGACGTTGATGACAAGATCCATAATTCTTAGCAAATGTTGCGTCATCAAACTTCGCCTTTGTTATTGTAAATAGGTTAGCGACCCCTAGTGGAGAAAAAATCCCATACTGTACGTTTAAAGCACACAAAGAACAGCAATGCTAATGTTAATGCTAGCTAAAGAACTACCGAATGCACTTTCATTCTTTCATCAAGGTATTTGGATGGGGAGGGATTTACAATTAAGACTGCTAAGTTACATATTTTAAAAGATTATGATATGAATAATGGGCACTAAATAAGACCAAGAATGTGTATTAAGATGTGGTTGAATATGGTTAACAGCTTGTAAGACAAAAACAACAGTGATGCAAAAAACACTTGCAATGAAATGTGAGCAATGATCAAACAATTTGAGACACAACTGGAGTGTTAAAAGTACATAAAATGTTTTTGTTTTTGTTTTTATTATAACTAGTGGCATTTTCTTTAAATAGAAAGCATATACAGCATCAGGCAGGATTTATTTGTCATGTTGTCAGAAAGATGAAGGGGCGAGAGAGAGAAAGAGAGTGTGTGCCTACATCACGTCTGAGGACCAGTTATGTGTCCACTGCAATTATTGTTCTACCTAGTGCATTTATTGCATTACAAAGACATCAAAAAAGAAAAAAATAGTGCAATATCTTTTTCTCTACTTACACAGAAGAGGAAGTGTTAATGTTCTAAGGCGTTTTCTTTCCATGTTTGTATTGCATACAGAATCGAAGACAAATGACTCAAATTATACCCATAGTAAATATTGTGCTTCTTAATACCTCAGAAAGAAAAAAAAATCAGCGTTTTATATGGATGCTGTATTGGTCCGCTAGAAAACAATGCAATGCCATAACAGATAAGGGGAAAAAACAACGTATCATGTACATTTACATTAAGACATGCAAACCTAAAATAGTAGACCTTATACAGTACAGGTCCCACCAAAGCTCTTTTACATTGTGCATTGTGGATAATACACATCGTGTCTTTTCCTCAGTCTTAATATCAATCTAACTACAAAACAATGCAAGTTCTTGCCATAACGGGTAAAAAACAAATTAGGTTCTGTTGACACTGCACAGAAAATAAGTTGGACTCGTCTCTCAAATAAAATCTCATGTACAGTAACAGACTTACAATAGAAGTCTATATGGTATTCTGGAGGGTTTAAAAGCTAAAATTGAAAGTGCTCATATAAATTCTTACAACAACTTTTTGAACATGACCATGACAGTTGAAAGATTGGATATAACTTTACATAGACAAGGTTAGTAAGCAATGTCTATTTATAAAGTTTATGTATAATGTTTAAGTCTTGTGGATTTACTTTTGAAACTGTTTATCCTTTATTCGGGTGTAATGCCTCACCTCTTAGACTTCCATTGTAAGTCTATTACTGTGTGCACATGTACTTTTTTCAAATTTTTACAAACTGAGGGTATAACCAACATGTCACAGATTCTGTCAGTACAGCTTAACTTCAACTTGGAACTTTCCTTTATTACATCAATCCAAATATGTGTTATGGTGAAGCGTTAACATACAAAAATAACAGTGGAGGTATTGAAGCCCATGAGATTGAAAAGAAGCTTTTCAAAGAAAATGAAGTTTGCGGCAGAAGCCCCTTGTCTGTGGTCAGTATAAAAGAGGGTGAGTTGTCTTACTAAATAGAATAATACTTACAACAAGAGTCAATGCAATACTAAAGTATATCAGAAAGAAACGATCAGATCTCATGCAACACTTGCATAGATTTTTTTTTCAGTCATGCTCTGATTTTCTTTGTTTTTTTAAATATAGAACAATAGATTAAAGTGAGACATGTTGATAGCAAATAAAGATGCAGTACACTAAAAGAGAGGATTGGTCAAGGCATTTGTTAAAGTGGAATTTTACCCTGACTTCCACACCCCAGAACATGTACATTTCCCATGACCCTCTAAACAGGCTTTGCTTCAAGATTGGTGCTGTAAACACAATGTCCAGGACTTTGACATACAATCTACGTCAGTTTGATCTTATGTTAGAAAGGCAAGAGATACAGTGACTTCTAATGACCTGAGATCAACGTGTGACGTGGGTTGTTAACAGGTAATTGATTTCTTCAATCTGACATGGAAAGACTCTTTTAGTCCTTAAACATACTCTACATACTTGTAGTACGTGAACACAAACGCTTATAGCTACTTAATTTGCATTACATTCTATTGCCACAAGGGGCACTGTAGCATGCATTAGCATAAAATGTCTTCTCTTTCACATCAACAACAGTTTGAAGGGAATTTAGCTTGACACATTTTGCTTTAAATACTTGCTTTCACGCATTTGCGTAGAGTATATTTCAGGCCTTAGCATTCACCGTGTCAGTGTATTGTCGAAAGCTGTTTGGATTTCAGTGTACAATTTACCGACAATTTTGGTCGATAAGACAAGTCTTTACAATCTTATATGAGGGAGGATGTTTCTAAAAGTGCATTGTGGGAGTGTACGGATCCAGTACAATCAATGCGACACAATCAATTGAGGGACAGTCAATTTAGCACCGTCCCTCTGGAGGACAATGCATTAGTGCTGAGGACAAGAGGTGTTAAGGCATGCAACTATACATTCACTCAAGTCTCTGTGCATGTTTGGAAAGAACTGTGTAGTCTACGTGAAATCATACTTTAATACGCATCCTATACGTATAAACAATGCATTAAATCAGAGAGGTTAGTTCTAAAGAAAAATAAGGATTTCTCTTGCTGGATGGCGATGTTTGGATATGTACCGAAATCTAGAGGCCATCACAAAAAATGTATAATACATTAATTTAGATGTTTTAATTGTAAGTTTTCTTGCAAAAGACCCAAAACAAAACTAAAGCGCTACATGAGAGTGTACTGCAACTTTATGTGACTTTACATAACCGTACAACAACTGACGTTACATATATTTCAATGCGTCTCACGTCAACAATCTCTGAGTGAGAGCAATCCTGACTTTGTAAACATCGCAACATTTGTTAAAAACAATACAGATCCATAAAAACAAAGTGAAGTAACGTTCTAAAGAATTATACTCAGGATCTGGTGAAATTTCATTCGATATATACACGCTAGCTATTCTTAGATGCGTTACTAATATTCTGTTGCAGATTTTAAATTAAACAAAAAAAACGAGTAGATTTTTCTACTCTTATATACTTAAAGTTTTCTAAAAGTCCTGTTTCAACCCTAATGTGCAAATAGTCCTAAATAGTTGTATTTGAGACATGCAGTGGTATAGATATACAGGTAAGTATTAAGGCCAGTTTGAATTGTCCTACACTGGATAAACCTTAGCCTAAGCTGCTACAGGTAACATCCGAGTCTAGAGTCATGACAATGAGAAAAGGGAGAAACTTTCTTGGATTTGGTCGTAACACAACCTGGTTGGTATATGCTAATGTAATCACCAATCAGGTAATTAAACTAGCTAGCAGTCAATGTGTCGTCAAAGCAAGATGCGACACTGTTTTTAAGTTGGCCATGGTAAATGGACGTTTAGATGCCCAGAGCCTCGAGGAGGAAAGAGTGGCGAGAAACAGAGGACAGAGGAAGACCGCGTTCTTCTTGGTAAAGACAAAGTCCTTCTGAGGCAGTTCACTCGGCAGCCATTTTGGTAATGCTAGTACAACTCTTATCTACTTAAATTAGGATATCGTTTTGCCAACCTTTCAACAATTGTTAAAATCACTTAAAAACACTGATACAAAAATTTAAATTTAGCTTCTTTAGCTTTATAAATTATGTTAGTCTAGCTAATGTACATGCATATTCTAGACAAAACAGATCAGGATGCATTTGATTGGCCCTTTTAAATGGGAGACGCCATTTTGAGTGTTATGATTTCTCATCAGTCATTTGTTCTTTTCCTTATACTGTCTCTGATAAGGTCAACCAATTGATGACTTGCAAATGTGTCAAATGGTAAAATGTATGAACTAGACCTGAACTTTTCAACTGTCAAATCGCAGAGGAACAACATGACTATCCCAAAACGGACACCAAAACTGGTGAGCTTCATCTATGGTACTTCTATCAAAAAAAAAGCCAGAGTATGGGCACTGTTGGGTAATAAAATAAATCCAGTTTTTCAGTCCTTCTCATTTCCCAGAAAAAGAAACCGATGACACTGACCTAATTAGGTTCTTTCTTTATGCGGCAGTACGGAAATGCAGGAAGATCGACTGCTTCTCTTCACTCTGGAGTTAAATTTCACCTCATGTGCAAACCCAGACTATAGTCCCAATAATATTTTTACTCTACGACAGCAGAGCGTAACCCTGAATCCCTTTCCTACATATACCACATTTGCATGGTGCTTGTGACAGGCGCCAATGTGTGCTACATCTATGACCGTGACCATGAAATGTCAATTGCCTGAATAATGTACCAATAAACAACTGATATTGATAAGACGAGTGCATACAGGCTCCATGATAGAGGGCATGAACCAAAAAATAGTGAGTAATATTCACATTTACAAGCGCGCTAGCAAAAAAAAAAGAAGCCATTAAAGTAAGATGCAACAAAATGCTACAACATCTTTCATTGTGACTCACATCCCATGCTATAAAAGTGCTTTTCCTTTTCCCATAATGCTTTCTGTGCTCATTGGGTTAAGGGAGAGTGTATAATACGCAAAATAATAAAGTAATATTGGATTTGGGTGGGGTAAGGGTTTCCAGAGGAAGCTCAAATATTGTTTTAATCAGAACATGCATTTGATCTTAAAGGAGAAAAGCTGCCCTGTCTTTAAAAAGCAAATGTAGTGCAATGCCTCAAACAATAACGACCACATAAGCTTAGAAAACAGGATATTTTCGCCAATCATGGGCAGCTTCATCCACCAACACACATACACACACATTGTGCGTTTCCAATTCCTCACCAATCCCCATCACCCCGATTCACGACCCAACCCTCTCTTCCAGACTCCTGCAGGTGGACGGTCAGTAGTTGTCCCTCGGCCAGGCTCTCACGCGCTGGCGGTTGTTTCGTTGGTTGTGTCCGTCCTGCGAGTCTCGCTGCTGCAGGAGTCGGTCCCGTGACTCGTGTCCGTTAGTACTGTTGATGCCACCGGGTTGGTTACGGTTGGGCGGGTACACGTCCCGGTACGGGTTAGAGTGGCGTTGGGGTTCGTAATCATCTTCCTCTTCTTCTTCCTCCTCCTCCTCCTCTTCTTCCTCGTCCTCCGGGGGGTGCAGGGAGCTAGAGCCGCCTCGGCGGAGGGAGCGAGAGTCACTGGCCTCGTCGGAGGGCATGAGGCTGTCCTGCTCCCCCTGCTCCTCCTCCTCCACTCCCCCTCCACCCCCGGCGGGCGACAACTGCTGGTTCTGGGACAGAAAGAGAGAGATGACCACTCTAAACCATACTGAGGTCACGTTTCCTCTTTCTGTTTCACTCCAAAGAAAAATGACTTGTTTAGGAGATTGGTATACACATACAAAAAACACAAATATTAAAACATGTAATGTGCAGTGAGGTGGGGAGAAGTCTCACCGATGACATAAAGTGACTGGTTACTATGGCTTTGTTCACACTGCACACAAATTGGACTTGCTTTTTAAATCCAGACTTTAGGACTAACTGTCCAAACTGTCATCATCTGTGAATGCAGTTTGGATCGGGATTGTCAGATGTGTTTTTGCTGTTCAGGCTGAATTGTTTTGAGTCTGAACAAAGCCTCTTTGGTTACTGAGATCAAATTGCTGTGCATTATAGATTGCTACACATTTTCCTCTGGAGCAAAAAAGATTCAGGTTAGTTTTAGAAACAAGGAGGTTGCATTCAAAGGGAAGTTAGAAGGGTTGTCACATTCACAAAGCATCAAGTCTGTGTGCTCAGATACAGCCTGTTTTACAAAGTCATAAAATCAGTGTGTATCTTTATAACGCAGGAAAACAGGCATCTGTATCTGCTTTGTGAACTCATCTTATGGAGGGCCTACGGTGTTAATATCAATCAGCAAGGTGCAAAAACAGAACAGTCTGAGATGACTGTGTGCAGCTCGCTCCGATAAAAGCAAATTAAGCCAAAAGTGTAGAGGGGTAGGTGCATAACACAATAGAAATCATAGAAAAAGTAGGCCTTGTCAAATGGAAAGTTTGCACTGCCATATGGGAGTTTACATCATTTGACAGAAAAAGTTTAAGGGGAAAAATGGACCTCTAGAAAGTGCCAGAAAGCATGTGGCTACTTCCCTGTAATTAATCCAGTTCAGTTCTAACCTCCAACCCGTAGGAATGCTGCCTACACCTTTACAAATGCTGCCTACACCTTTAGAAATACTGCCTACAGCTTTACAAATGCTGCCTACACCTTTAGAAATGCTGCCTACACCTTAAGAAGCGTTGACTACACCTACAGAAATGCAGCCTACACTTTTACAAATGCTGCCTACACCTTCAGAAATGCAGCCTACACTTTTACAAATGCTGCCTACACCTTTAGAAATGCCGCCTACACCTTAAGAAGCATTGACTATCCATTGAAATGGCCACCCACCTCTTATAAATGCTGTCTTCAACTTAAAAACACTGCCTACACCTTCAGAAATGCAGCCTACACTTTTACAAACGTTTTCTACAGCTTTAGAAACATTTCCCACACCTTGAGACATGCTGCTTACACCCTTACAAATGCTGTCTACACCTTTAGAAACGTTGACTACACCTTGAGACATGCTGCCTACACCCTTACAAATGCTGCCTACACCTTTAAAACACTGTCTACACCTTTAGAAATGTTGACTACCTTGATACATGCTGTCTACACCCTTACCAATGCGGTCTACACCTTTAAAACATTGTCTACACTTTTAGAAACATTGCCTTCAACTTTACAAATGCTGTCTGCAGTTTTAGAAAAAGCTGTCTACACCTTTAGAAACGTTGACTACCTTGAGACATGCTGTCTACACCCTTACCAATGCGGTCTACAACTTAAAAACACTGCCTACACCTTTAGAAAAGCTGCCTACACCTTGAAGCATGCCACCTACACCCTTACAAATGCTGTCTGCAGTTTTAGTAAAAGCTGTCTACACCTTTAGAAACGTTGACTACCTTGAGACATGCTGTCTACACCCTTACCAATGCGGTCTACAACTTAAAAACACTGCCTACACCTTTAGAAAAGCTGCCTACACCTTTAGAAACTTTGCCTACACCTTGAAGCGTGCCACCTACACCCTTACAAATGCTGTCTACACATTGTCTACACTTTTAGAAACATTGCCTTCAACTTAACAAATGCTGTCTGCATTTTTAGAAAAAGCTGTCTATACCTTTAGGAACGTTGCCCACACCTAGAGACACGCCGCCTACACCCTTACAAACGCAGTCTATATCTTTACAAACACTGCCTACACCTTCACCTTAGGATACACTACTTACAGCTTTACAAATGTCTACACCTTAGGACCCACTACCTACATCTTCAGAAATGCTGCCTACACCTTCACAAACACTGCCTATACCTTCAGAAATCCTGCTTACACCTTTACAAACATTCTCTGTAGCTTTACAAATGTGGTTCCACTTTATTTTGATAGTCCACTTTAGACATTCTACTGACTATAAGTAATTTTGCCACAAATGCTACCCATCCCACACCTTTACAAATGTTGTCTATACCTTTACAAACACTACCTACACCTTTAGAAAAGCTGCTAACATTAGAATACACTGCCTTAAACACACCTTAAGACCCAGTGCCTACATCTTCAGAAAAGCTGCTTATAGCTTTAAAAATGCCTTCTTTAATTATCCACCTTACTGTGCAACGGGGAAGTAAGCTATTTTCTGAGAATGTGCAAGACTTCTGATTCATTAGTCGCTATAGGTAAATAACTAGAAGAATAACAAAGAGCAGTACGCTGTAAAACTATTTGCGCTAAAAACAGCGCAATACGTTCAAATTATAAGGTAAGAAATACCAGTACCGCTCTTACATTAAAAATAAGGGATAGATGTGCTATAGGTTTATAAATGCTGCACACACCTTTAGAAAACCTGCCTACACCTTTAGAAATGTTGCCTACACCATAAGATGTACTGATTACATATTAAGAAGAACATTTAAATGTGGATTTAATGGGCATTTGAATGTGCTTTTGGAGTTTTTTTGAACATTAAAGGCATTTTAAGGCCAGCATAATTTTAAACATAAAGCTTTTGTATTACCACCTTTTACCCAACTGAAACATAAAAACTATAAATGGGCTACATGTCTCACCAACAACAGCATAACACAATCATATATTTGCATATATGATTTTCTTTTTTCAAATTAAGTGTTTTTCCAATGGGGATACCAGATGGCCATTTCCATTTGGAGGGTTTGAAGGAATTGGAGGATGTAAAGAGTATCAGGGTGGGGTTTTGATTTACAGTCAGAGTGGGGAAGGCAGATTGACTGTCTCACCTACTCACCGCAGGTTTGTAAGCGTTCATTCAATTAATTCCTGTGTTTCAGAGAACTGCAAAGATGTCAGGCATGAATGAGACACAAAACAGACAGATTGAGACTTACAACATGTCAGTATTACAAGTATTTGTGGACCCAAGACAACTAAAGGACAGAGAGTGAAAATATGGATTGGAGGAAAAGACAGACCAGACAAACGTTTACTTTATGACCACCTTATGTTGCCAAAAAGGACAATTATAATCAGTTTTTTTAATTACAGATCCGTTTTGTCAAATGCAAAGTAGGACTGACCAATTATTGCTTGCATGAAATGATTAAAGCAGAACAGATCTGTCACTAGTTTGAATATACAGGGGCTCTAGTGAAAAGTCAAAACTCTAGTGCCAACCTTTATTTAGCATTTTACCTTTAAAACTGTGTCCCATACACCAGTGAAAATCAGCTGTGACCCAAAACCATTTTCTGTGTAACTGCAACATCCTGACTTTTGAGGTCAGCTGTATAATTTTAATTGAATTAACTTCATGGGATATTGAATGAGGTGGATGCAGACCTTAATCCACACATCACAAATATAAGATATATTTCTCGAAGCTGATACATATGGCATTTATATTCTCAATGATTATGTTTAGAACAGCCTCTGGACTACTTTCCAGGCTGATCGATGAGGACACACGCTGTACTAAGTCTGGTGGACTCTGGTCTAACTAGGCCAGTGCATGTGTGACTGCAAAACACAAAACTTTTCAAGAATGTAGTCATCTGCATTTTTAAATATAGAAGGATATATTGAATATTTATGACGATGACTTTGCTCATATTGTGAATGTCACAATTTAATGTGCCATCCCAGACAGCAACAAAGTGTCGGCCCAGATCGACTGGATCGATTGGAATCCACACGTACCAGACGTGGACCGGATCTGGGCCGACACGATGTTGCTGTCTGGGAAATAAGTTTCCTTAGATATGTCATTGCACTTGTTCCGCAATCCCTCCTTGTAAAGCTGCTTTGATTATCTTGAGAGCCAAAGGCACTTGAGAACTAACACATATTTCTTCTACTGTATATAAAACTCTTTAAATGTTTCGGCCACACAAAGACGCCTCACCTGAAGACTGGAGATTGCCGAGGGTGGGGTCATCAGATTTTGCTCCAATAGGGGGTTAAGAGGGGCGGTGCCTGGCAGATGAGTGGCACGCCAGTAAACCTCCAGATATTCAGCGAGGTGCTCACAGGCGTCCTCCAACTGGTTCTCATCCAAAATGACATCAAACATCTCCTGATGGGGAGACAGGGTGGAGGAGAAGATGACATGCGGGGGATGAAATTAGAAGATATTATATAAAATATCTTATGATGGTGGACAGGTGATGGGAGATGACGTTGAGCGACAGGTAGGATAATGGCTCTATGGAACAACATGCAACATGACTTTTGTCAGAATGTGGTTTGGAAAAGCAAGCGTTTGCATCACTAGAACTGTAGCAAGGCCAGTCTAAATAAGTTCAGTTTAGAACCAAGCAACGTATGGGGCTTCCTTAAAAAAGCAGTCAATCAAGTGAGAATGAAGAACAAACATTTAAAATTACACCAGTTCACTAACAATGTGAGACACAAAATTACCTTCATTTCCAATTAACACAATGTGTAGTCAGACAGATGTGCCCTAAATGAAATGCTCTCAAAACCTGCAGTTCTCATCCTTGCAATCCTAAATCAGCCATTGAGAGTTTCAGTGAAAACAAATCTAACTTCACTTTGTTTAGGGCTGTCAGAGTTTGACTGATAATCAGGTCTATTTAAACAGAGGGAAAACAGCTAAATGATGGTAGAGATTTTGAATAGTTAATCCAAAAATAATAATTCGGTCATTATTTACCCACCCTTGTGTATTTCCAAAAAGTACTAGTTTCTCTTTTCAATGCAATTGCAATAGCTTTCAAAAAGCACCATACAAGTCCTGCATTATGCTATACCTCAAGTATACCAAACGATAGCTTTGTGTGAGAAACATACAGCAAATGTTGTTATCCACTGAAAATTGTGTTTTGTGAACCAGATCAACCAATTCATGACAAAGATCATTGTAAAAAGATTTGTGGATCATACTTTTATGGGGTTTTAGTGTCTTCCTTAAGGCTCCAGTCCCTATTCATTACAATTGCATGGAAAGGAGCAACTAGTACAGTTTCTCAAAATATCTTCCCATGTTCCACACAAGAGAGAAAGTCATATGTATTAGGAACAAAATGAGGGAGAGTAAATAATAATAATTTTTGGAAAATTATTTTTTCTGTACCCTTTTGGATTTATATTCTAGACATGTGCGTTGCTGTCCATCAGGGGTGTCCAATCCCACTCCTGCAGAGTTTAGCTCCATCAAACCTGCCAGGAAGTTTCAAGTGATCTTGTAGACCTTGATAAGCTGGTTCAGCTGTGTTTAATTAGGACTAGAGCGGATAGTGGTCCTCAAGGAGCACAGGATTGGACACCCCTGCTGTACATGCATTACTCATTTATGAGTTTACATCAAGTACCAGGGCACATCCCATACTGCAATATGGCAGTCTAGCTCTTTAAGACCTTTTCAAGGAAATATTGTTAAAAGATAAAACTATCCAATTATATTTGTGAAGTGGATCTTGACAACACTAATGTTGAATCTACAGTATTCTGAACAGCTCTGTAAATGTGTATGGGTACGTGTGTGTGTGTGTTTAAACTTCAAGAACTTACAGGGGGACACTGAACCAGTTTATCTGCTGCCATCATCTGAACATTGAGGTGTTTGCTCTGTGATTTACCCCTCGACTTTATCAACCGCTGTAAGACCTGCCAAAAGAGAGGAAGAATCAAAGAAAAATAAATAATCTATTTTTTTGTTGATATTTTTGAGAATATTTTCAGCAATCCTTTGAACTAGTGCACCCGTGATCAAGAGACTTACCTTTGGAGAGGTGACCTTGACATAGACTATAATGGGAGCTAGCGAGGTTTTAGCTAGCTGTGTTGGATGGTTAATGGTGTCCGCATCCAGAATCACCAGTTGAAGGGTTTTGGCCAACTCAAATATTCTCTCGATCTCACTCTGTACCTCCGCTGGGTGCACAAACAGACAAACAGCACCCACAAAACATGAAGCCCGAGAAAACAGAAGGAGAAAATGCTCAAAAAGTTCAAAAATATAGATTTTGTCTGCTGGTTTTTATTTTTGAACATTTTTAATACCTATTCCTCCAATTTTGACAAGACCTTGTTAACCAGCTAGATACTGTTAACTAATTGTGGTAAAAAAAAAATAGGCAACTGATGTTATCTTATTGTTGAGCTCTGAAGGGTGTACAGTATAGCAAGTCTTTAGTGAGCTGATGTTCTCACCCAAACTGGTCCGTGTGTTAGACCTCTCCATGATAGGTCTCTTGTTGAGAACCGATCTCTTGGCTAAAGAAAGGTCAGCGGTTACCCGGGTTATAGAAATCCTGTCAGCATAACAATCCATTAGTGACTTAATGATGTGAAAGAAAGATTGCAGGTCACTGAAAATCATGTCTCCACCATGGTAATTGATTATGATGTGCCAGTTCTATTTTATATGACTTAAATTTGGGTCTGTACAAAGCGTATGGCTTTAGAAGACATGAAATATAATCACATGAGTTGTATGGACTACTTTTATGAATATTTTTTGGCCTTTTTGGAGCTTGACAGACGCTGTCACCATTAATTGTAAGTACATAAGTGTGAGTAAACGACGATTATGCATACACATACACTGAATTAAGATTTTTTTAATGTTTATGAAAGAAGTGTCAAAGTTATATTTATTTGATCAGTAAAAACAGTAATATTGTGAAATATTCCTTAAGAAACATTTCTTATTATTATCAACATTGAAAACAGTTCATATTTTTGTAAAACCTGTGATACACTACCATTCAAAAGTCTGTTTTTTTTTTTTTTATTTAGCATAGACTGATCAAAATACATTTATGTAACAAAACATTTCTATTTCAAATAAATGCTGTTGTTTTGAACTTTCTATTCATTGAAGAATCCTGAAAAAAAATATTCCACAAAAATATTAAGCAGCAAAAACAGTTTTCCACATTGATAATAATAATAACTATTATCAATAATTGAGTACCACTAGTAATTGATTAAAAAAAATTGTCAAATCATCATATTAGAATGATTTCTGAAGGATCATGTGACATTGAAGACTGGAGTAATGATGCTGAAAATTCAGCTTTGATCACAGGAATAAAATACATTTTAAAACATATAATGTAATAATTTTTCACTATGTTACTGTTTTTACTGTATTTTCGATCAAATAAATGCAGCCTTGGTGAGCAGAAGAGACTTCTTTAAAAGAAACATAAAACATTTAAAATCTTAATTATTCCAAAGTTTTTACCGGTAGTGTATATCTAATACATATACAATCGAGAAATGTGCCAAGATGTCTTTTAGAGCTCACCGTCCATCAAAGCGATGTTTGAGAAAGTCAAACAGAGCTTTCTGCATCATATCTGTCACCTGTCGACAGACACGACACATGAGACAACAAATTTCAAAACAAATTCAGAGGGTTGTATGAAGTCTAGCGCTCACCTCATAGCCCTTCAGTGAAGGCCCAACCAGAACCACAGGCCTCATGGACGGCACCACATCATATGGAGGAATGAGTTCAGTCTAAATGAGAAAGACAAGAACGGCACCGTCACACAGAACCACAGCATCAAGTACAACTAGAACAAACCGGATTTAAAGCAATATCCTTAGATGTTTACAATATCTAGTACTGTCATATAAATAATTCTGTGTTACAATGTAATTATGCATTATGCATGTACTTACTATAGGGTTAGGATTGGGGTTTGGTTTAGGGTTATTACTACAGTAACAACATGTAATGTGTAACAAGGACACTGTAAAATAAAGTGTTACTTAATTCTATTTAGTTCATTTACTAAATAGAATTGTTTTTCGGCAGACACTACCATTCAACATTTTGGGGTCAGTATAAGATTATTTTTTTTAAGACATTAATATTTTTTATTAAACAAGGAGACATTAAATTGATTAATTCTTCTCCTTTTTTTTAACGAAGCAGGTTTTTGTAATAATATTTCACAATATTACTGTGTTTTTGATCAAATAAATACAGCTTTGGTGAGCATAAAACAGCATTTTTGAAGAGTAGTGTAGTGTATTTTTGGCCATTTGGTGTGTGTTTTTTGGCAGCGATACCAAAAGGGGGCTTCCTATAAGTATCTCATTAAATCATTTCCTCAAATATGTTACAACCTGTCTGACCAATCGCAAGGAGAGCTTATCATAAGATATCTAACACATAGCCACATCAACACACCTACCTGCTTTAGCTTCTGTTTGGCTTTTGGAAATGAGAGAACACATCAGAATCAGCATTCAGAAGATTGTAGAATAAGAATGATTTATATTTTTTACCATACTCTGAACTTTTACAGTTGTTATCCTACTGTATTTGACAGTAGAAGCTTAACCTGACAGAATGTGTCATGCGTTAAGAAGAGGAGGAAAGAATAAGAACAAAAGCAAGGAAAGATGAATAAACTCACTGATCTCCAGCCCTACTGATATTTTGCTCATTTGGGGCAGCATTCCCAGTCACACACATCCCCTGCAAAGCAGCATGGCGCCCAGGCCGTCATACTCACTCTCACCTGCAGATGGCGGCGTGGATCTCCAACCTCCTGATACCATGTCGCCTAGGCTTGAGGAGGAGTTACCACTTTTCCTGCAGAGAAAGAAAGAAAAAAACATCAGCCTATGATACCACATGCTTTCACAGAGCTGGTAAGCTATCTGGACATTGCCAGAATTGTCAGCTTCATTACATCCTCTCCTCGGGTCATTTTGACCCGACATTCATTTTCTTTTAATTTTGAAAAATTCACATCAGAGTGGTTCAAGACCTTGGGAGATTTGTCGCACTTTAACTTGTACACACACATTTTTTTTTTTTTTTGACTGGATTTTAGGATTTTATGTGGTTGTAATATAAATAGTAATAAATTCTTACTGTCCACATTACTGCTGTCCACCTTACTAACTTGAATTATTACAAAATCTGACACTTCAGTATAAATACAAACCTAAAAAAATACTCAAAATGAAAACTAAAAATGCTAAAACTCTACCAAAAAATGATCTTATAATGTCTAAATATATTCCTGACGGCATACTGAAGAAAAGAACTGAAGAACTGATTTTAGGACCCAGGGGAACAGTTCATTTGCTCCATATAAAGCTATAAGGCTATTCTTTATTTAATTTTTTTATATTTTATTTTCTTTATTTATTCTTTTTTTCCACAAGAGGTTGGCAGAGACACCCAATGTGAGACTTTTTGAGTTTTTAAGTTTGCATGTAATGGAGAGTTATTTTGTTGAATTATTATTTATGAATTTATATAATAATTATTTCAGTGAAAGAATGTGAAGAATGTTATACAATTCAATATAAATATTAAAATTACTGATAAAATCTAGTTATTTAGAGATAAATAAAAGAAAAAAAATATCTAAAAAAAAATTTGCATAAAAAAATAGAAAAGAATTATAAGAATGAAATGAAATAAGCTTTCTGGACAAAAAAAAGCAGCAGCATTTTTATAATTGTATAAGTAATTTTAGGGCTTCGGGTCATTCTGACCTGTGAGGGAAGGATTTGTTACAGGTACAGGAGGAGAGGATAAGGGTTCAGACTAAATTCAGTATTATTGCCATAGTCATACTTTTATACAGTAAGGGAATGTTTTTGTTGAGAATTACATTTAACTTATCAGTCTTTTATGCCTCGTATAGAATATGGAGCTCATTCTCAAGAAGAAGAAAACACACAGAGGCCCAAAATAAGCAAAAATGTGCAATTTGGTGCAGATGCTGATTTTTATATGCGTAAAAAAGTCGGATTAAATTATGATAGTTTGTAATGTAAATCAATCAGATATTTATAACAGTAGTGGGGCCACATTGACATCAACTGTTTGGTTATCAACATTCTTCACAATATCTTATTTTGTGTTCAACAAAGAAACTCATACAAGTTTGGAACAACTTGAGGGTGAGTAAATTATTTGGGGTGAACTATCCCATTAACTCATTGGTCTTTATAGTAAAGTGTTACCTTCATATAAAATGCATTTTATTTCTATGCATCTAAATGTAATCCAACGTCTGAAATATATACAGAGCACAGTTGTGCACAATCTTGGCAGAGAGAGAAAGAGACCTCTGTTGTTTTTGCTCCTGTTTGAGTCTCATGGCCTCCAGTCGGAGGGGGCTGGGTATGAAGCTGATGTCTGCCCCCTCTTTCACCAGCCTTCCGATCCACCAGTCATTATTGTACTTCTGCAACACAAGGAAAGCACACACTCAGCACTATTACGAGGAGCCATTATGGTGTTATGGGCATTGTTAGCCAATAGCCTGCAGAACTTTCCACACGTTCGTCTGCATGTATTGTACGTGCATCTCACCTCTTTAATGTGCAGAAAGTCTTTGGCTTCAAAGTTTATGGCAGCACCCTGAACAGGACAGTCCTCATCTAGAGCCCCGCAATAATTCACATTCGTCTTCACTGCGAACGCTACAGGTTTGGACTGCCAGAGAAAGCTATGTTAATAATCACATAGCAGTGTGTGTGTGTGTGTGTGTGTGTGTGTGTGTGGCTGCTCTATTAAAAGCTAGATTATCTCAATAACTGCATAGTAAATATATAAATAATTATCTAATATAAATGCATAGTAATTAAAATAGTAAGTAACATTACATTATATAATGCTTAGCAGGTGATTAGTTGTCAAATACACAGTAATTGAATAGAACA
The DNA here is from genome assembly GCF_963993115.1 of Abramis brama. Classification (NCBI taxonomy): domain Eukaryota; kingdom Metazoa; phylum Chordata; class Actinopteri; order Cypriniformes; family Leuciscidae; genus Abramis; species Abramis brama. The sequence continues at coordinate 10,877,448 of NC_139984.1, read as the reverse complement.
GTGCAACATTTTAATGAATTTATAGAAATTTTACATGAAAGTGAACCATTGGTTGTATTTTTGTGTACAATTTGGGACAAAATGTTGTAAGATAAAGTAAAAGGTCCCTTTTGCATACACATTTGCATTTTATTTTAGCTCAGCAGACACATTTGTCTGTAGCAATAAGTGTATATCAAGAAACAATTAATTGATCCTTTTAAAGTGTACAATATTGATCTAAATGCTAAGAAAATGTTGTTACTTGAACCAATCTGTACAGATATGCCCTGTCCCAACACATTCATGTCACAAGCTACATGCAGATGGAAACTTTGTGCAAAGAAATAGTAAAAGCGCAGAACCTTGGCTCTCTCGAGCTGCAGCTGGGCCTGGCGTTCGGCTTCACGCCGATACGCCTCGCGGTCCTCCTCCGCTGACAGGTCGGAATCCGAAGGTCTGCTCGTGTACGAATCGGCTGAACCCTGCAGGACGGGGAATAAGGGGAAACCAAGAACGTTGTTTGGCGTAATAGAGAAATGAAAAAGTACAATAAATAGCCCATAACTTGTAGTGCAAACATAGCTTAGCTAGTCATAACACTGTCATTGATCACTACAAAACATACAGCTATACAGTAAGGCTGATGGCCAGAAGTTTACGACGAAGAAGTGACACATGAAATGTGCAAATAGACTTTACAATATAATGTCTTGAAACAATTAACAATAGGCCTTTATATTGAAAGTTGAACAGTATATATGACATGCAAAGTTAAATGTACAGTATGTGTTTTACTTTCTATGTGTGAAGCATATATTTGTCAAAAGTGCTATTATTTATGTGGTATATATATATATATATACAGTATATATGAATGAGAGCCACAGAGTTCCGAGAACACATAATAAAACACCTAATACGTGCACAATAACAAAAGTCCTTTAAAATAAACCTTTGTAAAAAAAACAATTTATTAATTACATACTATATTGTAGAGTGTGTGATTTACAACATTATATACTGTAGCCAAATTGTAAGATTGTTAGAATTTTAGTGTGCATGTGGGAAAAAATCCAATCAATTCCCTGTGGACAAAAAGTCCCACCCTACATTTTTTCTTGTTCAAGAACCCCTTCCACATGGATACATGTCACAATAGGGAAGAAAATACTTTTGCAACTTCTGTTTCATGCCGGCTTTAACAGCTATGACTCACTAAAAGAAATAAGGTAAAGTCTATCTAACAATTGTCAATACATTACACAACTAATTACTTATAAAAGTAATATGAACACTTATTTGTTACTGTACATTTTAAATCTGTAGCTTGCATAGTTGGTGTTTGCAATGAACAAGTAAGAAGCTACTGTACTTGTCACTGCACTAACACAGCTAATGCTCATTATGTGAAGCAAATTAACTTGATTCATGCAGCCATCCACAGCGCAAGCACAAGCTCTATTCTTCAGCACAATGGTAACCACAAAAATCTATAACATAACAAAAACTCTTAAATGTTATACATAACTCTAACAGGTCTTTCCATTTACTCAAAACACATAAAATAACATTCAATTTCAACATTTACTGTCCCGCATCCAGTCCTATGCAAAGCATGCTGGGAACTAAATATCTTCTGCCCAGTTTCAGATTTCAAATTTTTATTTGCCCTGCTAAAATTTTCACACAAATGAAATAAACAGTGCTTTTCAAGTTGTTCAGGTTGGTCTAACAGTAATTTTCAATTACAGAATTTGAATAAAGTTATCAAATGTAAAATAACACTGCATAATCTTCACTGTACAAACTAAATTTAGATGAATCCTTATTAAAGTTACAAAAGCTATTCAGTTAAAAAGCAGTGAGTGATTTTTTTCACATGATTAACTTTAATTAACATTAAAGAACAGGCAGCAGCAGGAATGTTAGGCTACGGATCCAATATACTGTTTTTCCATTCAACTGCGCTACTTTTCCATTGGTTATCAATGTAAACGCGCTAGACTGACGTCTTTAACCGTTGCGCTCCCGTCTCGTGTCTTTTTCAGCATCGCAGCATCTTTTTTTCGTTCCACTGACCTGCATCTCGTGCTTTTAAAAGCAAAACTCGTTCTGTGTGAACCAGCCCTTACACAGTTTTTTTTTTCTTAACTGTTTATGTTTACTTAAGACATAACCGACTGTTTATGTGGATACTCGCCAATCCGGGCATTTTGACAATTTTGTGTGAATTTGTCAGTTCACAAAACTTCTTAAACAGCGAGTATCGAATTGACTTCTCTTCTAGCGTCTTCTTGCGCATTAATTTTTAAATGGGCAAGGCTTAAAAACACATGCAAATGACAAACTTTCATGAAGATGCAGACGATGCAGCACAATGCAGTCCTTATTGTCGAGCCCTGAGTAAACTTCAGTTTTTCATATCTAAGTAGATTGGACACAATTAATTTAAGTAGAAGCAAAATGTTCAGCAATTGTGTTGCTCTAACTCATTTTAATTAAGTTAATTTAACAAATCATCTTTTACAGTGTACACTGTAAAAAACATTCTAACCTCCCCAACTCAAAATTTTCTAGTGACTGGTCACATCTAAATTTTTCAAATGGCCCAAGTGAAATTCTGTACATGTAATTTTATAATTTACAGAATTTCACTTGGGCCAATTGAAAAATTTAGATGTGACCAGTCACTAGAAAAATTTGAGTTGGGAGTTTAGAATTTTTTTACAGTGTACAATTAACCACTGGAGCAACACCAGAGCTGAAATGCTTTTGGTCAGTGAGTCATCAAATGCTGCTCCAATGGTCTGTACAGTCCTAATGGGCACATCCAGCTTTAAACCATCCAAAGAAACACGTCTAACAGATTCCACTGGGGTAAAATGGAGCCTGTACACTACAAATGTTGGAAATTCAATAAATGCATTAAATACAACTGTGATCTGTGGCAGAGTGATCCTCTCAGATTTCATCTGTACGGCCTCTAAGGTGACAGATTACTACAGCACTAGAGCGGCGAACACGAGGCAGTCATGTAATGATTCGACTATAATAAAACAAAAATCACCCAAATATGCCAATAACCATCATAATAATCATCCCATTGCAAAATCCTAATCATGTAAATTCCACCTACCTTATTCAAGACAATGGTTTGAGGTGTTTTTAACGCTATCTCATTCTCTCTGAGCTCAAGAGACCCTCCAGGACTCTCTAAGTCTTGTGGTTGGTGGCCCTTCCTGGCCCACTCTGAAGAGCAATAACGCTCAACGGCAGTCAAAAACAACACCGAGATCCAGAGCCCAAAACAGTCATGACTGCCCACAGAACCACACAGCAGGGATGGAGGAAGGCGAAAGACAGAAAGAGAGCAAGAGAGAGAGAGAGTGTGTGTGTGTGTGTGTGTGTGTGTATGTGTGTGTGTGTGTGTGTGTGTGTGGAACTCAGGAGACAAATGAAATGCAAGCGGGCGGTACAAGCTGTTAGAAGAAGAAAAAATGGAGGGAGGGTTGAAAATGAGCACCTCAGTGCTAGCCGATCTGCAGTGAGCAGAATGCTTCGGGGGGGAAATGACTGAAAGCTTAACAAACACTGTATCAACATCATCATCACCACCACCAACAACAACAACTGAAGACTCGCATCAGCATTTAATCTTTCCACCACGATTCCATCATTTGAAAAAAAGCATCTTTGATGTTTCAACGTTGTCAAAATCACATTTTATGCATTTATTTTGGTGTTTGGAAAACTAATCTGTGATTCAAAATGTAATTTAATCTTAATTAACAGTCAATTTTAGGATTTAAAAAAGGAAAATTTGGACTTCACTTGGATATTGTATAATCTTTTCACTTTTATTTTGCCTCTATCCCAACTTTTTTGGAGTGTGTTGCAGCCATCAAAATCAAAATTAGTTTATATTTACAAAATACAATTAAGTTGGTCAGTGAAAACATTGAAAATCTTTTTTGTACTTTTGTCAGTTAAATAAAGGTTCAAGAGACTTAACAAATCACAGATTCTTGTCCCAACTTTTCTGAAATTGGGGATGTATAATTAAAAATGTATAATTATATTCTGCAACATTTCTAAGTCAATTTGTATATTGACCATGTGGCTCAGATGATCTTGCTTCCATTTAAGCACTGAAGATGCTCTTTGGGTCATTATATTAATGACAATATATCATTTGTAATCCAAAAAAAAAAAAAAAGGGAAAAATGTAAAACATAAACATATTTACATTAGTGGTTTCAGACTTTTGGAGCCCACTGTACAAAATACAATGTAACGATAACAAATATGATAGAAATTACATAAACTCACTGAAATTAATACATGCATACATATTTAACTCAATGAATTTAATTGAATACACATTTAACTACATTATTTGACATTTTACACAAATAACCGTTTACTCAAAATTGACTATAAATATGTGAAAATAGAAAATGTGCACTATCCATTGGTCACTTCTGTTTTTCAGCCAAGCTGGCACAGTTCTTGGTTAATGCTTATAATCTCGAAATGATCAAATATTTCAATTAATCAGCCAGACTGATACATATATATATATATATATATATATATATATATATATATACACATCTATATATATATATATACACATCTATATATCTATATCTATATCTATATATCTATATATGTACATACAGTATCTCACAAAAGTGAGTAGGCTGCACCCCTCACATTTCAGCAAACATTTTAGTATATCTTCTCAAGGGACAATACTATAGAAATGAAACTTGGATATATTTTAGAGTAGTCAATGTGCTGCTTGTATAGCAGTAAATATTTACTGTCCTCTGAAAATAACTCAACATACAGCCATTATTGTCAAAATAGCTGGCAACAAAAGTGAGTACACCCTAAGTGAACATGTCAAAACTGTGTCCAAAGTGTCAATATGTTGTGTGAGCACCATTGTTATCTAGCATTGCCTTAATCCTCCTAGGCATGGAGTTCACCAGAGCTGCACAGGTTGTTGCTGGGATCCTCTTACACTCCTCCATAATGACATCACGGAGCTGCTGGCTGTTAGACACATGGTGCTTCTCCACCTTCCGCTTTAGGACGCCCCACAGGTGCTCAATAGGGTTCAGGTCTGGAGACATATTGGCCACTCCATCACCTTCAGCTTCCTCAGCAAGGCAGTCGTCATCTTGGCGGTGTGTTTGGGGTCGTTATCATGCCGTTCGGCCCAGTTTCTGGAGGGAGGGCATCATGTTCTGCTTCAGAATGTCACAGTACATGTTGGAATCCATGTTTCCCTGAATGAAGCGCAGCTCCACAGTACCAGCAGCACTCATGCAGCCCCAGGCCATGATGCTACCAACACCATGCTCGACTGTAGGCAAGACACGGTTTCCTTAGTACTCCTCACCAGGGCATCGCCACACATGCTGGACACCATCTGAGCCAAACAAGTTTATCTTAATCTCATCAGACCACAGGACATGGTTCCAGTAATTCATGCTCTTGGACAGGTTGCTTTCAGCAAACTGTTTGCGGGCTTTCTTGTGAGCCAGCTTCAGAAGAGGCTTCCTTCTGGGACGACGGCTATGCAAACCGACTTGTTGCAGTGTGCGGTGTATGATCTGAGCACTGACAAGCAGACCTTCCGCTTCTGCAACATCTAAAGCAATGCTGGTAGCACTCATACGTCTGTTTCTTTAAACCAGCTTCTGCACCTGACGCACAGCACAAGGACTCTTTGATTGACCCGTGCAAAGCCTGTTTCGAGTGGAACCCGTCTTGGAAAACCTCTGTATGACCCTGGCCTGTACTGTAACTCAGTTTCAGGGTGTTACCAGTCTTCTTATAGCCTAGGTCAACTTTGTGGAGAGCAACAATTCTAATTCTCAAATCCTTAGAGAGTTCTTTGCCATGAAGTGCCATGTTGAACATCCAGTGGTCAGTATGAGATAATTTTACTCAAAGCACAAATTTTAACTGCTCTAATACAAGATACACAAATTTGAATGGTCCTGTCAAGCAGACAAAAACATGAACATGATGAATAGGACATGTGGCAATTATATATGTATTATATTAACACACATGGCAGGCACATATAATTATGAGTGGACAAATAATGTAGTGCTCCATAAAGCATCCCAGTGAAAATCAGTGCCATCTACCCAGTGTTCTAACATTTTGTTTTAACAATGCCATATTGACGAGGAATGAGGCAAAGCACACACACACACCCTTATCGACCGTATTCACGACAGCACACAGAAGAAGAAAAAAGGCGAGAAAGTGCAGACATTAGCATATTTAACTCTCTCCAGCTCTGAACAGAAGGCTTGTTTTTGCAGATTCAGCTATTTTATAGTGAGCTGTGTCATCGCCAATGTCTCCGTGTAGCATTCATCCAACATCAGTAATTAATCTTCCTCATAACAAAAACATAATTGAGCACTACTGTGCTGTTCTCTTTTTGCTGAAGGATATTGATTTGATGAAGATATATTGGCTAGCTCACAGAAAACAACACAAAGAAAAGATGTATTGTGTTGTACATTTTAATCAGAGGCGTGCATTTAGTTGCAAAAATTGAGCTAGATTTTTACGCATTCGTGCATGAAAATGTATGTCACTGATAGGTTGTTGTGGATGGTGATGTGGTTGCTAGGGTGTTCTGAGTGTTTTAAACACTTTGCTAGGATGTTAGGAGTTTTCTAGAGCGTTGTTATCTCCCAGCAAGCAATTTTGCATTTAAAAGACGTCTAATAGCCGTTTAATAGCTAAATCGTGACTACAGATTGACCATGTCATGAAATGACAAGGATATCTTGTAGATATGACATTGGTAACATGATGGGATATCAACCATCTCATGCGCTGCCTGGTCATAAAACTACAATGAATCAGTTTTGACTATAAGTGGGCTACAAATAGCATAGAACATATCAAAGAAATGAAACCTTGTAATCTCTGTTGACTTTGCTAATATGATGGAATATCATACATCTCGCAAATTATTTTGGCAAAAACGACATGTAACCAAATTCAAGTTTATTTTGTCTAGAAGTGGGTTACTCATGGCCGGACCATCGGGTCTATAGTTAACCTAGACGGTGACATGACGGCTATTGCTTGCTGGGTTGTTGTTATGCTTTCCTGTAGCTCAAACAGTAGAGCATTGGTGCTTGCAACGTGAAGGACATGGGTTCGATTCCCAGGGAAAGCGAGAACTGAGAAGAATGTAAAAATGTGTACCTTGAAATGCAATGTAAGGTGCTTTGGATAAAAGCGTCTGCCAAATGCATAAATGTAAATGCAGTTGGTGTTTCATTTTGTTCTCAGTCACTATCTTATAACTTCTCATTATTGCATCATCCTTATACTCGTCTGCTACCATTGTGACATCATTGTTTTGGAAATAAATTGATTTGCTTCCTTACAAAAGCCCACATCCACACCCTCTTTTTCCTCAGCTGTGTGCAGATGTTTACCCACACCCCCTTTCTTAGTGAGTCTCTGATGGCAGATGAAGTTGGTTCACACCCACTCCCGCTTTCACTGCAACACCAAATATAGCACACAATCCCCCCACCCCACCCCCCGGCTTCTCCTTTCCCCTTACAGCACATAGATCATCTCCCTCTCTCTGTGTAATCTCCTCTCTCTCCTCCCTCTCTCTGTGTAATCTCCATAGATTCACTGCATCACGGATATCATTTATCCATCGGACACATTCATATTTTAACATCAAGATATGCTCTGGGTTATCAAACAATATCACCTCGTTGTGAGGCAGGCGGAAATAAAAGGGAATAATAAGACCTAGATAAGACATAATAGTGTAAAGATAAGCAAATCCCTCCTGCTGTGTGTAAAACCACATTGCCGCCCGTAGGTGGAATGATAAAGGCGATAAAAATTAGAGGAGAAAATGAATGGAAAATTCTGGGCTGGTGGGAGACGATCTTCTGGTTGGTGAGGCCATGGCGATGCTTCCTCCTATATTTGAAACTCAGCCCTGATTCTGTCAGCTCCAAATAACAGCCTCAAACAAAGCGAGCAGTACACATGGGAGGGAGGAGAGGAAGACAGGGAAAGAGAGAGAGAGAGAGAGAGAGAGAGACAGGTATGGGAAGAGATACAGAGATCAACGTGACCAAAAGTCCCATGAAAAAAGGACGTCTCTTGAGATGCTCACATTCAACCCAAACAACAACTGTACTGTCTCTCAAATACAAATTAAGCTGAGTAATATTTTCCATCTAAATGTCTTTGGTTGAAACATTCAATGTTAAAATGATTTTAAACAACTCACTTCACTAGATGGTGTTGGTTTTATGCTTAAAGGGACACCAGGCAAGTCTGAGTGTTTTTTCTCTACGTAGCTCCCCCTAGTGTCTGGTAGTAAATGCTTTCAAACACTCTGTCTAAAAACAAACTGTTGTCCCTCCACCCCTCGCCACGAGCAACCCAGCTGAGCAGAGGAACAGGCTATTTCAAAACCAGTTAGGTCTACCGAGGCAAGTAAAGCAATATTTTCTTTCCAACTGATGGCGATTTTTTTTATTTATTTTTTTTATTGTGTTGTCATGCATACTATTATTTTTACCGGGAACGAACGATATGAACGAGGCGAACTACTGCTTTGGTGTTTGTTTGTTTTTGGGAGAATGGGCATGAGCATAAATATATATATATATATATATATATATATATATATATATATATATATATATATATATATATATATATATATATCGGAGGCTAATATTTGTCTAAAGTTATATTAGTAAGGTCTATAAGTTAATCTGGTAGAATGACGGTTTACCTTTGCTTGTCTAAGAAAACATCAGAACGTTTTTTCTAGCTCGATCATATGTGCAACATGTTTATTGCCTATTATCAGACGCGTTGACTTAGTGACATAAAATAAAAGTGTAAGTTACACAAATAAAACCGACAGAGGAACGGCCAAACAACTACAGAAATCAAACGTGTTTGCTAATGACAATGCTAACATCAAAGTTATAGTATCTAGCGTACTAGTAAGCCCGTAACAGACAGCGATCATAATAAAAACCTTTACAGACAATAGCAAACATTCTGAGGTCGCAATTACTTGAAATTTAAATATTAATTTTTTCATTTTATTCACAGATAACACAGTTTATTCCAAAGATACTTACAAGTGCAACAGCAGGATCAGCATCCGTTTTGCAGGCTTCTGTTTCTCTCAGTTCTCCCCATTCTGAAAAAGCCGGTCCGATATTTACTCGAGTCTGACTTGCTCGGTCAGTCTCCCGTTTCCTCTTTCATTGGTCCTCCGACAAAGATTTCCTAGCTTTCTGCATCTTTTTTACAGCCTCAGCCATAACTCAATCTATCGTTGCCCTTTGCTTATACTGTAGCTAGCCGGTGCTTGAATGGGGGCGTGTACGTGTGCAGTGCCGTCAAGCAATTCGTTACATCGCGAGACCTGATATCACGCGATACTACCTGACGCCGACCCGCCGGCCCAAAGTTGCAAGTGAGTTTTTTCCGCTCTCGGGCACCAGGGGGGTGCGAAACCACCACCATTCAACTCGAAATAAGTAATATAACCATTCCACTGACTCCAAAGCTGTTCAGTTAAGGTTAAAAAGTTACCTAGAGCACCTTTAAAGCAAACAAACAAACAAAAATACAGAAATCATTAAAGGTATATTCAAGATATAGCTAAAGGCCTGTTCACACCAAGAACAATAACTATAATGATGAAATTAGCATCCAAATCAATGCACAATAACCATAGGCAGGGGGTGAACCAACTCTAGGGTAAGGCTGAGGAGATGCGCATCCTCTTTAAAAACATATTTAAATAGAATGTCATTAAATCTAATCATTGTGTCATGAAATCGCTCCCAATAAATTATTTGTTATTAAAGCAGCTACGTTCACAATGCATTTTATGCGTGATTTGGCATGGCAGCCAATTCTTAAAATAAATAACCTTTTCCTTAACTAATGCAGCAAAACAAATTCTTAATGTCGCCTAGAAAGAGTGTGAGTGGATTGGCCATTGCGTTCAAGAAATCAACAGATACATTTGTGATTGGCTACACTGCTCAGTAATGCAAAAACATGCTGTAAATAGAAACCTTTGACCTTTCACCAATATGCTATTTTTATGGAGAAAACTTATCCTAGACCAGCCGTTATGGGCGGCTTTTCCCTCAAAAAGTAATCAGAAGCACCGATAGTCAGTGGTTTGAGTGAGAAAATTCCATGCTAGTCTCAAGTCCGGGGCCAGGGGAAGGCTAAGCCTTGTTCAGCCTTACACATGCTCTGCCTATGATCATAACGCTCTGTTTATTACAAGCATGTTGTCACAGTGTCTGGTTTGTGTTTCCCCGGGTGTCCACTAGAGGTCTCTTTCCCTTCCTGTCACCATTCACTCTGGAACCGCAATTCCCATAATCCTTTGTCTGTTCCCATCACTCGTGATTGCACTCAGCTGTTCCCCATCACCTTGTTTGTATCTGTCTATTTATACCCTGTCTGTTTCAGTGTTTGTCATGGAGTCCTTGTTTTATGTCACAGCACTTCCGAAGTTTGTGTCTGCCCTGTTCATGTTTATTTCTTGTGTTTTGGATTGCCTTACCGGATATTTGACCCTTGCCTGGACTAGTTGTGAGTACGGATTACCCAATAAATACTGCTCTTGGAACTTACCTTTACCCGTGTGTGTACCGTGACACATGTACTGTAGTTTTGCCAACTGCTGCTTTAAATGCTCAAGCTATTTAAATGTGGGTGGATTCTGATTGGCTGTCAATGTTTTCATCAGTCATTATCTGAAAAAAATATCGTTACTCTGTGTCGTTATAGTTGTGATGTGGACTTCCCTATTCTCATAGAATTAGAATGATTATTAAAATGTTATAGTTACTGTTCGTGGTGTAAACTGGCCTTAAGTATCCAAAATATTATATAATCAAGTAAATGCATCTTGTTTTGAGAATTTTTTTTTTTTTTTTTTTGACTAGACAGAAGACTAATATTCTGATTATGAAAATAATTTTTGCAGTGTTTTCCAATTGAGGACATCCCTGGATGTCCCCAAAGAATGGTTTTATTTAGCTCACTTCTGGGAACAAATTTGTCCCCAAACTATGACTAAACACACAGACACACACACCATCTGTAGGTAGCTCTGCAGTAGAGATGTAACATAACAGGCTGAGTGAGAGCGAATGATCTTTGCTGTAACCATCACATACTGATTTTGATGTTTGCTATGGCAGCATCACTTTTAATTTCATATACTATATATTAGGCAAAGTAATAGGATTTGAACAAACTCCTAATCCTAAATTTTATGAAATCAAAATTGACTATTTTTTTTATGGAATATTGCAGTATTTATTGTAAATTATTTATACATACAATATATATATATATATTTTTAATTCAAGTGCCTCGTAATATTAAATCAAAGTAACTCCCCCTCTCTCTTGCAGCACCATCTCTTCTTTTCTCTGATGACGCGTTTACTGGCGTGAGGGCGGGACAAACTGTCACTCACATGAGATCCACCAATAGCAAACCACAACCATCCAATCAATTCCGCATGGAGAAAATCAAGGCCCGTCCTACATTTGTTCTTGTTCAAAAATCCGTTTAACTCAGATATATGTTACAATAGGGAAGAAAATACAATTACAACTTTCCGTTTCAAGTGACTTATCCATCACTGCTATGGATATGACATGTGATATGATTTTTTTTTTAAAGAAAAATTATTTAGTCATGTTTTACCTATTGGGCGTCACAATTTTAAAGACCCTGTGGAATTTGAAAATGTTTGGAATGTTACAATTTTGTAACGGAGGAAAATTATGCGGTAAAACGCAACATGTGGGACAAGGATAAATATTATGATTTTGCTGACTGAAAATAATGATTAAAAATATTTTTTGGTAATATAATTGTCACAAACTTGCCATGGGAGGAAGACGAATGATGCAGGTTCCAAATAACATTAAAGTTTACTGGAGTAACACAATACAGCGTGTCCACATTCATTACCTGACAAAGGATGAACAGAGCGGGGAGTATAAATACACAGAGTGAGGAGGGAGCTAAACAGGCACAGGTGGAAGAAGGTAAACTAATCAGGGAGTAACGAGAACAGGTGCAGACAATACATGACATCATGGTGACAATAATATTGTTATATTATTATATTGCAAGGAACTGATCTTCCTGACCACAAAGTGATGATGTCACTAATCACTACATGCATACTGCTGATATTTGCCATATCGCTCCATGTTATCGACCAGGTAGAAAAATTATCCAAACCACTAAAGATTGATTCACAAATAACCTGCTATAAAAAGTCTCTAAAAGCCACCAGGGCAGAGCATCTCCACAAACTCATAGAAAATAACAATGCAAGGTTTTTATTTAGTACAGTGGCTAGATTAACAAATAAACAGACGTCACCTTAACTGAATATTCCAACACAGTTTAGTAGTAATGACTTACATAATACATTTCTTCACTGAGAAAATCAAAAGCATCAGAAATACAACTGTAAACCTCTGACAGCATTTTATGATTCAGCCTCAGCTATCAGCCCTCAAGAACAATTGCAGTGCTTTACAACTATAGGACAGGAAGAGCTAAATAAATCATTTGCATCTAAACAAACAACATGTTTATTAGATCCAGTACCCACTAAATTACTGAAAGAGTTGTAACCTGTAGCAGAAGAGCCTCCTCTCAATATTATTAACTCGTCTCTGTCTCTAGGTCATGTCCCAAGACCCTTCGAGCTGGCAGTTATTAAGCCTCTCATTAAGAAACCACAACTAGGTCCAAATGAATTGTCAAATTACAGACCCATTTCAAATCTTCCATTTATGTCTAAAATATTAGAAAACGTTGTCCACTCAATTGTGCTAATCCTATATATGTATATATGGCAATATTATTAGAAAACATGGAATTAGTTTTCACTGTGATGCTGATGATCCTTAGTTATATATTTCATCACTTGCAGATGAAATCTTTCAATTATCCAAGTTGACAGTGTGTTAAATATATAAAAAATGTAATGACGCCAACTCTGAATCAACATACACAGCTGCCAAATTTTCTATATATTATAAGCATTATGATCACAACTTGTAATAATTGCTTTAATGTGCCCTTTGTTTCTGCCTAAATGAATGCATGATGTTAGCAAACTGCATGATTTGTATTATCTTAGAACTGTACGTTTTCTGTAAAGCTGCTTTGAAACAATATGGATTGTGAAAAGCGCTATACAAATAAATGTGAATTGAAATCTTAATTAAATATACTACAATGAATATCAATTTTATTCCCAACCAAAATATTGGATACAGTTGAAAAGTTTGAGGTGGGACTAGCTACTTTTTCATGCTAAGTTAATTGTGTGTTGGATAATAGTTTATGTCTCTAGTTCTTCTCACAACAAAACAACAAGGAATTTATGCCTCTAATGCTTTAAAAAAGTAATAGCACACCAAAGTGTATTGTATTCATGGAATGTGCCAGCAACAAAAACATAAGCTGACAAAGGGCTATTGAGTTCTTGGGGACGGCAGACATGTAGGGCAATAGAAAAATACATGGGACAAACTCTTTGTTTACTAAGGAGAGGAGAAGGCAGACACAGGAATGAAGCACCCATATCTACACATTACCATCCCTGTGTTTATGGCCTGTGCGTGGTACAAGCGGGAAAAGTGCTCCTGCTAAGTGATCCTTAATGATGTTATGGCCGTTTGTGAACTGTCAGAGCGGCCATTTTCCATCCATTATTAATGCGATGGATTTCACCACTGCTCTCAGTGCTACACACCCTGCAATAATATCTGAGCTTTCCTTCACATTGTATAAAAACGCCATCATCATCAGGATTTTCTCTCAAAAGTGAGCAGGAGGAAGAATTTAAATGAGTGTGTGTTTGTGTTCAGGAGATGCTGTAGGCCTAAGTCTTTGTGTCTGTCTGATATTTTACGAAAGAAAATAAAACGTGTTGGCTAGTTAGCTGGTAACTTTTTTAAATAAATTGCTACACAATTGAAGACGATTCAAATGATATTTAAATGATATTATGTTATTGTCATACTTTTACTTTAACTTCCAAACAAGTAAAGACACACTGTGCAAAAATAAAACTACATCAGTTCTTTGTGACAGGTGTTGTTTCATCAAGAGAAGACAAAAACAAATAGTCAAACAGTGGCGGACAGTAACAAATTATTTGTACTTTTATTTTCTAGATTCAAAAGCATAGTATCATAATTTTTACTCTGCTACATTTCATAAAAAGACATCGTTCCTCTTTATTTTGAACTTAAGAAACTGTCACCCGCTCAGAGACACGATAGTGGTGTCCGAACACACTGAACGATTCATTTGTGAATTGGACCGATCCGACTGCATCTGTTTTTGAGTCAACAACTCACTGGTTCATAATGATCTGTCAGAGCGAGTCTCCAGTTTACGATTCACTGAATTCACAAATCTGACACAAAACAAGCCAAGAACGGGGATACTTGGAGCAACTGATGGTGCGAATAGTTAGTTACTAATGCTGAACTTTAGGATTTATTGTAAATGTAAATCATATTTAGGTCATGATGACTGTCAGTTGTATGTGAACTAAATCTGCTTAAAAGGTTGAGCTGTTTAAGCATGAAATGCTTGAATGTGGGCATGTCCATACTTGTGCAGCCTATTACTGTCTGAACGGGGTAGGTTTTAGGTAAAAACTAAACATAACATTAAAACAATGCAAATTAATGCTCATGCATCTTCCCCGAAGCCATTGCAGTATCAAATTATATAAAACTTGTATGTTTGCATAGCGTTCTTTTAAAAATCTTAACACATTTTGCCCTATGTGACGTCTGTTTTATATTGTATATTTATACATCAACACACATTTAGTTTTTCTTCATTTCTTGGTACTATATAGGATGTTTTGTTATTTTCACTTGCACACTTGAAGTATCAGAAATTATCAGTAGGGTAGCTATCAGTATATGACAAGTTATGGTAATACAATAAAACATTTGTTATGTCTGAATAATCTTCCTTGTTGCCTAGTGCTGGCTAGGAGCCAAGTGTGAAAACGCTCTCCCTCCTTTAGTGGACTTAGATATCCTAGGTACAACCAAAATATGAAAGTTTTGCGACCTTAAAGAGTGTGATGGATTGTAGCACAATAGAAGATCAGTTAAATACACCGGAGCTGCTAAACCATTTAAGGCCTTATAGGTCAGTTGCAGTTCTTTGTAATCAAAATGGAACCTAATAGATATCTGTACTTTTACTCAATTACTTGATTTGTGTTCTTTGTCCACCTCTGTAGTAAAATAATATAATTGTCATATACATGTGAAAAATGAATACAAAATACACTTTTATGGCTGATAAGCAATATTTATGGCAACAAAAGTGAATTTTCTCAATTCAGTCACCACTGGCAGATGTGGCAAAATGTTACTTTTAGACCCTCTTTTGCCTTGGATAAAGAATCCTAAAAGAGAAAAATGTTCTAGTCAAACTGGAAACAACTAGAAACATCCTACTCCAAAACATGAAGTCTTTAATATGGAAACAATATTGCATGTTCCTTTCATAGATACCAGCACACAGAAATTAAAATCACAACAAGCACACTTAAACAAGGAACACTGCTCAACATTATCCATATCAAATCCACTTTCACATTATTAAATTAATAGTGAATAGTCAGACAGTAATTGATGAGTATGTTCTTCAAACACGGAATACCGGATCACCTGATTTGATGAAAAAAGAAAAGTTTACCTTGACTAGATGTTAGACATATTGTCTATATATATTAATGTCTTTCCATCAGCAGCTCACACACACAGGCTGCTCTGCTGTACGTACAGACTCACAATCTGTTTCTCTGGCCTTCACTGCCATCATGACATCACAGATCATGACATCCCAGATCCCGCCCCCTCATTCATGCTAATGACATCACATCATCAACCTTCTCTCATGTGTGTTTGTGTATGTGTCCAGTCTACTAGACTCCACAATAGATCCATCTATTCTGAATCAAGCCATGGTCATGCATCAAGTGCATTTTAAATCACTGTTTTAATAATCTTTTGACGTGCTTTAAAGGAGTATACTTATTTTGATGTGTTATCTAACAATGTCTTTGTCTTACAGGAATAGAGGGAATGCTGGAGGGACGCAAGCTGGAGAACAGACATGGGAACAAGGAATATATGAACTTGGAGGAATTGCAGGAGGTAAATTGCTTAGGTGTGTAGTCAGGTAAGTAATCCGTAGTTCAAGGCGTTGACCAGACCAATGACTGAGGCTGAGGTGTGTTTAAATACTGTGGTGATGAGCGTGCTGATCAGGTGCAGATGCAGATTATGGCTGAATGAGGGAGGGAGTGCAGTAGTGAGGGAGGAGCGGTGCACTTGTGACAGAACCCCCCTGGGTTGAGCTCTGGGGCTGGAGCGGACTCTGGGCTGGGCTCTGGGGCTGGAGCGGACTCTGGGCTGGAGCGGACTCTGGGCTGGGCTCTGGGGCTGGAGCGGACTCTGGGCTGGGCTCTGGGGCTGGAGAGGGCTCTGGGCTGGAGCGGACTCTGGGCTGGGCTCTGGGGCTGGAGCGGACTCTGGGCTGGGCTCTGGGGCTGGAGTGGACTCTGGGCTGGGCTCTGGGGCTGGAGCGGACTCTGGGCTGGGCTCTGGGGCTGGAGCGGACTCTGGGCTGGGCTCTGGGGCTGGAGCGGACTCTGGGCTGGGCTCTGGGGCTGGAGCGGACTCTGGGCTGGGCTCTGGGGCTGGAGCGGACTCTGGGCTGGGCTCTGGGGCTGGAGAGGACTCTGGGCTGGGCTCGTGGGCTGAAGAGGACTCTGGGCTGGGCTGGGCTCTGGGACTGGAGAGGACTCTGGGCTGGGCTCATGGGCTGGAGCGGACTCTGGGCTGGGCTCATGGGCTGGAGCGGACTCTGGGCTGGGCTCTGGGACTGGAGAGGACTCTGGGCTGGGCTCATGGGCTGGAGCGGACTCTGGGCTGGGCTCTGGGGCTGGGCTCATGGGCTGGAGCGGACTCTGGGCTGGGCTCTGGGGCTGGGCTCTGGGGCTGGAGCGGACTCTGGGCTGGGCTCTGGGGCTGGAGCGGACTCTGGGCTGGGCTCTGGGGCTGGAGAGGACTCTGGGCTGGGCTCGTGGGCTGGAGAGGACTCTGGGCTGGGCTGGGCTCTGGGACTGGAGAGGACTCTGGGCTGGGCTCATGGGCTGGAGCGGACTCTCAAATTGTGAAGGTAGTATTGGAGAAGTGTGCTAATATTGTTCCAAGCAATCAGATAATGATCTACACCTAGTTCATATTTTGAATTCACACATTAAAACGGAACAGCAGAAATATAACGGCACGTGTCTATTATCTGTATTTACCTGCAAGACAAAAAAAATCTGATTTCCACTCTGTGTCCAAACTGGGTTACCTGAGAGTGGTTGAGAGTTTGTTATGCAATGTCTGTTTAGCAAGGTGTCAGAAAGATAATCACTACACAGCATCACACTCAATGCCTTCTCTTCCCAGAGTGTCCTGAAGTGCTCTAGAGTGGGAGGGGCTGAAGGATGCATGGACGTGCATGTTATGTAAGCCTTTAGATCAAGAGTCCTCTTTCACAGAAAAGTAGCTACTGTGGTGGTACAGTGGTACAGTAATGGTATCAGATGGTAATACTATGGTACTTTGATATATACTGCAGCAAAAACAAACAAACAGTATCATCATATTTCCAAAAAATACAATTTTACTATCATGATATTTGTCCAAAATTATACATAATACCATAGCTAATGCTAGAAGTAGGATGTAGCTAGAATCTTGTAAATATTCTTCATATTTAGGTCTGCTGCATCAAGACTCTTATACATTTCTCAGAGTGGATGAAGCGAGCAGAGGAGGAGGAATGATACGATGCACAGAAATGATCAAATGCAAGGAAACCAGAGAGAGAGAGAGAGAGTCACTGTTGTATATTGTAAGGCTTATACCCGGAGATCTTTAAGGCTATATACGCTTTTAATCAATATTAATTTCCATGCAAAAATGAACACCCCTAGAAGCTGCCACAAGTCCACATTTAAGAGACGGTTCATGTAGGGTACGTTTCCATACAATAAGAAAGCAGATGGGATGGGATTGGGTCTTGAAATAGATCCTCTCAACAGCAGCAGGTAAATGCCACTGTTTCTCCTGCAGAGATGAGTCACAATCCAGCAAGACAACCCCACCCGAGTCAAAGAAAAGATTTGTTTCAAACATATATGAATCTTCTATGGAACACAAAAGAAGATATTTTGAAGAATGTTGGTAACCAAACAGTTGATGGACCCCGCACTGAGTTCCATAGTATGAAAATAGTAAATAGTAAAAAATAGTAAAAAAAAAATACTGTGGAAGTCAATGGGGTCCATCAACTGTTTGGTTACTGACATTCTTCGAAATATCTTCTTTTATGTTTGACAGAAGAAATAACATTCATACTGGTTTGGAACAACTTAAGGGAGAGTAAATGATGACAGATTTTTCATATTTGGGTCAACTATGCCTTTAAGTAAAGCATCAATTTATCAAATGCAGCACATTCACCACTGTCTTTAACACCCCTGGAAGCTGCCACGAGTCCACATATAAGAGACGGTTCATTTAAGGATTTAAGTACGTAAGGATTCAATGATGTACGTCACAGATGCTTTTTTCAGGTACGGCATCACGGCACAAGTTTTATGAACAAAGAAAGAGCATGAGGATTTAACATTCACCAGATGGCTCCACTCCAAATGAGCTCCATTAATATTTTACTATTTTACTATTTTAAGAACTGATATTTTGAGAGAAAATTGAAACTGCCACGACCTCCTGGTCATGAAAATTAACAACCCGCTCAATATGCCACCTCTTCTTTCCACACACACACATAAACTCTCTGCTGCATGGCAGATGGATACCCGAATAGTCAATGTCCCCATTAATGCCATTTAAACCTTGTCTGTAAACTTCTGAACAGAAGAATTTGGAGTAGGTATCTAAGGGTGTCACTCTTGATAGGCTGAATATAAAGACAAATGAGCTTATATGGTGTGAGAAGAACAAACCGAAGAATTTGGGTCACTCATTACAGAGGAAATTAATTGATGTAACGAGGCTGACATAGATGTTGAAGTGTGCCATGGAGAAATTCAGTGCGCTTGTCATAACCTATTTTTCCTTTTGGTGTTTTCAAAAGATCCTCTTAAATAATACATGAAGACGTTGCAGTAGAGTAATGGAACTGCCTCCATCTAGGGGCCACGTCTTGAATCACAGCATAAATGAAACCTATGGCTATAATCAGCTCTTACACATAACACATTACACAAGCTGTTTAGACATGTCAAACTGAATAAATCAAAAGGGAATTCAAGGACACATCCGGAAATTCAAATACAAGTGTCCTTGTTACATGTACTTACTGTAGTAATAACAGTAAATTATACATCATTACATGCAATTAACCTTAAAACAAACCATAATCCTTCTAACCATAGTAAGTACATTACTTTATATTATTTATATTATTCCTCAGTACTAAAATGTATAATTACACTGTAACAAGGACACCTTAAAATTTAAAGTGTAACCAGATATTATTACAAAGACTCTTTCTAAATATCTATTGAAGCAAATTGCAATAGTTTGTAATATTTTGACTGAGTAGGGAAATTTAACAGTTTTAAAATAATGTGACCTGGCAAAACCTTTCATAACCTTTTACTAAAGATGAAATACAGCATACAGCATACACTGTCACGAACAGTGTGTTTAGTTTTACTCTCATGGACATTTAGTTTGTTATCGTTAGTTTCCTGTTTCCTTTGTTCCTAGTTTCCCGCCCGTCATCAGTTTCCATGGACACTCATTAATCATCACAGCTGTTTAAGCGATTAATTATCACTGTGTTTTAAGTTCTTATATGTGCTCATGCTGGATGCTGGCTGGGTACATCAACTTTGCCCTATGGGTCAACGGATCTTCTTTTCCCAGCGCTGCCCTGGTATGAGGAGTCCCGAGCTTCGCCTTGGCGCGTCAACCAATCAGCTCCACCCTGGCTGCTTTCCCCATAGGCTCCACTTGGGACCGTCGTCCCTTTGGCTCCACCGGGCTCCCTTGTCCCACTGGCTCCGTCCTGGTCAGTCAACGGTCCATCATTGCCACGGTCTTCTGAGCTGTCTGCTGTGCTCCATCCCTCCACCCCTACGGCTCCGTCGGGCTCCTCTATCCCTCAGGCTTCACTGGAGGCCTCAGTCCTTCGGCCCCTTGGTTCCACCTTGGCCACTCATCGCCAGGACTTTGCCTTGGTCTCCCAGTCCATCAATGTCACCAGACCTCTCGGCCCATCCAGACGTCACCTAGGCCTTACCATCTCCCTGCGTCACCTCAGTCTTTCTGGCTCAAAGGACCACCCTGGCACCTCCCTCCATCACTGCCGCTGTGGGCCGCCTCCATCATGGCTGTCTCCTGGGTCGCTCTGGGATCACATCAGCCATCCATGGGCCCTTCCACCGTCATCTCCTCCATGGCTCTTCCCACCATCTTCATGGTTCCTCCCACCGTCAACTCCTCCATGGTTCTTCCCAGCAGCTCCTACATGTCTCTTTCTGGCATCTGCTCCACCCTGGTCCCTCCCATCTGCCAGCCTATGGCTTTCCAGCGCCTCGCCGGTCCCTCGTCCACTACCTGAACCTCCACCCTTCTTCCATTCGATCTATCCATCACGGCTCGAGGCTGAACAGTGCATTTAGTTTTAATCTCATGGACTTTTAGTTTGTAATCGTTAGTTTCCTGTTTCCTTTGTTCCTAGTTTCCCGCCAGTCATCAGTTTCCATGAACACTCATTAATCATCATAGCTGTTTGTCATTGTCTCATTATCACTGTGTATTTAAGTTCCTCTTTGTGCTCACTTCAGTTGTTCGGTATTGTCGTGTCTAACATGTGTGTTACATGCTGTCACGATACCTGTTCTTCATCTGTGGATAACTTGAGTTTGTTTTATATTAAATACCTTTGTTTTGGAACCTTTTGAATCTTCATCTTTATCATCTCCACCTTAACTTTACAACTTTATGTCTAATGCCAACTGATTGTTCAATTAAAATGTCAGACAAGTCAAACTCCATGGACATGAATAGAAGGTAAAGTGTAGAGATAATGTATTGATGCATCAAGAGTCAATATCTGAACCGAATTGTAACCTCCATGCTCTTATTTTGTTTTTAATTTATTTGAAGGCAAAAACAAACATTTTGTAAAGTTCATCGAAAAGTTCATCGTTCATCAAAATTTCAGCCTCTATTAAGTCACTTCCCCTGGTCACACTACACAACCTCTGTAAAGCAGTGAAGCAGTGATGCACATCCAGTACAGTGACCAATCAAACAGCCCCACATGAATACATAATGACAGAAACAATACGCTGGCATCTGTATGAAATATGGATGCTCTGACTGATTAAGCAGAGTCTTACCTGTCGTTTGATGAAGCTGGAGGTGGTGTCAGACGAGGTGCTGCCATCTGAGCGTTTAAAACGACCCTTGCGCTTTGGCAACTTTCGTGGTAGCTATATGGAGACAACCACATCAACACAAACAGTCACCCGGTTACAGTAACATCAGACACAAGATGCCTTGTCTGCACTTCATAAAACAGGTGCTGTTTTATCTTGTCTCACTCTTCAAAAAATCTTTTTACTAAACCACTCAATTCATATGGATTAGTTTTACGATCTCTTAAAAAAAATTACTTTTTGAAAAGTCAAAGTGTCAGTTGCCTCCAAGACTACTCTACATTAACTCTACAGATACATTATCTTTTAAAATATATTAGACAATATTTCTGATGGTAAATTCAACCCGATCACACAAGAAACGTAGCTACGAGGTGGCAATTTTATATGAATTCATACACTGTCATTGAATGAAAACATATGATTTTTAGAAGAAAAAAAAAGTAAGCATGAAGGTTTACTCCTAAACATAGGTTACAGGGTGTAAACAGATTGTACACAAATGTACAAATGAGGTCGTACAAATCCAGACAAATTAGCCACCAATTCGCCAAAATGTTGCGAAATTGCCTTGAAATTGTATTGGAAAATCCAGGTTAAGATGGTAGTTGTGTTTGGAAAATGGTCTAAGATGGTCATTAATTGATACAAGCTGGTTAGCTGACTGAACAGACACCATTTCCCCAAAATTCTCTTGACACCAGAATGACCAGTATTGTTTCTGGTTCAAGATGGTATACCATAATGACTGTTTTGGACTAATAACCAACTTAGACCTAGAAACCATAATGTTCAAAAATACAACTACAAGCTTGGTATTTGAAACAGGGATAGGACAGGTGACCATGGGACTTAAGTTGGCTACAGGTGAGACCCGACCCATGACATGACTACTAGGGTTATCCATTCTAATGCCGTTTATACGTATCACTAGAAACTGAAAGAGAAAAGTGTTTGAACTGTAAACACTATGCCTGGCCTTAAGGACGAGGCCTTGGTTGCGGAGTGAAATCTCAGGGCGGAGGAAAAACAGGAATTAGGAGTTTCGCGGATGGTGGAGGAGCATCAAACATCTTATCAACATCTCGCCTCCGCTCATTAAAAACAACTGCGCGTGTCTGATTAAAAGCGCGATAAAAGGCTATATTACACGGGCAGATTGTGTAGCTGTAGCGCTCTGCGGATATATGAAGGCTTCAATGCACGACAGCTCAACAACAAGTAGCCAAAAATTAACCATTTACGAGAACACAAATCCCCCCCAAAAGTCTTACCTGGAAATAGTGCGACTGAGAAGCGCTTTCTACACCAGACAGAGGGTCTGCGGAAGATTTGGACATCTTTACTTGCACCATCTATTTGAGAGCGCAGGGAGGCGGATGCATGCATGCATTGGTGCTTACTGGAAGAAACGGCGATACGAAATACATATGCCTGCCGAGGAAGAGAGAGTGTGAACAGTGACGCCTCTATTTGAGCTGTATACGCAGAGATCCTAAGATATATTCCCTCGCGCGGGATATCATAAGCTAAGGCAGTAATACAGGTGTACAAATGCAATGTGTCTTTCTTGTGCATGCGCCTTTTGTAATGATGTGTCTCTGTCTCGCGCGCTACCGTGTGTGTGTGTGCTGCGTTCTCTCTCTCCCTCCCTCTCCCACTCTTTCCCCAGAGCATGCTATATTTGCCTCACTTGTACAGTACATGCATTGCGATTGCTTCCTTCCTTCCAGCAATACAAATTTCCCACCCAAAACTCATTAGATAAAACAGTTTAAAAAAAAAAAATAACGTAACAGGTGCATTGGAATACTGTTTAATATTCTAATCTTGTGCATATCTGAGATTTCTCAAATAAGTACAACGCAGTGGTTTATTACAACTTGTCAGGTAATTTAAAGATGATGAAAGCGATGTTTTAAAGTAGCCTAGTAAACAATGCCATGTTTTAAAGAAATTACACTTGTTTCTTTAAGCCCTATAGGCTTTGTAAATAGTATTTCAAGATCTTTCATTTAAGTTCGTGATTTTGTTAATGCTAATTTTCTAATGAAAAGGTAAAAAAAAAAAAAAAAAAATTAGCTGCATCCCGTAGTAGACACAACCCCTCATGTCATTCCCGAACCCTCTTGCATCATTGAGAATGAGATTTGAAAGCTGCAGAAGAGCGAAAAATGTAAATATCATCCATACTGCCAACAATATAGCCTAAAGTTGACACTAACGATTACTTCTGTGAAGAAGTAAACTACAATGCCATCTGCTGGCACTTTGGAGCATAGGCTATAACTTAGATAAGGGTAAGTGTACGTTTTATGGTTTCCCCTGCAATATTTAAAAAATGTTCTCAATCGATTTGACACATTTGTCCAAACTCAGATCTCAAAACAATTAACACAGTTATCTGAACACTCTGCAAATGTCCTAAACAGCTTGTAAGTTTTCATTCAAAACATTGTGTACAAAATTCTCCAATGTGTTCACAACAGTTCAACCAACCAAACGTTTACAGTTTTTCTGAATTGCTAAAACACATTTCTTGAAACCATCACTCACTTTCTCAAAACCTTAAACCTTATATTCTGAGTCCGCTTGCCTGTTCCTATATCTAGTATACCTACATCCCCAATAAGGTGCGAGTTTGGTCTTTTATATCACTGTATTAGTCAATTAAGAGTCCTGACTGCAAGGGAATTGAATGACACTGAGGGATGACACTGAGGGAATCCCCAGTTTTGCAGCACAGTGCCGCAATATAAAGTTAAGAAAACTAAACAACCGAGAGAAACATGTCTACTACCTCAGATTTAACGTTTTATCTGTACATCAGCATCAGGGATTAACATTATAATTTCGTTCACAGTGGAGAAAGCTGCTTAGGCTACATGTGCAAAACTAACTGTGAAGACTTAAATGTAAACACAGCTTTTGTGTCTTTATCAATTTTCTGAAAATTTGAACCACTGAATTTGTAGAAGCGAATTTGCCTGAATTCGACTGAAAATTGCCTGTCAAATGTTATAGGTTGTATTTTTAAACAGAATTAATATTTTGGAAGTGAAATCTGAAAGGTGAATTTGGATTATTGAATTTTTAATAATGAAAACGTGTGTGAAATGTGAATTGAAATATTCACATCTTAAATATACAACCATGTTGAATTTCAGCCCATAAAAATGCAAGCCCCAAAAATACAATGCATTAAAATGCAAGCAGGGTTAATGCAATGCATATTTTTTCAAGTAGTGCAATTCAACAAGCTTTTTTTGTTTCAAAAACATTTGTCATTATTTTACTTCCATATCCTTCTTTCCCTCTTATATTGTTTCCAACCATTGTTGGTATCAACATTCAGTGCAACATTTTGAGTCAATTTTGGGACCCCACCCTCGGGCTTCCGAGAACTTCCTGTGACTGTGAGTGGGGATATCAAGGCGATGCACCAGATCCGTCTTCTACCTGAGGACCGTCCTCTACTCCATTTCCTTTGGCGGGACCTGAAGATGGATGAGGCCCCTCAGATTTTCAGAACATCCAGTCCATGCTGTGCTACCTATGCTCTACAGCAGCATGTACGGCAACAGTCCCTAACGGATGAGGCGATTTGGTTTGTCGATAACTGCCTGCAGAGCCTACTGCTGATGCAGCTTGGAGCTTAATTTATCGACTAAGGAATATCCTTTCTGGAGCTGGATTTGAAATTTGTAAATGGGCCTGCAATGATCCTGATGTTATGAGTCACCTACCA
The DNA here is from genome assembly GCF_963993115.1 of Abramis brama. NCBI lineage: Eukaryota > Metazoa > Chordata > Actinopteri > Cypriniformes > Leuciscidae > Abramis > Abramis brama. The sequence continues at coordinate 10,852,087 of NC_139984.1, read as the reverse complement.
ATCAACACCTGAGCTGCGAGTGTGGAATTGTGGTTGACGCAGGAGAAGTCAGATGTCCCAGAGTCGACGCCGGGTCTGAGCTGGAACTGGCAGATGGACACCTTGTCCTACAAACACCACCCTGTGATATATGAGATTCCCACTTTGAGGAACATCTGTAAGGTCCTAGCTACCAAGTACAATCCTCTGGGATGGCTTCTACCTTATATACGAGTGAAGGTCATCATTAAGCAACTGTGGAACAAGCAGAGAGGGTAAGATGACCCCAACCTGCCACCTGAGGTCCTCCAGTCCTGGAATGCGTAGGAGGAGTAACTCCGATACCTCCCTGGTATCTCCCTTCCTCGGTCTTATGTCCCTCCTGAAGTTGGGATGGATGGAGTTACTCATGAGGTAAATAACTTCTCGGATGCTTCTGAGCAGGCATATATAGCTGGGGATACTTCCGGACTACCGAACAAGCGGGTCAGACCTACCTGTCCTTCATTATAGCAGGGTCCCATCTCACTCCTAAATGAGCTCACTCCATTCACAGACTGGAACTCTGCGGAGTCTAGTAGCAACACAGTTGACTAAGTTACTTGAAGCAAAGTTGACCCTACGAATTAAGGCTATTTTTCTGTGGTCAGACTTTACCACTGTCCTCCAGTGGTTGAATTTGTAGTCCAGTCGCTACTGAGTCTTCATGGGAAACCGAATTGCTGAGATGCAGGAGCTGATGGATAAGTATTCCTATAAACCTCTCCAATACCTTGTTGTACCAAACGGATGGTCCCAAGGACCCTCTTTCCTCCTCTAGGATTCTAAAGAATGGCAAGTAATCCCTAAGACAGAGACCAAGGAGGACAGAGTCGAATTGCAAAAATCTGCCTACAATGGGATAAATACCTTACCTTCCTCTTCGGTCAACATCAATAGCTGGAACTACAACACCTGGCAGGAACTGGATTACTGCCAGGCTGAGGTCCTAATTCTCAAATGGGTGCAGCAGGAATCCTTCTCTGAGGATTATAAACGGTTAGGGACTGGGAAGTCCATCAGGCCTGGAAGTCGACTTGTTACCCTAGCCCCTGAAATGGATCGGTTCAGTGGTCTGATCAGGGTAGGAGGTTGTTTGAGGAGAGTTGCAGGTGTCGAGGATTCCATTTTACATCCTCTGGTCCTGGATTCGAATCATCCAGTTACCCGTATGATCATTCACAATTATGACCACCAGTCACATCATTCTGGATCGGAACGATTGTTTGCTGAAATAAGGAGATACTACTGGATCCCATGAGGCCACAAAGCTGTCCGGGGGTTTCAGCATGACTGTTCAAAATGTTGACGCAAAGGGCCCAGCCGACAATCCCTAAAATGACGAATCTACCTTCTGCATGCCTTTGGCTCTGCAAACCTACCTTATATTCCAGGTTCATAAGGGATTCTCTACCTAGCCTTCAAAACTCTGCAGAAATGGCAAGCCTCCCCACCTGACTTGAAGGAGAAAACATTTGTTATGATTGTAGACCCCCAACTACTTCGGAGCTTATGACCTGTGGGACAAGTCATCAAGACCCACCCAAGTCCAGATGGTCATACCAGGTCAGCTGATGTGGAGATAAAGGGCCAAGTTTATACTAGACTGGTAGCTCACCTGGTCATCCTGCCAGCCTTACCAAAGGATGGACTTAATGCCCCCGACCCTGATTATTTGAGTCGCCTTTCATGGAAGCAAAGATGTTCTGCATGTACTAAAGGCTCCTTCAAGAGGGACTTTTATTTTAAAACCATAGCCGTAATAATATCCCAGTAGCAAGCAGAGCTTTTATTAGTTGAGCTGCCACTATCATCTGTGTTATTGTGATATTTTCGACCCGCCAGCTGTTTATTCATGGTGATTGCTGCAGATGTAACATCAAGGTGTTAGTCATTGACCTCAAAGTAAGCCATTTGCATTATATTTGGAATTAGAGTGTTCCGACTTTTACTGTATTTAATCTCTGTGACATGCGTGCATGCCCAGACATGGCCTGTAGCGATCGTTTTGTGCTATTCAGATCGGTAATATTATGTAACGTGTTATTATTCATTCTTTTTCAGATTGCAAGTTGCAGATCAATGTTATGGGTTCTTAATAATGTGATGTTAATCTGTATTATGTTATAATATTAAAGGAGAGTTGCATTATGTTCCATTAAATGCTGCTCATTTACACCATGATTCTATCCATATATGGGCACTATATGGCAAATTATTTATGTTTATATAAACTATAGTTTTATGTATAGAAATGTCACTGATGTGAATTGGGGATACCTTTGTTGTATATGTAACAATGAATGCTAATTTTGTTTATATATTTAGTTTATTCATTATCTTTATTGTACTTATTATTTTTCAGACTATGTACATCTTTGAATATACATCTGTGGCCTATCCCTCTGTCTCCAATACACAGTGTTAAGCTGATTACCTGTCTCCTCATTATTTGTGCTCTGACCGGCACCCAGTGGGGTTTACTTGTCCATTACCTAATCAGAACCTAACCCTGCGTCTCAATGTCCATACTATCCATCCTAAACAGTATGTGAGATTAGAATAAGTGTGTCCCAAAGCATAGTATGTTAAAAAGAGGATGCCAGGATGGTCCCCGGATGGTCTACTATTTCCGGTGGATTTTCGAAGTGTGGATCCGTGCACACTCTAAAGGCTAATATTGCCCACAACCCTTTGCGCTTTGGAGGAGGAAATACAAACATGAGTAAAAAATGTTAAAAAACTACAAAACATGGCGGATATGCGCAACCGGAGGTGAGAGGTTCAACCTGATAAAAAAATATTTATTTAATGTTATCCGTGTTGTATTCCATCTGCAATAACAATGTGGACTTTTATAAAGATCCTTTGAGCCATTAACTTTTAAATGCATCATTATGCATTAATATGAGGAGAGTCTCCGCATGAAAGACCCGCGACTGCAGATCAACGTGCTTCTGCATTTCTCTCCGATACGGTAGGAAATTTAATTAAATTAAATGCGGAGGGCAACCGTTAAAGACACAAATTGTATGACGTGATAGTAAGTCCCAAAGCTTGTCTACTTTTTGCGACACACTCAAAAGTATCTACTTTTTATTCACAAAAAGAGTACATACTTTTAGGGTGTAGTATAAGTAGGCGAATTGAGACGCAGCATCACAGTCCAAAAGCCTCTCCAAAAAAAATACAATATTATTTTTTGTCAGGATTATGCTTCAGTTTGTTAAGTTTCAGTGACAGTGTTTTCCTGTCATTGTTATTTGCCTTGGTTGCTGATTTAAGTTCCACACCTGTTCACTGTTACATTGAATACTCCCTGTGTATTTAAGCCCTTAGTTTCCTCTTTTCATTGTTCTGTGCATAATGTGGTTGTTAGTCAGTTCTCCTGCTTGTTTCCTCTTGAAGATTATTAATAAAAGACTATCTATTTTGTTCTCTGTTTCTTCGTTATTACAACAGCACAGCCTGACAGAACACAGAACCCAATATTTTTTGTGCCGTTATTTTTTATTTTTTACTATGGACATACCGGCAGTCCGCCTGGAGCAGAAGGAGCAAAACCTCGAGGACCACAAAGGGGTATTTCTAGATCTGGAGTGCCCGGAACGCTTGCTTTGCATTTTTTACTGCACCAGCCTCAGCAAGTGGTCCAAGGCACGCCTGTCTGTGGATGGTCCTCGGAGAAACTTTGCGCGCTCGTGGAGTTGGTGATGATGAAAAACAGATCTCTGTTCGTCATCTGGCTTTCTGAGGAGGACATCACCAGCCCTACTCCAGACCCAGAGCCCAGCCAGCCGCCCTGCACAGAGACTATGCCAGAGCCCACAGCAGACACGGAGCTCAAGCCTGCGTGATGTCCTTCGTCCCTGCCTCCGCTGGCTCTCTTCAGTCACTCGGCTCACCTTCTGTTGACTCCACTCTAATGCGTGGATCTGCCTCGGGTCTTCCCATCTCCAGCTCCTCCTTGGCAAGGGAATCCCCTGGCTCCGCCTCCAGCCGCTGAGCTTGCTTTGGTTTGTGGACCAGTCAGCTCAACCTTGGCTCCTCCCTCCCTTGGCTACATCTGTGGCTGTAGTCCTTATGGCTCTACCGGGCTCCCTCGTTCCTCCAGCTCCGCCTTGGTCAGTCGACTCCACCTCTGTCCTCAGTCCCACCGGCTACGCCGTATAGTGCAGAAAGCAGTCCGTGTCAACAAAAAAAGTAGAAAAAATATGAAATTTGTATATAACATATTTCCTTGCTGAAAAAAAAAGCATCTAAACATTTCGATCACACAATGACATAAACACTTTTTTATTTTGGTGGCTTTTGCCAATTTGCTGACACAATAACTAGGTTTTGAAGCATGAATTAAATGTTTTGGGTGAGTTACTATGTTTTGCAGACATGCAGAGTTCTGATCTTCCAGCAAACAGTTGTGACAATTGAGATTACGGTTTAGAAAATGTTAAGACTGTTTCAAAAAATGTGCCAAAGCAATTAAGAAAAACTGTAATGGGTAATCCTATTGTGACTTCACTATATCTATTAATATTACAATCACCTATAACTGTAAAACAAAACATTTAGCTCATGTGCATTGACTTCTGGCATCTTTAGCTACTTTTATATGGCCAAACTAGATTTGTGAGTCAACGAGTAATGTCTTCATGGAAGTATTATGAAGGGAAATGTATAATTACAACATGAATGTGGCTCAGTGGGAGGAGTGTGATACAGAAGTAACTACATCGAATTTCAGAGGAATGGTTTTTCATCACAAACACACAGACGTAAACTCACACCCTCTTAAGTGTTAAAGACTGAGGTGACATTTATGACAGCAGATCTGAAGCAGTGATCCAAACACCTTTATAAATTATAATCCCAAAACATACCCCACCATGGACAGGAAAACAACTCAAAACAGTGTAAAATCTACCAAATTCTTCAAACCTTTATCCCTAATAACTTAACAAAACTAATAAACGTAATTATAATATACTTAATATAATAAACGTCAAAAAATAATAAACAATCTTGTTCAAAATCGTTTTGATTTTATTTGATATATAAACAGAAAACATTTCTTATTACAAGTGTGTTCAGTATTATTATACAACAGTTAGTTCCAGTCCTCAAACTTTATTGGCTGAGTGGCATTCTTGGAATTTTTTGTTGTTTATTGTTTGGTCTGTGTTTGCCATTCTAGAGAGACTGGCAGTCATTGTTCATTGGTGGGAATTTTCACGTTACATTGTTACGCCAGTAGGTGGCGACATGTGACTATCTTTATGGGTCATTGACTTATTCATTCAACTGATTTGTTAAAAATTAAAGCACAAGATTCACTCAGCAACAAAACAATACTGTGTGCTGCTGTGAAATTCTCAAACAAGAAAAAAATGTAGGGTGGGACTTGGTTTTGTCCATGGGGAATTGATTGGATGGTTGAATAGTTGTATTTTTCTATTGGTGGATCTCATGTGAGTGACAGGTTGAGTGACAGGAGGGAGGGGAAGTTACTTTGATTAAAGATTTAAGAGGGCAGATAAATAGAATAAATAAAAATAATGATGTGCACAGATAAATCCTTTAAACATAATAAACACTGCAATATATATGTTGTTTTGTGTTTAAATAAAATATATGTGTTTTGGCCATTTTGATTTCATGGTGACCTTAATTCTGCTTTGACCACATGTAGAACTGTTTTCATCGTTAGAACAGAAATGGACTGGCCATATTGTGCCTAAATATAAGTTACACCAGATTAACTTATTGTTTATTGAACTGTTTATGAAACATGCTGTTGTTCTGAATATTAGGAACAACAGCACTTCTCCTCCTCCTCCTCTCCCATTCAGGTATATAGGTTATTTCAACTTCCTAATTTTTACAAACAGTATAAATTAGTTTTTGAAGATATGGCTGAAATAATAATATTATAGTACTCCACTTGTGATTGTTGTAACTTGTGATTCAAAGTGTCTTGTGTTGTGTGCATGTCCAAAGGCTCTTCCTCCCTGTTTACGCCGTCACGCTGAAGCAATCAGGCTGTCAATCACGTGGATGTAAACTCCTTTGGCAGCCACTAATCTTCAGACACTAAAATCATGCAGCCAATGAGTTGATGTGACAAGTGATGCACTGCTGACAGCTGGACCCTGATTTCACTATGAAACAGCAGGGTGCTGCCTCTGTGTAATTACAGGTGATAAAGAGCTGTATTTGTGTTTTTTTGTTTGTTTTGTTTGTTTTAATTGCAATGGTTTCTATTGCACTTAAATATAAATCTATCTATCTATCTATCTATCTATCTATCTATCTATCTATCTATCTATCTATCTATCTATCTATCTATCTATCTATCTATCTATCTATCTATCTATCTATCTATCTATCTATATAAAACAGTTTGCAATATGTGTTGTTTTGGGTCAGGCTTTTGTGGATAATATAGTATGATATAGTGAGAATATGGAGCTCTGATTCGAACCAATTTTATTTAGAGGCCCAAACTGAGCAAAAATATGCAGTTTGGTGCAGTTTCTGATATATATATATATATAATGGAAGTGAAATCTTCCATACTTATACTTTCATTGCAAATAAAAAGACTTACAGAATATATATATATATATATATATATATATATATATATATATATATATATATATATATATATATATATATATATACTGTAAGTCTTTTTACTTGCAATGAAAGTATAAGTATGGAAGGCATGTAGGTTATCAAATATGATACAGTAGGCTTTATGGGTTAATTAGTGCACGTTTATCCTCCCTAATAACAGAATTACTATTAAAGGTACATTATGTTAAAGTTTCACCATTACAGTACTAGAATACACAAGTTCCCCTCTGAGGTTGAATCAAACAAACGCCAGCGCTGGTTCAAATAGCAAAGAAAATAGCCCTACCTTAAGGCAATGAGGAACCTATGAAGGGCAAAGATCTGGCAGTCTATCCAAACCTATTTGTCAGCTGAGCATTAGACAAATAGTCTTGTATTTACTCTACCTTTTTCATGTCTACTACCATCACTACAGAACAGCAAAGCAACAACCAGTGTACAGCGGCACTGAATTACAATTGTGTGAACCCAACAGACAGAAATCATCCCAAGCTTTTGTTTAAATGAAAAGCATGCTGCTTATATTTGTGTCCTAATGTGTGTTTAGATGTTTAAATCATCATAATTGAATGCTCGCAAGACATATATCCTCCTGCACTTCAAGTGGTGGGTGTGCTGTGTTTAAATGAAACAGGTTTGTCTTCACTGGTAGTCTTTATAGCTGCATTTGTCTTGGCTTGTTCTCTGTATTCAAATGTGCATGGAATAGTGTGCATGGAATCAAACATTTACACAATAACCATTCATAGTTTCATATTTGGCTCTTTTTTTAATTTTTTTATAACTACACAGGGCCCTTCCACAGGTCCGTTAGCGAAGGAAACATGCAATATTCACTTTAAGGAAGTAATTTAATGATTTATGGTCATGTTCTGCCGTTGGGATTGAGTAGGGCATAGTGCATTGTGTTTCATTTCTTCTCCTTCATCCTGTTCTTCGGCAATCCAGAGTGGCAGCACAGCTAAAGGGTTTGTTGGAGCTGCACCCTCTACTGTACAGGTGAATTTGCATTTAAATTTGCCAAAATATAACTGTTATTAAACAAGCAAGCCCAGCCCAGGTGTGAAAAAAGAATGCAAAAGTAACGAAACTCATTACTTTCCATAAAAAGTAACCAATGCAATTAGTTACTTTTTTAGGGAGTGGTGCAATACTGTAAAGCATTACTTTTAAAATGAACTTTCCCCAACACTGTATTTTGAAGTGAGTGCTCCATTAGAGTTTATTTGTATTTTATAAACTGGGAATTCCCACTTGAAATGTCTTTATTCACTGAGACAAACACTAACCACACATTTGCAAGTTATCATGTGAATGACATCTGATAACTCACAAAACATACCCGTACTGCCGCAGTTGCCTCATGTTTCATTTCATGGAAAGCACCATCAATCTGGGTACAGCGGACAATAGTGAGTTTTTAGTTTTTATCTTTGTAATCTGAGATGTTATAAGAACTCTGGCTAATATGTTATAAAAGATGTCACCACTGTTAGACAGGAAATCTTACAGTTTTGTTGACGATTTATATTAATGTATTAAATAAAGGAGACATTTTGTTTTTAGACTTAAGATGATAGAAATTATGTACAAATCAATTACTTTTTCAATATGCCTGAGTGGGCATGTCATGAGTATTATGTAAGACAGAAAATATTATAAGACCGAAGCTTATTATCACACTGTACAGTATACTAACCAGAGTCTGTGAGATGTTTTTGAACTAAAAATAAGTTAAAATATAGAAAGAGGGATTTCACCAAATTTAAATTACAAAATGTTTTTATGCAGTAAAAGTGTCACAATCCCCAGTCACCTCGCACTACATTTCCCATAATCCCGCCTGGCTCACACTCATCTAATCTTCACACCTGTTCATATTCATTTCATTATCTCTGTGTATTTCGTTCCTCTGTTTTGTTGTTCATACGTGTTAGTGTTATGTTTATGCTTTTGTGCGCTCTGTTACTCCTGCCTGCCTTCTAGTTAATAAAACCTTGTTGATATATATTTTATGATCTTGCCTTCTGTCCATCTCCATTATCTTCAGTCCTGTGGCAAAAAGTGACAACGTGAAAATTATAATTTTATTACATTAACTATTATTATTATTATTCTTTCTGTCAGGAAATATTTATTTAAAATAAACATATTTATATTATTTATATTTATATTTATCGAAACTTTGATAGAGTATATTTTTAGAAAATACTGTAGGCTAATAGACGTTATGGTCTTGAGGACTTCACCCAAAAATTAAAAATATGTCATCATTTATTCACCCTAATGTCGTTCCAAACCTGTATAACTTTTTTATTCAGCAGAAAATAAAAGAAGATATTTTGAAAGTTGGGAACCAAATAACATTTTGAGAACATTGGCTTTCGTTGTATGCAAAAACACTTCTCAAATATCTGTGTCATTTAATATTTGTTTTTAAATATTTTGCTTGAAATGAGAGCTTGTGGCATGTGGCTTTCAAATGTCAGCGGTTTGACATTTTGTTATGCAATATAATGGCGGTGGGTTAAGTGTACAAATATGATAGATAGATAGATAGATAGATAGATAGATAGATAGATAGATAGATAGATAGATAGATAGATAGATAGATAGATAGATAGATGAGTCTGATGGGGTTTCCTCACATCAGAGGAGGAGAGGAGGAGGAGGACAGGTGATATCAGCTGGCAGTGAGGAGCTGCTTGTTCGCAGGCCTTTAGGGGGAGTGTTGAGACGCGTGGAGACTGAGACTGGCACCGCGTCTGTGTGAAGGGGGAGAGGCTGGGAAACGACGGGAGCACGAGCGAGGCAGAGCTCCACAGTCTGTGGCCCTCTGTCCTCGATGCCTGCAAAAAACACATCGCCCTGCCGACAACACGGACACTGAGCGAGCGACCGACCGACCGACTGCCCGCGCGCGCGCTCGAGACGCCACCGCCGCTGCTGCGCCCGAGACCGAGAGATGTGCACGGTGAGTCAGAGCTTTTTCCAGGGTGATCAGTCATGTTTTATGCAGGGCTGCTTTCTAGCATGGTTTCAGATGGACACGCGTTAAACAAGCGTTTGCCTTTTATAGAGGACATTTGGAAGAGTCAGATGCGCGCGTGTAGAAGGCTTTAATGCAGCATTAGCCCTGAGTTTTGACATGACGAATATGCAATAGCCAAATGCAACACCCCTCTTCATTCACACCAGCGATATATTCAGGATTAAACGTCCCGATGTAATGCCTGTCTTAGCTCGCACTGCTGATGTTGCCCTAAAGGTCGAACGGTCCCGCAAAAAAAGAAAGAAAAAAAGAAAAAAAGAAAAGTGAAATAAAGAGCAAAACAGCAGCTGCCGGTCTAAATAGATGTCATGCGCGAGGCTTAAGGCATAAGGCTTGATGTCCAAATGATGGTTGAGTTGTGCGTGTTTGCCTCTGTGAAACAAGGCGATGATGACTGATGCGTTGGAATGTTTCGCACGCTATGATCCACCGCAGATATGGAGCGAGTGGACGCGCGTTCACGGCCTGTAGCGCGCTATAATTCAGCTCGTTTAGGTGAAGGACGGGTCTGTATAGAGTAGACCACACTTGGCGGTCGGGTGTGACATGCTGTGTTGCACAAGTATCCGCACACTGTTACTGTAACAGCCTCTTCGGTCGCTGCTGCGAATATGGTACACCAAACACACACATACACACTGAACACACACTCGGTGTTATGTAACGAAACATCTCCAAACGGCCTATGCTATGGGAGAAATGCTGCATAGTTCTTCTGGCAACATGAGCCATCGATGAAGCGCTGAAATTATGCAGCATGCTTATGTTATGGCGATGGCGAACAGTCGTTTATGTTTATGTACACACGTCGATGCTCGCGTAAATATGTTTTTTTTTCTTCTTTTCTTCTTTTTTAAAGGAGATTATATTTTATATATTGAGCTCCTTTCCTTAAGATGAAACGGAGATTAAGATTAATAGCAATTAGTGTTGTGACTGATGCGACATTGCGATCTCTACAATTTTGCATTATGTAACACCAGCGCGCGGCTGTTGAAATGTCGTGCAAATGTCCCGGAGGAATACAGCACGATTCGAGGGTGCACGTTACAGACACAAGCACATTTGTGCAGTACTCCTCGTTTGTATGGCCTCTAATAAAATAATGACTCAGAATATATTGGCTGTGGGTGTTAATACGTACTGTACTGTGTCATTAGTGCGTTCTAATGAGCGATGTTCGGTTCGTGAACGAATCCCTCTTTGATTTGGATCTTGTTCACAGAACCGATTTGAATGACTCATATGATGATGATTGATGATGATTCTTGAGTATACTTAACATGCTGAAGCACTACTTTCTCTTTTTATTACATATTCTTATCTAGTCCACAACTGATATGGCCAAAAGTAAGTTACGTTAATAGGCACAAATGCTCCTATAAAAAGTTTTAAAGCCCCCATGAAATCTAAATTGAAGTTTATTGGCTTTAATATAAATATGTTAGCTTTACTGTTATCTCTAAGCTAGTGTTCTCCAAAACAATGACAAAATTCGCATTTAGAAGATATAAGTGTTCAAAACTTAGTGTCTCACTTCCGCCGATATGGGTCAATGATTTTGATGACATCACTCTGCACTTCCGCTTCTCATCAGATTTTCTGTCCAATCAAATGCTCTATAGAATCTGAAGTGTCCCACCCCCTACATTATAATGGCCCTTTCAGACAGGACGCGGAATGTGCTGCGCTGGTCGCTGAGTTCAGCGTAGCCCTTCAGATACAGAGCGATTTGCGCTACGCTGGCCAGAGCAAAAGTAGGCGGAGTTTTCATTCTGATTTCCACGCTTGTTTGGATGCCCCGTTTCTACAGAGCGCAGCTGCAAAAGTTTAACTATTTTGAACTTGAGCTCGCCAATGCTGCGCTCCACTTTGGTCGACGCAGCAACAAAACGTCCTTGCGCAGTGCAAGCCATTGAAATAAATGGGCATTCCACGTCCTGTCTGAAAGGGTCCTGTCTGATCGGACCCATTTAAATTCTGCACAGAATTCTATATTTTAAAGTGATATGGAGGAGATCAGGAGTAGAAACGGTTAGAGATTAGGAGGAAACTGCAGCTTTACCGAGCTCAACGGCTGTGATGTAAACTAAGCGTTTAAACTAAACGCTATTGGCTATTTTAAAAAGGGGAGGAGCTGTTCGATATGCCCCGCCCTGTCTTCCTGTTTCAGTGGAAATTACATCAACACATTGAAAATGCTTTGCGTTTCAAAGGACTTCAATGGGCCTTTAAGACTTGGTTGACAGTTTATTGCAAAACATTAAAATAGTTGATTTTATTAGGAATTATTATTACTACTAAAATGTGTAAAATTAGTAATTAGTTAATATTTAGCATGTTTAATGTTAATTTAGTGACTGATTAATCAGTTGCCTGAATCATAGCTGAAACAAACTGAACTAGCACACATGACATTATAATAAACACACTTATTAATGAAACTCAAAATGAAAACCATAATAAACCTCAATATGTGCCTATATGTCTTTACTGAAATGTTTTAGACTAAATAATTTGGCACGTTGGGATGTCAGGGACCACGTCATTACGCAAAGAACCACTGAATCCTTTTTTGAAATGAACTTTTAAATGAACTTTTAAATGTTTTAAAAAAAACCGTTTGGAAGAACCGATTCACTGAGTGAGACTTCCCAAGTTTCCCTTCACTAGTCAAAATGCCCTATACAAGTGAATATGTGCCAGTAAAATGCTGAAGACAGACAGTAACAAATTCCTTTTTGTCCATTAATACCTTTAAACATCACCAGCTGGTCCATATCCAGATATGTGAGACAGATATGTGCTATGTGTTCATTTGTATAAGAATATTGTTAAGTTATACGTTCATTCTGCTGGTTTAAGCCTGCTAGGACTGAGTGATTGAGAGCCGGAGGATCCGTTTAAGTTGATCACGTCTTACCTCTGATTATCTGTCATTTTCTGATTAGGCAGGATATACCAGGACTGTTACTCTCAGATTAAAGAAACAATTATCATTGATAGGAAGTGCCATGTGATGCTACATTATATGATTGTCTTCTAAAATATAATGCACTATACTATAGAAATGTAAGATAGAATAGTTAGGCAATGAGAATTAATGCGAAGTTATAAATTAATGATGAGCAGTCAGTTATACACCGTTGCCCAGGGAACTGTCATTATTCAGATATATTTGACTGGATGCCACAACTGGCCAATGCAAATCAAGTATTCTAGAGAACAGTGTAATATATCTTCTTCTTATCCAGTGATACTTTTCATATGCAGTTTTGCAGTCACCAAAGCTTTATTTGCATGATTGTTAACATAATTCAATATGGCTAAACTGTATAAAATGTGCATAGTACATAAAAATACAAAGAATGGACTCTAGAATCTTCAATGAACCTGTGTTATGAAAATGTACAGTGCTGCATAATGTATATGGTGATTTAGGATTAAAGGGGTCATGACATGATAAATCAAATTTGCCTTGATCTTTTGACATGAGGTCTTTGCACCATTAAAACATCCTGTAAGTTTCAGAGCTTAAAATGTCATCCTCATTGAAAACAAAACATTTATTTAATCAAGCTCCAAAAACAGATTGTTTTGATATTAAAGGCACACTATGCAAGATTTGTACCTTAATATAACAGCTTCGAAAACATTTCGATTGTAAACGAACTTGTAGTAGGGCGAATCATCCCGATAGCAAAGCAGTGCAAAACCAGAAATGCTGGTTTGAGAGGTGGCGCTCCGCCAAATCTCGCGAGAATCATGACTTGCTTTACAGCACGACGTCACATTCATCAACAACATATGAAGCAGCCTCTATGGAAGACACTAGCACGCATTTCAGACGTGAATGATGGCAGAGTCGACGAAGAAAACGAAGAAAGCGCGGTCGGAAGAGTGCAGAGACGGCTCTGTGAGAGTGGTATTTACGACAGTAATGTTAAATACAAGTACTCCACAGCGACTCTAGGGGTCGCTGTTTGAGAAAAACGTAAAACTGCATAGTGTGCCTTTAAAGGATTTGTGTTGTTATACAGGCAAAATATATTTGCATATGACCGCCTCCAGAGCAAGACATCGATGAATAGTTTTACATTATCGCACAATAGGCTCCGCCCACTTGTATTTAGTCGCTTAACGGCTGATATTTGCTTACACTGGATGTGGACGTCATGTCGTGACAAAAGCATATTAGAGCCCATTATAATCACTGACGCTGTCTACACTGGATACAGTATACAGATGCGCATTCAGTTTCTGACATACTTCACGTGCTTTAGTTTGTCGACAACAGTTCGAACTTTTCGCTTTGACTCGTCCAGTATAAACAGCTTGCTTGTGTCTCTGTACAGACTTCAGAAGGATCCCAGTGTCAGAAAGAAGTGGATGGTTTATTTTAATGGCCTCATGGATCATGTCGATGGATTTTGTTTTTTTGAGAATTTGACTGCTGATTGTTTTGCAAACTAGGCTCAGTGTAATGGAGAGTTTGCAAAGAAACTTTTGTTGATAGTTGAAGCAGTCAGCGGTATTGGATCTGACAGCAGTTACATCACAAACCTTAAGTAAGTGTTTTCAAACACTTACTCGCGTCCAGTGGGCATTGATACTGTTGTCAATGCAATGACGTTAGCCAATCATAACAGTGGGCGTTTACTGACAAGTCTTAAAGGAGCCGCCCCTTAAAAACTGATCATTTCAGACAGAGGGTCAGAATGAAGGTTGAAAATAATCATTTTCCCACATATATTTGTTTGTTTGTGTGCAAAAAACTTTATTAACATTACAAGCGAACCTAAAGGAAAATCCATGTCATGATCCCTTTAAAAAATATGTTCTTTTAGCATAATTCCTCATCCTTCCTCACAGCCATGCTAGAATAACATTTAAAGCTCAAAATATCTTAAATGTGAAACTTACATCTAATGTTACAGTTTCTGAGCCTTCTTAACTGGTTTACTTAGGCAAATTGTTGTTAATCATTGGTGATAAGGAAGTGAAGTGTATATAGATTTATATATAGATATATAGAGCTGCCAGTCATTGATTAGAAGAACAGTGACAGTTTAGGGAAATGAACCTGGTGCTTTCCATATTTGTTGCGATTGTTTTATTGCTTAGTTTAGGTGCAGTGTAATTTCAACCTGTTAAATAGTGTTCCTGTCAGAGAAAGGGAATTTTAGACAATGTGAAAGCATGTGTTGTGATAACCATCTAATAGTAATTAAACATTTGCATCCTTAAGTAAGAAAATGCATTTGGATGTCTTAATTCAACAGTGAAATTGTCCAGATTCTGTAAATGTATTTTATTGATCTCACATTGTTTCTATTGATGGTTTATCCTCAACAGATCTAGATGTTATGAAGATACAGTTGAACAGAGTATCAGTAAAAGATCTCCAGATCCATCAGGCCAGTCTACAGTAACTAAACGCTACTGGATTCCCTGATAGCCATCACTCCCTTGTCTGAACTCCACATTTTTGCTTTCACTCATCCACTGCTCTCAATGAGTGTCTCGGACAGCAAGATCAGGGCTGGGTCGCACACCAGAACCCACACAGGTAAAGAGATCCACAAAACCTCAATAAAAACACACAAATTCTAATTCTTCTCTGAGCATGTTTTTAATAACTCGATTAAAATTCATTTTGATATTTTTTCCTGAAATCATGATAAAGAAGAAAAGCCTCATTACAATATAGAAATTCAGGAAAAGATTTGGTAGTTTGACATAATATTTTAATGGTAACACTTTACAATAAGGTCTCATTTGTTAACATTAATTAATGCATTAACTAACATGAATTAACAATGAGTAAATATATATATAAAAATGTATTAGTAAATGATATTAACATTATCTAAGATTAATAATGTGCTGTAGAAGTATTGCACATTGTTAGTCTGTGTTAAGCTAATGTTAACAAATGAAACCTTATTGTAAAGTGTTACCTGTTTTATTATTTTTATATAATAATATTGAAAACATTATAAGCTTATTTTGAAAACAATGATCAAGATTCATTGTAAAGGATGGGAAGTATATTATTTATTTTTACTTATTGGCTAAGCCACTTGACATTTCTCGTAAATTGTAAAAACGCTTTGGCGCATGTCTTTTAAAAGTTTTTATTTTTTTTGTCTGACCCACATAAGCACGGTACAAAGCCATCATACTCTGTCTCTGACTTCTGACTCTGATTTTCCTCATGCCTCCCTACAGAATGTCCTGGATCAACGGCTTCCTAGTGGCCAGAGTGGATGACCGTAAGACCGTGTGGGGCGAGCGCAATGGCAAGAAGTCCAAGCGCAAGGTTGGCTCCTCTCTCTGCAACCCACGCTACATGAGCTGCCTGCGGGACGTGGAAGCCATGGAGCCTCCTCCCCAGCCGCCCCACTCTCAGGCCACCCGCTCTGGAGGAGGAGGAGGAGTAGGGACGGGCGGGGGCAACTTCGGCATGCGCTGTGGATGGCAGGAAGACCACTACGGGAAAGTTGGGGGTGGGGGGGAGGGGATGGGGCTGAAATCTGTGGACCTGGGTTTCGAGGACGGCGAGGTCAAGGGGCGGAAAGGTGGCGGCTTGGGTTGCGACGGCTCCAGCGACGACACGGCCAGCGGGACGGGGTCAGTGACGGCGGCCGACTGCTGGCAGCGGGTGGTGCGCGTGTTCCAATCCAAGAAGTTCCAGTCGCGCAAACTGGAGCGTCTCTACCAGCGCTACTTCTTTAGGCTTAATCAGAGCTCCCTCACAATGCTGATGGGCGTCCTGGTGATCGTCTGTGGGGTCATGCTCACCTTCCACTGCATCCACGGGCCGCCCGACGTGGTCTACGCCTCCGTGCTCTCCGTGGCGATGGCCCTCTTCTTGGCGCTGATGGTGGTGTGCAACCGAAACGGGTTCCACCAGGACTACATGTGGATGGTCAGCTACCTTGTGATTGGAGTGTTAATTGTGGTGCAGGTGTTCGGGGTGCTGATGGTCGCCCCCCGCAGCGCCTCGGAGGGGATCTGGTGGTCCGTCTTCTTCATCTACATCATCTACACACTGCTGCCCGTGCGGATGAGGGCGGCAGTGCTCAGCGGAGGAGTGCTGTCTTCCATACACCTCCTCACCACGTGGAGGATCAATCAGGAGGATGAGTTCCTCTGGAAACAGGTGGGTCCTGCGCTGTAGTCATCCATTTCAATTCCAACTAAGCTTCAGATTTGATTTTGATCTATTCCTTCGTTATATTTGAGTATATTTGACTAGAGTTACGAATTGAGAATGGTCCCATTTAAAAAAAAATACCACCTTTAAATTAATCCCATTTAAAACCAATGCTAGAGCTATAAAAATTCAGATGCTTTTTTGAGCTCCCCATCGATGTGCCTTTTCAGGTGAAAAATATTTTAAAGATGCTGCATTCTGTTCCATTTTTTTGCTTTCTAGAAAACATAATATGAAAAAGCCCCATAAGAAATGTTAATTGTTTAGGGCTTGCAGTTAAGGGGTCAATGACATAATCTTTTTTGTAATTTATTTAAAAATGCATGAAAATGCAATTCATAGATGGAGTGAATTTCTGAAATTTCTGAATTATCTGATATCAGGAAGAAGCTTCGTTAAAAGAATGAAAGGAAAAGGTTCAAAGTCATGTGCAACATGCAGAATCTTGCAGACAAAAAACAAAACAGGAAATTATATCATAGAGACCCCTGTAGACCGTCGTGACCCTGTGTATCAAGTTCAGCAAGTCTCAAATCAGATAAATGGAGGATGATCTTTATGTGACAAGGCTCAGGTTTAGAAAAAATGCAGTGCAGTGCACATCCCCAAAACCCTAATGATATTTATGAATGATTCATTCTTGATAGTTGTGGAAAAAAATACATTTTGAACTAGAATAATATTTAAAGTAAATATATTTGATATATATATATATATATATATATATATATATAATAATGGTATATAAAAAAAAAAAATCTTGACAATTGTATAAAAACAAAAAGAACTTGGATTTGGCATGTGTGTTTTAATCTAGATTTTTTTCTCTTTTCTTAATCATGGAAATTCTTACTTGTCATTGACCCTAAGACTGATTAGTTGACAACTAGTTCAGGCAGCTAGTAGCTTTTGAAAATATGTAGTTATGCAATATGTAGGGATATGCATATCCTTAATCAGAATCAGAACTATTACGTTTTGGCTGCGTCTGAAATCGCATACTCTCTTGAGTAGGTACTTATTTTGAATAAGTAATTACTACATGACCACTAAAAAAATACGTTCTATAAAGTATGAATATGTAGTATGAATGTAATATTGACGTACTACATTCACCATGTTGTCATTATCATGTGAACTACCAGCGTCAGTTACCAGGCAGCAACATAGTGTCGGCCCACATCTGGGACGCGTTGAATCCAGATGTGGCCCGGATCTGGGCCGACACTATGTTGCTGTCTGGATTGCGTCGCTTCACCTCCATTCACAAATCCTCTCCCGTGGCCTCATCCCTAATGATGCCTGTACTAATCCCCAGAGGAAAATAGTTTTGCGGCAGTGTGTTGTTAATTTGAGAGATTTTGATGCAGGCCAAATATACAGTATATTTCATTATAAACAATATATGTTTACACACACACACAGCACTTCCACTTTATCTATGTTTAATGAGGTTTGACTACTTCCACCTGTCCATAATTATACTTGTTCTCATATCTGCATTTACTGCCCTTGTCCTGGAAGTGTTTAACATTAAAGCCATGCTATATTGTACAGTGTAAATAATGCAAACACTCAGAATTGAATTCCACCATGGTAATCACTCAGTCACCTGATCATATGTGCACTTCCACCCACAGCGCTGACATTAGCATGATTGCAGGCACCTCTAGTATGGACATTTCTCTTCCTTTAGAGTTGGTGGCACTGAATCCCAGAATCTGTTAGTCACAGTTACTATTTGGGTTTTCATGCATGCATATTACATGCAATCTACAACAGAAAATAAAAGTTGCAGACAGTGCTGTTTTGAATACCCTATTGTTTTTGTCTGTTAATAATGATTTCTTGTCAGTGTGTTGTGATAATTATGTTAATAGGTAACCTGTTGGTGAGGTAGCCATTCTTTTAGAGAATCGATTCTGTCAAACGTCATGTTAACACACTTTCCTAGTAAATGTTTTCTGCTTTCACAGTATTTACCCAACTTAGTTAATCTGTGTATGATTGATGTATGTACAGACCAGGGATGTTTCCCAAAAGCATTGTAAGCCTAAGTAGATCATAGAGACTTTTGGTGCCAATGGTTTCTACAATCTATTTGGCTTTTGATGCTTCTGGGAAACGTAGCCCAGTATGGCTGATGACCCATATAACGTGGGTGATAGCACATGAGATGTACGTAAAATTGCTGAAATTAAACTCTATCTCCCTACAATCTGTACTCATAATGTACTAAAATATTAATATTTGGCAAAAACACATGCTTATCAACAGATTCTGGTCTCAAAATTGATCATCTTGGCCATTATATTAGCCTGTCATTTGATTAAACCATTAATGTATTCACATTTTTTTCCTAATAAAAAAAAACAATTCTTTTTTTTCCACATTCTCACGGTGTAGCAAATGTTCCTATAGCTCAGAAATTGTGCTCTGCAAACACCAAGCTCATGGGTTACAGTAGTTTACATAATGGAAAAGTAGCATGGTGGAAATGTTAGCATTTTACCCCTTGAAGTACCTTTTTAGGGTCTCCTACTGTATTAAACAGTCAGAAAAGCTCTTTGCTTATGATTCATGTTGCATGAATCACATTTTTTGAATTGCTGGCATCTGGTTGGCTGAGGTCTCTTTGGAGGTGGGCTTTTAGAGAGAGGGCGTGTTGTTGAAATAAGCAAAATGGTGGAAATTAGCAAACCGGTTCACAGCTAAACTTATAATAAATTTGATCTGAATAGGCATTTGGTGCTTTTGTGTGTGATGTATTTGTTGATATTAGCATGTTAGCATCATCTGTATCGCGTGTGTGTTGGTAGCATGTTTGAAAGCGCTGTTCCAGCCTTTGGCTGTGCTATCTGTGGCCGCAGTGTGTTGTTGTGAGTCAAGCCAAGGACCTCTGGGGTAGGATGAAGGTCAGGCAGTGTGGTTGAACGAGCCGCCCCGGCAGAGCAGATCCTTTTCTCTCCTCGCGCTCCTCCCATGAAAATATCAGCATCATGTTAAGCACTGTCACCCAGGCCTCTGTGCTCCTACACAAGGGACGCTTTGTACTTTTCTCCTGGGTGTTTCGGTGTCTGTGTGTGTGTGTGTGTGTGTGTGTGTGAGGAGTTTCTGGGGACATGAGGAGGTCGTGGGTGTGTATAAAAGGAGAGAGCGTGAGGTCTTGACCTTAGGGTCACTGTACGACCATAGCGCACTGTGAAACTGTTTACTTCTACTGTACAAAGTAGTGGGAGAGAATGCGAACAGGAGGTCATTTCATTATAAACAATCAGGAAGACAAAGCAGAATGCTTGGCCCCATTAATGCAGGAAGGAACGCTTGCTTAGAAACACATTTCCATCCTTTAATTAAAGGACTGTTTTGCCAGTTAGCAGATCTCTGTGAGGATTCCTTTGCATAGTGGAAGACTGTATACTTTATCTAGCTGGATTATTTGCGTTAGTCCCCAATGTTTGCAGTACACCTGTGCTTTTTATCGTAAGCCTTAACATTTGATTAAGTCAACACATTAAAATGACTCTCCTTCCTTTTCCAGAGATAAAACTATGTATATCTGGTCAAGCTGGCCTTGGGATATTAGTATTGAGACATTGAGCAGAGACCTCTGTTGTTAAGAGAGAATCATTGAATGTTAAAAGAATATTCTTGGTTCACTCAATTGATTTACACAGAAAATAACTTAAACTCGTCCCTGCATTTCTAAAAACAAACGAACCGTGTTGACAGTCAAGAAATTACAATATAAGTCTATGGGGTGGTAATAATGGAGTGAGTCATTCCTGTACACAAGCTCTTTTGTTTGTTTTTCTGAGTCTGAATTATTTTCTGTGCTAGTCGATAGAGCTTAAATTTGTTTTGACCTACTACATTCCTTCAAGGTTTTGATATGCATTGCCCTTATCAAAGTCGCTGTTGGTTATGTTCTTTTTTTTTTTTTAAGCCATCAAGATTTTGATTAGTTGTCCGTGCAATGTTTAGACAATCAAAAGAATGATTTTATTTTTATTTTTCACAGAGGACAAACACATGAAAATACAAGCTGAACTTTGGTAGGGAGATTAGTTGAGGAGTTTCTCTCTCTTATCATTTTCAAAGACATAGTTCGCCCAATGAAAATTCTGTCATCATTTATTCCCATTGATATTGTTCGTTCTGTGGAACACAAATTGAGATATTTTACTGAAAGTCCAGGATGCTCTTTTTCATTTAACAAAAATATGGCTGTCAAGCTTTAAAAAAGCACAAATATAGGTCCATAAAATTGTAGTTAATCTTCCGAGCCTTACTAGATTTCCAAAGCTATATACAATAGTTTTGTGCGATGAACAAGCCAAAACTGTTATTATGAGGATTATGCTTAGTGGTGCATGTAAATTCTTAGATGTTTTATTATTATTGCAAATCGTATATTTTCCTACACACCATCGTACAAATTCATACGAAATTGCAACTTTTGTGAAATGCTTGCGTTTTCTTGGGTTGGATCGGGTTGGATGTTTAGCTGATTTATATTTGCATATTATGATGAATAAAGAGGTTCTTGTGAAACTGGCCTATAAAATAATAGTCAGATAATTGTTTGAGTTTATGGAACATTGTATCATATCAGGCTTTTATGGCTCATATTGAATAATTTAGAGAGAACATGAAGCTCACACTCAATGACGAAAAATGCCTAATGTGTATTCAGAGGCCCAAACTGAGAAGAATTTGCTATTTGGTGCAGTTGTTGTTATTTATAGGGTCAAAAAGTAAGCTTTTATAACAGTATAATACTTTCATAAAATCCATACAAATATCAGTTGTTACTCAAAATCTCCCAATAATATGTCTTCGTAAGATGATATTTAAATGCTTAGTTTTGTGATCTCTGTAGTTTTTATTGTGGTTGGCAAAACATGATTGAGAGATGAACAATAAACATTCCTTAAAACCTGATGGATCATATTTAATACTCACATTTTAACATGATTTTCATGATTTCATGCTTCAGTCCGGTAAGTGTTCATCTTGAAATAATAAAAATATAAAAGATATTCTTACATTTACTCTATAAAAACCAGTAAAGATTAACCATCAAAAAGACACATGCATCACGACCTGAAGGGGGATGTTTTTACATTTATACTAAAATGCCCTTTACATGCTAAAAAGTATGAACTATTAATCAGTAGTAGAAAAGTAGATTCTGTAAAAGTTTTTTTTTTAGCAAAGTTTTGATCATGTTGATCATTTAGAGCCCTTAGAAACTCATAAATGAAATGTGATACAGTAGGCTTTATAGGGTTAATAAAAATGAAATTTCTATTTGTTAAAGGCACAATATGTAACTTTTTTGCTTAAAAAATAGCTAAAATCACTATATCTATGTTATATATATTTTTTTAGTTGTGTACTTACATTATCCCGACTGTTTCCAACAACTTTCAAACCAGGAGAAATTTGTAATTTAATTCGAGAAACGTCCCGTTTCTTTATTTCCGTTTTGTCGCCGCCAATGCCGTCATATCCGCGTTGTCCCTGGTTTCCGCTCGTGCTGCCATGGCAACCAGAGCTATGAACCAGAGCCGTCTGATAGTAACCAAAGCGACTGACGCGGACAACTTTGTAGTTCGCAATGTCTATTTGCACGCTGTTGTTGTTTCGTTCAAACATTATGGACCATGGCAAGCAGACTTTGGATAAAAAAAAGGAGAACTAAAACAAGAGTCAATATCAGCGCGGTGTTTTCGAGATGCCGAGAGCTCCCATAGACAGTATATTAACGAGAGTTCCACGTCCGAGACTTCGACCGCTCCTACATGTACTTTATTAAACAGGTGAGCACATTTACATAAAACTAATCAATGTTTTATAGTTCAACAATGATAAAATGTCAGAATATGATCTGTATGTTATTCTAATGTTGATCTAGTTTACTGCTAGTCTCATACAAACTAACACATAAATTTCAACACATTTAAATGCAGTTTAGTGTGCTAGTGTAATGTTAGACCAGGTGAAACAGCGCTGCGTTACCTTACAAGTTTAATTTGTCTAATAAACTGACCTGTGAGTAGTAATTCTGTGTGTAGTTCGGTAACGTTAGAATGAAATGTCCATATTCCTTTTATATCCGCGGGACTCGCGTCGCGTGTGGAGCTGATAGCTGTCTCTTAGCAATCCCGAACTGCTTCATATCACAGTCATGATAAAAACATTGATGTATTCACTCATCCATAAACATTATTAGATCGGTCGGCTTGACGTTGACGACAAGATCCATAATTCTTAGCAAATGTTGCGTCATCAAACTACGCCTTTGTTATTGTAAATAGGTTAGCTACCCCTAGTGGCGAAAAATGCCATACTGTACCTTTAAATAGACAAAACAGCAATATTTCCAATTATAACAATACAGTGAAAATCAATCAAAATGACTTGTGTGTGATAAGTCCTAATGCTAAATTAGGAAAGAAAATGACCCACTTAGATCTCAAAATTCTTTATTTAAAAACCTGTAAATGGTTTTACCTTCTTTTAATTTTTTTTCATTTTTTTTTTTTACCAGAATGGCTACAAGGAAGTATTAAAATAGACAATGATAACTTCCCAATAAAAAAATCTGTCATTTACATCTGAAACTACCACCTTGTTTTTTCATAAATCTTTTCAACGTGACCTTTGTTGTCAGTCAATTGATGACACGTGCACTTATCTCTAATAGGCTGAGGCGGATCTGAGTGTAGATTTCTCAGAAAGCTGCAGTGTTATACAGGCCAATTTATCCTGCAGTGTGGACACTGCATCCAGGCATTTCCCCTTTCCTCTGTGACTCATTAAACCAGCACACCATCCCTGCTGGTTCTGCTGCTGGAGCATTTGTGTGTTTCTGCCTTCAATAATCTGTGTGATTGAGACATACCGTCTGTTTGCAGCTGTCCCAGCGGTTAAAACTGACCA
This sequence comes from Abramis brama, assembly GCF_963993115.1. NCBI lineage: Eukaryota > Metazoa > Chordata > Actinopteri > Cypriniformes > Leuciscidae > Abramis > Abramis brama. The sequence continues at coordinate 10,828,211 of NC_139984.1, read as the reverse complement.
CAAGAATTACAACTGTGTGTTGTTAATACCATACCATAGATAGGTCTTATTTATAGAACAATTCATACAGTCGTAAATCTATTTTTAAGCTGTGCACGTGCATGCACTCTTTCTCTCTCTTACAGATCAATTGTAGTACATTGATGTGGAAGGGGTGTTTGGACTCTCTTGGCTGATGAAGTCTTATATTAGCGTCTATGTTTCAGACAATCACACACAATTTTCATGCCTTGTTTTTTCTTTTGTTTTGTCTATACGTATTTGTGTATTTGCATGCATGCATGTTGATGCCAGCAACACAATGCTTTGGAGGGTGTGTGTATGAGCTTGAGTGCATTAGCTTTATTGTTTAAAGGGATAGTTCACCCCAAAATAAAAATCCTGTCATTATTTATGCATTCATAAGTAAAAGTTCATGAGAAAAGTCACATGATTCATGAACAAATCATTCTTTTCAATTAATCATTTGATCTGGTTCACGTTTCAATTTGCATGATTCACTGATGAATTGGACTGATCCAGTTTTTCAGTTCTGCAACATGAATGACACGAGAATGAGTAAATAATGACAGAACTCATTTTTTTCAGTTAAGTCATGACTCATGGGTGAGTCTGAGTCATGACTTTCTAAATATTGGTCCAGTGCCGATTTTATTATTAGCCTGTTTTATCCTGAGATATCATCTACCCAACTAACAGGGAACTTTGGCTAAAAATGCCTTCCCGGGAACTGAGAGGAGATACATCACTAGTTTGGGATCTTGGGATCTTGACTATCGCTCCTCTTCACCAGTCTTCTGCGGCTTCTCCGTCTTGCCAGCACTCGCTGAATAGCATTGACAGAGTTTCTGCTATTATTTGGCCACCGTGTTTAAGGATCTCTGCTGGTTTGTCGTCCAATCCTGCCGTCTTGTTGTTCTTAAGACTTTTGATCGTGATTTTTACCTCTTCTATGGTGATCTCGCCAGTGTTCACTGGAAGCTCCTCTTGAGCCATGTCTGCATCAAAGTCATAGGTGGTAGTCGGGTTTGGTTGATTGAGTGTGTCCCGGAAGTGCTCGATCCATTTTGTGTTCTGTTCTTCTTGTACTGTTAGAAGTCTCCCAGTTTTATCTTTAATTGGAACGTTGGTGTTTATCCTTGTTCCAGTCAACTCAATGACAATGCGATAGAGGGTCTTCGTGTCATTTCGGTGTCACTTCATCGCCTTTCAGTTCGAACCATTCTTTCTTATCCATCCGGCATCTTATTCCAGAGCTCTTCCACATTTTTTGCCTCTTCTAGTATGCAGAAAATGGTCACGTATTTCCAAACTAAAATTGCTTGTGATGGTTGGGTGCTTGAGTTTCTCCATGAAGAAGCAGTCAAGCAACAGTAGTCGTGTTTGTTCACAATGGTAAACAGTTTCAGTAGTGAGTACTAAGCCAGCTCGCGCTATATATACAGTGTGTTTTGTAGCATTTATTAGAGAGAAGCAGTCAAGCAACAAGAGGTGACAGTAACTGTAAGTGTTTTTGTATCTTTTTCTCATTTGATTTTAAGGCAGTTGTAGTCACTAGGAAACATTGTTTGTTTACTGTGCTCACATGCTAGAATTGCGTTAGTAAAATCTTGTTTGTTCAGGTTGGTAAACAGTTTCGGTAATGAGGCGTGGCCTAAGCCAGCTCGCGCTATATATACAGTGTGTTTTGTAGCATTCATTAGAAAGAAACAGTCAAGCAACAGGAGGTGAAAGTAACTGTATCAAAACTGTATCAACTGCACTCGATTTTAAAGCTGTAATCCACTGATCCGGTGCAATTAAAAAAGTCACAGCGCAAAATTTTGCACACTAAAGAAAAAGGTTTAGCAGCAGATATAGCCTGTTGAGGCATCTGTGCCTTTGTTCATACGGACATCTGAATGCTAAGTAGGGTTTGTGCTTTTCAGCAATAGTGTGCATCCTTACTTTACTGAGAAAAGAAGGACAGGGAAAAATCTGTAAATTGAAAAAGGTTTAATCTATGAAAAGATCAAAGAAAAACATTTGCAAGTGTGTATTTTTCTACTTGTTACTTTGCACAAATAATTTACTATTATTTATTTCTATGATCTTGAATGAAAGTGTGTAGGCCTACTTGCATTATTATGCTGTTATATATTATGATTATATATTCAGTGGCATAAAATGGTTTTAAAATGACAATAATATTGTTCATTGCAATTATTTCTGGGACAATATGTTGTACAACAAAACACGGTTATCGTGCCAGGCCTAGATCTCGTTGAAATATAATACAAATTCTGCCATTTGTCCTGGTTCCATCAACTTCAGCCAGAAGAATTCCCTTTTAATTTGAGCTGGTGTACTTGGGGAACTTCCTTTCTCTTCCTGTCTAGTATTTCATTGTGACAGAGTTTCCTTTAGGACTATGTCATGAATACACTCTGGCTGGAGACTAGTGAGATGGATCTTAAATCTAAATCTGATCAGTGTGACATTATGATATAGGGCACATTTTCAGCAATAAAATGGGTGAAAATTTCCCATACTTACATTGGAAGCGTGATGCAAGCCAAATCTTTAGACCAGAATATCATCTTTCTTTAGAAAATGTTAAGAATAATCTTCTATTTCCGATTGAAGTTGAGCGGTTGACTTTTGTCAAATGTGTTGTTGTAAAGAACAGTGGCATTACTGCAGTGCCACAGTGGTCATGATCCTGTTAGATCTGAATTTTATTATATTTTAATATATTTTTTAGAGATTGTGCTTACTGTATTTGTTTATTTTATTTTTTCGGTTTGTTATCTGGGGTGTATTCCAGAGCTAAATCATGTACTGTACATGGTGTGCGCAAAAGAACATTCGGCTTGTCTGAGGAGGTCCTACATTTGGATTTACTTTGCGACCGTTAAAAATTATGTTCTACTGTATAAAGTATGAAAATGGGTAATAAGAATGAAATTCAGATGTACTACATTCGGCATGTTGTTAGTGTCATGTGACCTCCCAGCATAAATTCTGTTGCTTCACCTCCATTCATAAATCCTCTCCCGTGCCCTCCTGGGATAGTAAAGTGTCCATCGAATGCATTTTATATTTATATTTTATAATTTATATATACAGAAAAGGTAAAGTAACAAAAAAGACAACCTTTTAATTGCATATCAGTGTTGTGTGACATTGATTTTAAGATTTGTGAGGTAAAATAAAAGAAACATTGGTTTATGTTATATAGACCTTATTCATAGCAGCGTCATGATGACGGGTATGAAAGCGAGGCTGTGAGGGATAGACTCACCGTGTTTTTAATGGCATCCGCTATAAAAAGCTGTATAAAGCTCCTAGATCACGTATCATTTTCCACAGCTCATGTTGTCTGGAGTTTTTCCTCTACTGACATTTCTTGGAAAGATATTTTGCAGTGTTTCGTCAGCAGAACAATCCATAAACACATTAAGTAACAGTACAACCCACTGAAGAGATGTAAGTCTATCCCTCACAGCCTCGCTTTCATTCCCGCTAAAAATCAAGATGGCGCTGCTTTGAATTAGGCCTATTAATGCTTTATAATATAAATTAAATACATTTATAAAGTAATATTATGCATGATCTGTGCCATCACGCCCACAGGAGCGCCTCATCAAAAGGATATGTGGCCGGTGGTGAATATCTCTCACACTTAGAGGGGCGTATCTACAGTAAACTATCCCAGGAACATGAGCTCCGGAGCAGGTTATGTTCAGAGAGGAAGTTGCTATGGCTACTTACATACCCTGAAAGTTACTTCCGTTTTTGGAAGGGAAAGCTGAGGTTATCCGTTTACTTATCCATAAACTTACCTGGGTATGTTGCATAACCTGCTTTCAGGAATAACCCCTGGGTATAAATCATATTTGCATACTTTGCACAGGCTCTGTACTATGTAGTGCAGAAATTGTTGTATTGCAGTAGCTATGCAGTACTAGTGTTTTCCAGAGAAGGGGATGCTGGAAGATGTTTTAATTTTGATTTAATTTAATTTTTTTATTATTAATTTATATATATATTTTTAAAGACAAGTTAGAACAAGGAAACGGCGAAAATGGAAATAGAGGATATAAAAAAACAAAGAAAGACCAAACTGAAGAGTGAGTGAGATTATGCTAGATCACCTGCCACTATTTTACTTCCTGTGGGAATACAGTCATACTTCTCTTTCTCGCTCTCACTTTCATTGTCTTTCATTATTTTTGCTCTTTCCATCCATCTTCTGAACCTATGAGCTGGTGTCTTCTCTCTGAAAGCAATTAGCATACACAAGGCCCAAACAAACATGCTCACACTTACACAATAGAATCTCCTGTTTCCTCCAGCCAACACCCTCCCTGAGGGCTCTTCGAAACACAACAGGCATCAGCTGTTGCGTGTGAGCTTGTGTGTGTGTGTGTGTGTGTGTGTGTGAGTTTGTGTGTGTGTGTGTGTGTGCGGGCTAGCGAGTCAGCGAGCTGGCAAAACTGAATTACATTTCTCAGTTCAGACCTTTTATTAATTACAATCATGTTAGAAGTTTAAATGAATTATGTGGAAATGTTTTCCACAATGCACTGACCACAGCGCTCAAAAATGCCTTCTTGTATTCTCTGGGGAACAATTGCTAGTTTGTTGCCTTTTCTCAGTCTTTCTGTTTTCAATTTGCTTTTTTTGAGTTCATATTTGCTAGATGGTGTCATGTTTGGTTGGTGTGGATTATATATAAAAAGTAAAAATGTTGTTTTTATTAACTAAAACTATTTAAAAAAAGAAAATTTGTTAATTGAAATGAAGATAATTTTATATATATATATATATATATATATATATATATATATATATATATATATATATATAAAATTAAATGTATAAAATAAACTATAAAACTAAATAAACTATAACATATATATATATATATATATATATATATATATGTATATATGTATATATATAAAATTAAATGTATAAAATAAACTTAAAAAATATTATAACATTATAAATGTTTTTAATTAGAAATAACTGAAATAAGTTTATGTTGAAGTAACTAAAACTAAAGTTAAGTAAAAATATTATTAAAAGATAACTAACAAAATGACAAAAGCTCAAAACAATATTACTGAAACTTAAAATAAATTGGAAATAAATGTAAAAATAAAAGCTAATTCAAACTATCAATACTATAATATCACTAAAAACATTATTTATATTATTTACATAATTATTTATATGTATACAAGTAATACAAACTAAATAACACTGCAAAATACATGCTGTTTTTTGCTTTTGTTTGGTCACCTGATTTATTGTTTTGATGTGCTATAGAATATTTGATTCTATGATAAATTACTGCTTAATATTTCTAAATACTCCAGAGTGTAATGTTTACTATTTAAAAAAGAAAATCTATTATGAGAAACAACACCGTAATAAATGATAACCATTTCAAACAGTAGTACGCAACATCTGGTCATGTGACCTAATCAAATGATCAACTGCACCAAATGTAGCTGGTCATCTAGGCTTCATAATTCATACAGTATTTGCATACTCTGCACAGTCTCCATACTATAGCGTAGAAATAGTAGTATTGCAGTAAGTATGCAGCACTAGAAGGGGATGCTGGGAAGTGTAGTCTGCACTAGCGTGCTTTCAGTCTGAGGTGAACGTGATACTCTCTTCAGTGTTTCTGTAATGAATAATTGCTGTCTCCAGCACCACTGCATGCTAACAGAATCCACTGCGGATATGAGGAATGTCTCAGCTGTTGATCTAGATGATTTACATCTAGTTTCATCCAAAAGTTGTTGTGTTTTTAGACACTCTTATTTTCCTTTGTATAGACAGAGTCAGAGGGGGATTATGGGATGGGTGTGGTGCCATGGCAACTGTACACATTTTGACACACTTAATTTTGAGACCGTAAGGAAATACTTCAGATGTGAACAAACAAACTTAACTGATAAGAAATCACTTATGAATTGTCTATTGTGTTTTTTAAAAGCATTACAATCGACCTATGGCAGAACATGAAGAAATAAACTCAACTTCTGAGTAAAATTACTGTGATGGTGTCAAGGTGAAACTCTCCCTCTGTCCTCTTTTAGTTGTTTTGATCAACATTTTCACCACACAGGCTTATCTGTTGACCAGCAGGCCGGGGTTTCTCTGACTGTGCACTTTGCTATCATGGAAGTTGTTTTATTTTGTGCCATATGCAGGATAAGAGATTCCAGAGATCCTGCTGGACAGACCATAGCTTGTATTAAGTAAAGTTAAAAAGACTTTTTAACTACAATTTTTAACTACAACACAGCACTTAGTTTGGCTGTAAGCTCTACATAAACTAATGTATGTCATGTTTATTCTAAAGTTATTTCTAATTTCAGAATATTTGATTGTGTTTTATCCTAATTATTTTAGACTAAGTAGTATAGATTTTAATATAAGCCAATTATCATATATTGGTCATAACATGAAAATAATTATTGGCTTATCAGGACCTTCATTTTTTTTTTTTGACCAATATTTTTTTTGGGTTGGTTATTGGCCGTAACATTAAAATCATTAGCAGCTTATTGAATATTTATGCGGATACTTGCATATAAAAAAAATATCAGCTGCAGTGTTTGAGGGTTCAAGTTTTCCCTGGTGTCTGCGCGGGCAATATGCTAATGTTTCATCTTGACATCACAACGAAACGGCTTATGACTCGTTTGAAAAACGATTCATTTAATTTACTCAGAGCCGACTCTTACTTTTGAAAGACAATAACATTTTCATTCACTTAGAGCTATGTTACACACCTCATTAAAGGTCATTTTCAAAAATCCATAATGGGGTACTTTAAGTTACGATAGTCTTTTCTTCCCTGTTGTGGCGTATATCCAAGTCAATCGGCTTCTCGAACAAGAAAAAAATATTTTGTCCATGTTGATTGGATGGATGGTTGTGGTTTGCTATTGGTGGATCTCATGTGAGTGACAGGTTGCCCCGCCCTCACATCATCAGAGAAGAGAAGAGATGCCGCTACAAGAGGGAGGGGGAAGTTATTTTGATTAAAGATTATTCATTTTTAAAAAATAATGATGTGCACGGATAAATCACTTATAATTTAAATGTAAACTATGCTTTGTTTCGTCCCTTGTGAAAGAAAGCCTCAAACAGTAATAAGTATAATGCTGGCTTTAGTGTGTCTGTTTAATTGTGTACAAAGGTTTAATCATTGTGGCCGAGCTCGTTAGGCTGAAATATGAAATATGAGGGTGGCACAGTGGGAATCGTTCTCTCACACGCTCTCGCAGAAGAAGAAAGAATATGAATGGTGCACATTGTTGTTGTTGCTCATGTTTTTGAGGGGGTGGAGGTTTGGGTGAGTGAGTTGGGAATTTAGTTTGAATGAAGACAAAGCATGTGGTTCACTGAAACTGCATTATCCATGAGGGATTAAAGATGGCATCCTGAATCCATCTGACCATCATTTATATGTGTTAGTCTCAGAAGAAGATGGCAGTAACAGTAGATACCAAAGGTGGACAAAGGAAAAATATTACTGAACTTAAAGCAATGTTCTGGTTGCAATGAAATTAAATCCCTATCAATAAAATGTCAACTCATTCACATTGCTCTTTTCCATATGTAAGCAGTATGAGTCCAATTCGATTTCAGATTCCGAAACTTAATACAATTCTTAATACAAATACAATTCACATATTCGTGTACATGTGTTTCAAGCAAAACTTCTTTCACTTCATTTTTTGTACTTCGATAACATCAGAAGAGCTTTTTAGCAAATATTTAGTAAATATTCAGTATTCTGCAATGAACAGTTTGTAATATGAAAGACAAAAATAAAACGGGAAAATTCGTAAGACGTAAAACGTATGCAAATATATGCATCACGACAATGTGCATGACCATAGAAGTACCATAAAAGCCCCCAAAGTTTTAGAAAAATAGTCCATATGACCATAAGGCTTATAAAGGCATGATAGCATTGTCAGTAAGGCTGCAACCATGTTTTGAACAAAGGGCAATTTTTGGTATTAGAAAATAAATAAGAACAGTAAAAGAACTATAATGTATTGTAAAGTAATCAATTTGAGCTATTTGCAAATAAAATTGTAATTTTAAAATATATAGACAGCTTAATCACATGCCTAAAGTGTTGAGAATGTTTCTTGTCTAGTCACTTATTGTTATGAATTACATGAATTACGTAAATTATAGCCTAATATTGTGCCAAAATTTGACAAAAGCAAAGTTTGCATCACTAGATCTTATTGTCATTTAACATTTCTATCAGAAAACAGTTGTCAGATATTAAATATTTTTCTCAACCTGCTCTTTCACTGTTAAAAAAGAAGTGTCGCTCTGAAATTCATGATCGTCTTCTGTGAACAGTAAAGCCTTTTCCTTGATTTGATAGGTCATCTCAATCATTTTGACAGGCAGATCAGCCTAAAAATGTAACTTTAAAAACTTCAGTGGAGTGCATCAAAACAGCATCGAAAATATCAAAAACCTGAGGGACAATTTGGCTATTTCTAATTATTGACCTGTCTGTCCCTCTCAGGGCCCTATCATACAGTCGGTGCAATGCAGCGCCAGGCGCGACGCAAATGTTCTTTCCTAGTTTCAGCCTGACGCAACTATCATTTTCACATCCTGTGCCACGTTGTTTAAATAGCAAATGCATTTGCGCCAATCTGTTCGCCCATGGGCGTGCTGGTCTGAAAAGCGGAAAAACTGAATGCTTCTCTAGCGAGGAAACGGATCTGCTCGTGCCCAGAGCGCAACTGGCTTTTAAAGGGAATGGGAAATTACACTCTGATTGGTTTATTGCATGTTATGCCCAAAACACACCCATTTGTCCTGTTCACCTCTAGTCCCTTTTTAATGCTAGTAGTGAGTGTATTTTCTGTTGAAGTTACAACCTGAAAGGCCTTTTTTTAGTTAACTTGGTTAGCTAAAGGCTATCATACAATGTTTTTTTGTGTATCAATGTACATGTCTAATATGTACACTTATTGTTACCTCCCATAAGAGTGTGTGCTGGATGTGTTTACCCCATGAAGACTTGACTTGGATGTGAGTGTCAGTTATTTGCCTAATCTTGCTCAACATTTAGATGATAAGAGACTAGTTGTGGTGGAGTGTCATTGCTTACTTCTGTATGACTCTGACAGATAAGATGAAATACAGGGACATGCCTTACTCTCATACTGCAACAAAGCTCCGGCCCAGGGTACGACAATAGACACAAGTTCATACATTAAACTTCCAGATGCTTCTTCAGAGTCATTGCCCGAAACAGGAAGCAGCTCAGACACAGTGTCCTCAGTCATTGCCCTAAGAGGAAATTACTTAAAAATGTATTTGCAACTTTCCCATCTTCCATGTTTCTTTTTTTTTTTTTAATGGTACAATTACATTTTCTTTGAGAATGTTTTTATATGCACTACCGTTCAAAGCTTTGGGGTCAGTGAGAATTTTTGAAATTAATGTTTAATGGTTTTGAAAGAAGTATCTTTTGCTCACCAAGTCTGCATTGATTTTATCAAAAAGTAAAATTATATAATATAGGCGCCTTTCAAGGACACCTTACAAGCAAATGAACAGATAAAACATAAAATAACAGAAGGCCGTCGGTTTGGCCTAAAAACACAAGCTTAAAAACATAACAAACAAAAAATTACATTGACACAGTCACCGGAAGGCCTGTCTAAAATATGCTATTTGACACAAGACTTAAAAAAAAGAAAGAGTGTCACAATTTTGGAAATCCTGCAGAAGATGAGGGGCAACATAGCTGAAAGCTTGAGATCACATAGTGCCAACATACTGTCGGCCTAGATCCGGGCCACATCTGGTACATGTGGATTCAACGCATACCAGATGTGGCCCGGATCTGTCATACGCATGCGTGGAAGAACTTAAGTGAATGCAGAAGATGATCTAAGAGTGTGGGTGGGAGTGGTAAGAAGGTAAGACAAATAAAAAGGAGCCAAGTTGTGAAGTGCCTTCTAAGTATAAAGCAAAATCTTAAATTCAATATGTTGTTTAACAGGAGCCAGTGCATGTGTTCTATGGAAGGAGTTCTGGAATAACTGAAGTTTATGTAAAAGCTTGAGAGAAAGACCATAAAGAAGAGCATTACAGTAAGCAATGCGTAATGTGACTGGGCTGGACAAAGACGGTTAATGCTACGTAAATGGCCTTGAATTTCGGTGTAGGATTGCGCAAGTTTTGTGATCACACCCAAAGCCGTCTCTAAATACTAAATTGAGTTCTTTTTCACTACTTATTGCGCTTTAACAGTCAAATACACACAAAATAATGTAAAAATGCCGTTCTTGGTGAGGATTCATCTAAACACAGTCAGTCGTTTTAAGTTAAAGTGATAGTTCACCCAAAGATTTAAATTAGCCCATGATTTACTCACCCTCAAGTCATCCTAGGTGTATATGACATTCTTCTTTCAGACGAATACAATCGGAGTTATTTAAAAAAATGTCCCGGCTCTTCCAAGCTTTATAATGGCAGTGAATGGCTGTTTCTGATTTGAAGTCCATCAAAGCGCATCCACCCATGATAAAAGTGCTCCACACAGCTCTGGGGGGTTAATAAAGGCCTTCTGAAGCGATGCGTTGGAAAAATATCCATATTTAAAACTTTATAAAGTAAAATGACTAGCTTACAACAGAATGAATTTACAGTATTAGGCAGTGTGTTGGTTTATGGGTCAATGAAAAATAACATTCTGCAATAAAGGAAATGAAAATTTAGTTTAAAGTGGCACGTTTTTAGAAATGTGTTTTTTTTTTTATTCATGTTAGTTTTGAAAAACTTTTATACCATTTTCAATAAATGTCACAATGTCATGTGGTGTAAAGCAGAAAGTATACATCTTTTTTTACTTTTTGGTACTTTCTAACCTCTTCGCAGAATCTCTCGTCTATGTAGGCCTCCATTGTTGCTGTAGCTTGCATGCGTTCACGTAAGGGTTAATGCCCGACGAGGTGTCCATTATCAGGTTTTAATGGACGACGGCGAGGCGTGAACCGTCCGACGCGCAGCGGAGTCCGCCGAAGTCCATTAATACCTGACAATGGACACCTCGAAGGGCATTAACCCGCTTATACCATGGTCACTTACGAAAGAAAGAAATATTTAATCAATTAATAATACTTTAATGTGTTTTAGAGTAAAAATCGTGAGGGTTTTTATTTATTAAGTCGAGCGCACTATTTAATATCTCCCGTATACAGGCGTTGCCAAGCAACGTGGCCACAGCGACCCGACCGCAGCAGTTGATCAGTGAGTTTGAGCCAGCGCAATCATTTAGAACTGTCATCAGGCAAATTGACGGGACGTCTTTCCTAGGTGTACATTATCACTTTTTAATGGACACCCTGCAGCCAATCAGAATCGAGTATTCACCCAGACCATGGTATAATATGATATAATTAACTGTTTTATGGATTTCATGCATGCATCGCTTGACTTAGATTCTGCGAACAAATATATTTTAATTTAGAAATAAAAAATGTATGTACTAATCGCATTTTTTAATAATTCAATAGATCCAGACACAACCTGAGCATCATGTCACTGGCCTTTATGGTCTCAGATCATGGCCTCATGCACTCCAGCAAATAAAATTTCAGATGAATTCATGAAGCATGTATTTTGTATCATGACAGAATAGCAGTAGACTTGGTTAAGACTGTTGGTTTGAACACGTCTCTCGATTGAGAAGAAATTATTATGTTATTATCTGTGACACTGATACTCTGATGAAAACAGCGAGCCGTTGCCAGTTAGCAAACTGCATTTCCATTCAATGCTTGTTCCATAACAATATTCTCAGCATTGCACATGTGCTTCATTTTACAGCTTTTTTCTGTCCAAGAACTGCCCACTTAAACAGGAAGAGACCATCTGACCAGCATGTACAGTGACCAGCCACAATTTGTTTTCTCTTTTATGTGCAATTTAGTGGCAGGTAAATCTGAAATGGATGAATCCACAATACTATCCCTTTAAAAGTGCAGGTACAAACCTGCCAATCAGATCGGAGCTTGATATTTTGGCAAGTGCTTGATATTTTTGTTTGCAATAATCATCAGTTGGTCACTGAATAGACTGTGGGCTGCTACTAGTTCATATCCAACTTGACAATGGGCTCTTATGACGCGAGTCTTTGGAAGGACGTTGTGGAATTTGGGCTAGAGTCGCTGAAGGAAAGTCAAAGTCGTGACGGCTCGTGGACAGCTTGCCATCCTCACGCCCTTATTAGAAGATCAGTTTAGCAGTTTTTAGGAAAAGTTGGGTTTCTCAGTATCCCTCAGCCAGCTTTGAAGGTTGAATTACTGCAGCAGAAGGTCTCGAAGGCATTAGCTCAGTGTTAAATATTCTCGCTGCTCGACTGCTAATGCCACAGAGGTAGCACATAGTCACTAACCTCTCATGTGTGTAGAAGATCACATTGACAATAGCTTGGTTAAAACCCAGTCTGTTGCCTTACATCAGTACACTGTTAAAGAGACATTGTTGAGAAAACCTTACAAATTTGTAAGTACCAAACCTGATGTATTCAGATTAACATCACTACTATTATCTTATGAATTGACCTATATTTTGTTTGGTCAGTTTGAATTTGTTCATTTACTAAATGCTTCGTTCAGCAAATAAATCCATCAAGGCAACTACAGATTTTCTTGTTCAACACATTTTCATTTAGTAACACAATAAATTGATCTAACATTTTGGTAGCCGGAATTTTTTATAGAACACTTAATATGTGATGTGAACTATGCTTTATGAAGGCACAATCACCTTACAAAGCAAAGAATCTTGTACATATACGTCAACACTATCAATGTTAGGGGTAAAGCATTACAAGTAACTTGGGTTATGTAATCAGATTACTTTTTTCAAGGAACTAGTGTAAGGTAACATGTTACTTTTAATTTACAACAAAATATCTGAGTTACTTTTTCAAATAAGTAACAAAAGTTTTCCCATTCATTGACTGACAGCTCTCCTGTCCTCATCACAATCATAAGTGCAGAGGCATTGTGTGTGAACATGACGTTATTGTAGTTCTAGACTAAATGTGAGCATTCACTTCTCACTTGCTCAAAAAGAGATTCAGTATTCCTCGAAATGAATAAAAAAATTCTAACTCAGAATAGTACACAAACCTGCAACCATTAAATGTTAACTCTTTCCCTGCCAGCGTTTTTGAAAAAAGGTGCCAGCCAGCGCCAGCACTTTTGATCATTTTTAAAAAAGTTTCAGAATATATTGTTGTATGATATAACATGCAAAAATAACTTTTTGAAAGACTACGTCTGGATCAGATTTAGAGCGATGATCAAAACACAGGTGGAGTAGATCGAGTGAGTCCATCAACACCCCCAAAGCTTCACAGTCCTATAGCTCGTCCTGGGTCTACATTTTTTTATTCAGTAACATTAGGCAGTTTTGATGTATATGCTTTTTAATATTGATGATCGTGTTATTTTATATATCTGCTATCGCTTGTTTCTGCTTCTTCTTCACCTGTCTTTTGATCAGGAGATTCAGTACTCTTTCAGAAGATGTGTCATATAGCGCCCCCTACCGTATAACAATGAAAACACAGAAAATCGCCATCAGTGGCGGGGAAAGAGTTAAATAACACAAATATACTTTATGTATTAATCTCACTTTATTAACCAATGTCTTTGCTGCTCTCCTTCAATGATCCAATTCATCCATACTAATAAGCTAAAATGACTAGATAAACATCACATTTGCTTCATTTTGTTGTTTTTATTGCTAAAGTAAGTGTTGCACTTTCTTCTCCGTGTTCTTCTGTGATCGAGAATGTTCAGCTGAAAGGTTTGTTAGAAATGCGCCCTCTACTATACATGAATTTGCACTTGTGGTGTGAAAGGGCCTTTGCATTTGCCAAAAATAGAAATTTTGTTTTGTTTTGTTTTTAAAAAAACAAAACCGCAAGCTCAGCCCAGGTGAGGAAAAAAAGTAATGGAAAAGACACATAACAATGAACTAAGTAATTTGTTTCTTTTTAGGGACTAACATATTAGTTTTAAAAGTAACTTTCCTAAACTGAACACTCATCTCACTCAACTCATCTTAAAGCAATATATACTATATATATCAAACATTGGCTACCTGATTGTTTATATTGTAACTGTTTTATTGCACAGCTCAACAGTATATTTATTATATCCAACTTTATTTGCATACATACAGTACATTCACATTTATTTATAACAAATCTCTACTGCCTGATTTTATATTTTGTCGCAAAATGTAGTAATATTGCCCTATTCTTAATCTAAAGTTGGATATAAATGTATGTAGTGTTTTATGTAGTGTCAAGTAATTCACTTTAAATGTAGATGCTTTTTTTACTCATTATAGCAAGTATTAGTAAGCAGATGTCGACCAATTTATCTTTTTTGATAATGCTGTATGTAAATTGATCTAACGCTTGTTCAAAGTCATACATCATCAACGGTACAGTTATGTTCCTTTTTTAGATGCCATCTGTCTTTTAAGGTTGTCATCATGGAACATGTTTCCATCACTTTCCCATCATTCTCTCGCTATCTATTTCCATCCCTCTCACTTCATTCTCATAAGTCCCATCCAGATATTCAAGGCTACCGTTTTCTGCACGAGGGAACATACTGATTGTCTAAGTCCAGTAGTTTCATGTTTCCACAGGTTTCATGGCAGAAGCGAGGCGTATAGTCCCACCCCACCCCCTTTAGTGGCATCACAGAGACTGGACATAATCTCCAATGATCATAATGGCTTTATATAATATCTGGAGCAGCCACAGGTACATAAACACAGACCAGCACAAAAGAGGATGAATGGGCCTACAAACATAAATGATCCGAAAAAATCACAAATACCTGGAAGTGGTGAATTGACAAATGAACAGAAGTAAAAAAAAAAAAAAAAAAAGACACACACTAAACAAAATCATACTTTTATACACCTTATTTGTATGGGATCTGCCTGGTTTGTGTCTTGAAATTGCCAAGCAGAAAAAATACAACCCTCAGGTTGTATGATACAAGTTATGATAATCTTTTTTTCCCTATTGTGATGTGCATCCGCATGAAACTGCTTCTTGAACAAGGAAAAATGTAGGGTGAGACTTGATTTTGTCCATGGAAAAATGTATTGGATGGTTGTGGTTTGCTGTTGGTGGATCTCATGTGAGTGACAGGTTGTCCCGCCCTCACACCACTAAACACGTCATCAGAGAAGAGAAGTTATTTTGAGGAAAGAGGGCACGTGAATTTAACAAAACAAATTGTGCACAGATAAATTAGTTATAATAAACTGCAATATTCCATAAAAAAAATAAGAATAGTCCATTTGATTTGCATGCTGACTTTAAAGGTGTCCTATTATGCTTTTTCACTTTTTCAACTGTAGTTAGTGTGTAATGTTGCTGTTTGAGCATAAATAAAGATCTGCAAGGTTACAAAGCTCAAAGTATTTTATTTCACAGAATCCACTTTCCAAGAACTACAACAAACGACTTGTTTGGACTACAACACGATTTTTCTGGATCTTATGAAGTCACAATGTTACTCATTTAAATAATCCCCGCCCACAGAATACACACAAAAAAAAGGGAATGAGGCCTTGCTAAGCTGCATTAGAGAAGACAGTGTTGTCGCTATGTCAAGAGACACTGTTTTTCTCACAACATTTCCAAAACTTATTTGTTTGACCTTCCTAAAGCTGACGAGAGTGATTTTAAACACTGTTTCTGAACAGTATTACCCTAACGTTTTTCTGTGCGCTGCACATTTTATGGAGAACAGCTTCCAAACCAGAACCACAATGCAGAAGCACAAAAGCTTTTCCTGAAATGGAGCAGTTCCCACTTTGTCGGGACAATCTGTTGTCTATAGATCACAACTTGCAAGTATGTATTATTATTTGTAGTTGTGTTTTCTATGAACAGTTCCAATTATAAGCTTTATGTAGTTGCCATGATATAAACAAAGGTCAAAGCTTTACCTCCGCTCGTCTGCTAACTAACATTACAGTGTTGATGTAGTGTTTACTGTAGCTTTTGTAAGCTCTTGCTTTTGTACGACTGTTCACCGCCCCTTAGGAAAATTAGCCATGGTTTTGTGATGGATTACTGTTTGTATTACCATAGTTTTTTATTAAATGGTGTAAAACATCGTATCTAAAATGTATAAAAAAATAAAAAAACATACCACTCTGAAACATCCTGTGAAATCCATGCTTGCAAAGTCTGATCAAAGTGCAAATCACGACACGCTGAGCCAGCTAACCAATCACAGCACATTTCGTATTTCAGAAAGAGGCGCTTTATCGAAACAGGAACTAACGACATGTTCAAGCCAGGTAGGGGAAAGAGCTGCTGTAATAATGTAAAATATGTGAAAAATAATGCGTTTTCTGAAGCATGCATGCATGAAAGCATATTCTATTACACCCCAAAAAACCAAATCAAGACTTCATAAAAGAGCATAATAGGACCCCTTTAAAGGAACATTCTGGGATAAATACAATTTAAAGCAATAGTTCTGCCATTTTCATCTCTGAAATTGATTTGGGATAGGAACTGTCAAACTCCAAAAAAGAAGAAAAAGCACCTTAAAATTGACAGCTCAAATAAGAAACCTTGTACTAAACAATATAGGCTGCACATTTTTGCTTTTGTTGCGTTGGCCCATATACTTCCATTGTAAGAGCTCAACTGTAAACTGTTTTTTTAAAGCTCTTATATTACGTTCCTTGGTAACCGTCATCATGCCGCAGATTAGAGGGTGACACGGGAGTGGATTTTCAAACCTCTCCCGTCCCACTCCCACAAAAAAAATCCTGTCCCGTCCCAATCCCACGAAAAAACATCCAATCCCGTCCCAATCCCAGAAGAATGACTCCTATTCCCTCCCACTCCCGTGTTGTGTTTTTTTGACCGGAATCTGTCAGTTACAGTAAAAAAAATTGCATCACAATAAGTGTATTGTGATTGTCACTAACATTTTAGTAACTAAACTGATTTTTATTAGGTTTAGTGACAACATGTTACAATGTTTACATGGTACAATTTCTGGTAAGCTACGCTTTTTTATTATTTCAATTCAATTAAATTATTGTGATTTGATATAATATTGACTCATTTGGATAAATATTAGGTAGGCTACACAAGATAGGCGTTATTTTTTCTCAAGAAAAAAACAACAACTCACCTAATGCTGTAAACATACAGAGAGCCCTATCAGCTGGTAGTATTATTTAAGGTTAAAAATAACTCAAATTAAATATAATGCGTTTTTTTATTATTATAATAACAACTTTATTTAATGATACAAGTAAAAATATAATAAATATGTAATATAGAACACATATTTAGCAAAATACTCTCTATAGCTATTTTTTTTTCTTGCCAACTACGTGCTATAGCCTATATTATGTTCATTAAATGGCTTTCCTGAGGTAAATGTGACATAATTGTTCTCCAGCTATGTTATTGACCTCTTCACGCTGATGAAAAACACTGATTGATCGATATTATGTATGAGGAATATACATTTCGGTAAGTTGTACTGTATCTTTCAACAGTGTTCATTCGTCTTTATTAACTATTAGCTAGTAGAGATGATCGGTTCACGTGCGCTATATGGAATTCCAAAGCTGCCAATATTAAAAATAAATAAATCCATAAATAAATATACAAATAAATGTAAAAAATAAAAAATGAAAAAAATAAATATATAAATAAATATACATAGAAAAGCAAAAAAACGAAAATAAATAATTATTTATACATTTATTTCCTTATTTATGTATATATTTATTTTTTTCCATATTTATTTATTTATTCTTTTATTTATTTCTACATTTATTAATTTCTACATTTATTTATTTCTACATTTATTTATTTTAATGAGGAGGGCGTGGTTTACCTCAGACATAGCAATCGAGCTCAGAGTAAGCGAAGGCGAAGGGTTGAGGCCACAGTGACACCCTGTGCGAAATACAATAAGTGTAGCTCACTAACTTTGATACGGTCTGTGACTGCGAGGTATATGGTCAAAATCCTAAATCTTACTGTGTGACATGGATAGGCTTACTCTTTATTCCGGACATGGCCGTAGAACATCGTTTGGTCTGAATTTTCCATTTTTGGTCAGAACTCACGGAAAGGAAGCAGGGCACATACAGTATAGGCTACAGTGAAGTCGAAGCAAGCATATTGACCAATGCTTTTGAAACGAGACCATTGCATTTTAATGTAGCCTAATTTCCAAAAATAATACTGACAGCAACAGAAACATTTTTTTTATTCTATTAAGCGGTGGTAGTCTTTAGCCTACCTCCATAAACTCATGTCCAGGGGCAACCTTATTAAATGTATGAACGTCACGTTAATCCACATCGATAAATTCAGTTAGAGGATAAGACTGTAGAGCAGTTAGCCTACCACTAAAATCCAACCAGAGCTTCATCAGAGCCATCAATACAGAAGAGATCTTAATGCATTTACACAGCAATTAGCCTACAAGTGCATAAAAATATTATGAAGTGTTTTACATTTTGAAGACAAATATGACATGATGGAATCAATGAAGTGATAGGCCTACGTTTAATATGAAACTAAAACAGACACCAGGTGGCAGAAAGTCACTGTCTTAATGAGTGAGTTCAATCCACTCGTTTGATTCCTTAAAATACACTGAATCAAAAACAACTCGACGTTGAAGCGGTTCAGCTGTGGATTTGTTTCTGATCATTTCTATTTAGGCCTATGTGTTATTTAAATAATAATTTAATAATTTAAATTATAATAATTCATATTAAACGTAGGCCTATCACTTCATTGATTTCATCATGTCATATTTATGTCTTCAAAATGTAAAACACTTCATAATTCATAACAACACTTCACTGTAGCCTATATGTGCCCTGCTTCCTTTCCCTGAGTTCTGACCGAAAAAATGGAAAATATCAAGCGCTTCCGTTTCAGAGTCCCTGTTTCATGTTTGTTAGCCCAGGACATTTTACAAATTCAGACCAAACGATTTTCTACAGCCATGTCCGGAATAAAGAGAAGCCTATCCATGTCACACAGTAAGATTTAGGATTTTGACCATATACCTCGCAGTCACAGACCGTATCAACGTCGGTGAGCTATACTTATTGTATTTCGCCACAGGGTGTCACTGTGGCCTCAACCCTTCGCCTTCGCTTACTCTGAGCTCGATTGCTATGTCTGAGGTAAACCACGCCCTCCTCATTACCCTACTCAGGAAGAAATGTAGGAAGAAATAAATGAAGAAATAAATAAATGTAGAAATACATAAATGTAGAAATAAATAAATCTAAAAATAAATAAATGTAGAAATAAATAAATGTAGAAATGAATAAATGTAGAAATAAATAAAAGAATAAATAAATAAATATGGAAAAAATAAATATATACATAAATAAGGAAATAAATGTATAAATAATTATTTATTTTCGTTTTTTTGCTTTTCTATGTATATTTATTTATATATTTTTTTTTTTTTTTTTTTTTTTTTTACATTTATTTGTATATTTATTTATGTATTTATTTATTTTTAATATTGGCAGCTTTGGAATTCCATAGTGCGCTAGGGATCTGTCACGTAACATTTACAAGCGCCAAAACGGTATTTATTGTTTGAATTTCGTAATAAAATTGACAGAATCTGAGAGCTGAGATTTTTTTATATCATAAAGTAACCTGCTCTGTCTAGTCTGTCGGTCTCCGTGTCCTCTTTGCTTTGCGATTTTTCTGTGCGTGAGAAAATGGATGTAACGTTAATGTGTGGCGTGAGAGCGTGTGAAAAGCGTGTGTCTCATGTGTGTGTGGAGCACGTCATTCACTTTACCAGCCACACCAAAGCAAACAGGAGAGCATAAAGAGAAAGGGCAAATATAATTTAGTTCAAAATTTAAATATAGAGTTTATTTATAGAAACTGTATATTTGTGTATAAAGTTGGGTATCATAGTTTTATTACGATTCCCGGTCCCGCCCACTCCCGCTGATATTTTTTCCTGTCCCGTCCCAATCCCGTGATTAATAGTGATTTTGTTTCCCATCCCGCGAGATTCCCGAAAAAATGTCAGCCTCTACCGCAGATGCTGTTCATATTACGCCCGGATTCCTTAAATGTTTTTTGTCTTGAGTAATATAAAGACTGCAGTGGACATTCGGACTTCGCTGGAAACATATTTTGATTTTTATGAAGGTTTGTTGACTTTTACTAGAAAAATTTGGCAGACACATGAAGGATCTCTAGACATTGGCTTTTAAGGAAAGAGATGTTCTCAGTGTCAGCGAATATGTCACTTTGAAGCCAGTGTGTGAGAACATGCTGCGAGGGAGTCAGGAAAATGTATTCATCTGATGATTTGTGAGTGAAAGGCAAAGAAAAAGAGACGAAGGAGAAGATTGACAGAGCGTAAAGGGGTGAAGGTGTCTCTCTCTCTCTGTGTTTCAGCGCTTGTGATGGTTATTGCGTGTAAATCTTTAGCGTGAAGGAGAGAGGTGTCAAGTTGCGCAAACAGAACGGCCAAATGTGTGTGTGTGTGTGTGTGTGTGTAAACCCACTGACCTCGCCCTCTGGTGAAGAGTGAGCAATTAGGACCTGCTTGTGATACACACACACACACACACACACACCGATCATAACCATTTCTTGAGTGCTAGCAAATGAGAATGTTTTGCATGTTATGTCATTTTTCATGTCAAACAAACATATGATTAGATTAGAGCCGCTAATCGGTTTTAAAATGTAATCAAATTAAATATAATCTGCTGATTATAAAGATAATAGAATCATTACTAATTATAATTGTTATATTTTGTATAATTTATTATTATTCAGATAATAATTGTGGTGACAAGTATTTTTTATTATATTTAAAAGTCAATATAGAGATGCACTAGTATTTAAATTCTTTAATAAAATAATAATATTTAAAAATAAAGTAATTATTTTGCTGTTCTGATTGATCAAATATAAATAGACAATATTAAAATACTGTACTATTTTACAGAATAAATAAAAAATGGAACACTAAAAACTGAAATTGAATTTTGGTAATGAACGTGAATTTATTATAATATTATAATGTACAGTATGAGAAATGGATGTTCATTTGAGACTTGCTAAAGATTACATTTAGCAGTGTTATTAAATTATTAGTGTTTTTAAAGATCAACAGTGAGTGCTTGATGACAGCAAAGGAATATATATATATATATATATATATATATATATATATATATATATATATATATATATATATATATTAGTTTTTTATATCAATAAACATGTCTACAATTCACAATTGAGTCTGTCTGAGGTAGACTTTGAGGTGAATGTGTTGTGTCTTGAAATACATATACACTGATGAGCCAAATCATTATGACCAGTCACAGGAATATTGTTGATCATCTCCTAACACAGCCACATACTAAGGTCTGGGTAGATTAGATGGTAAGCAAACAATTAGTTCTCATAATCAACGGGTGCAGGAGAATTGGGCAGGAATAAAGATCTGAGCGACATTGACAAAGAGCCAAATTGTTATGGCAAGCCGACCGTGTCAGTGTGTCTCTGAAATGGCAAGTCTTGTGTGTTTCTCCTGGTCAGCATTGGTGAGAATTTACCAACAGTGATCCTGAGGAGAGACAAACCAGCGGCAGGGTGTTGGGAACCCAAGGCTCATCGATGCACGAGGGACACGAAGGCTATCCCGTCTGGTGGTTATGGGAGGAATGTGTCACAACACTCAGTTTGTCGCACTCTGCTGCGTAACCGCAGACCTATCAGAGTGCCAATCATGACCCCTGTCCACCGCCGAAAAGCCTACAATGGGCACGCAGGCGTCAGAACTGGACCTCGGAGCAGTGGAAGAAGCTCCCCTGGTCCGATCAGTCCCATTTTCTTTTACATCTCGTGGACGGCCATGTATGTGTGTGCCGTTTACCTGGGGAAGTGATGGCGCCAGGATGGGAGAGTGTGATGCTCTGGACAATGTTCTGCTGGGAAACCCTGGGTTCAGCCATTCATGTGGATGTCAGTTTGACACATGCCACCTACCTACACATTGTTGCAGGCCAGGTACACTCCTTCACTACAATGGTGTTCCCTGGTGGAAGTGGCCTCTTTCGGCAGGATAACGCGTCCTGACACACTGCACACATTGTTCAGTGAGGAACATATGAAGAGTTCTTGAAGAGTCTTGCTGTTCTTGGCAAATTGCACCTATTTTAAGATCCCTTATCAAATTAAAAGTAGTTCAAATGCTTTAAAATTTGTGTCCCAATTTATTTAAGTACAATAATATATTTTATGTGGACGGCAAAAATATTCTTTACCTTTAGGTGTTATTTCAAGGTTGAATTGCTATGTACGGGTCAGAGGGCATGATTAATGCGTTTTTAAACATTTTTTTCTGTCATGAATTCTACTAATTGAACACCTCAAACTGACAGCTTTAACTTGGATATAACACTATTGTTGATGTCTATTGTTGAAGCGTCCATTTGCACGTGCACACTGACTCACACATGCAGACACACAAACCAGGCCTGGTTTTGCTTGAACAGAAACTCTAATGTAAACAGAGCTCACAGCCATCTGCCTAATGTCAGTGTGGCACACACACACACACACACACTGCTCTACAGCATTGCCTCTTGCCTGTCCTTTTGGTTTTCTCATTTTGTATGCTGTGTGCCGGAGCAAACCATTGTTCGTCAAATCTATTGTTTTATCCTATGTAGAGCAGCATATAGTACAACATGTTCTCTGCTATCACTTCAGATAAATCCTCTGTAGTTTTCAAAACAGCACAGATATAAACAATCCAGTCAGTTATAAGAGGTTATTAGATTAAAATGGCTGCTATAAACCTGCCTGTTTGACACAGTAAAGTGGCACTGAGAAATTATTTCAGTTTATGGCTTACTCTTGTATCAAATGGTCACGCTTGGTCAGTGTATTGATTAGTGGATTATAGTGGAAGAAGTGTTATCGACTGATTGCTGTTCCACCATTAACAACGCTTAATTTAGTGTCGACTGACCTCTGACTGTGTTCATGCTCCAAAAATACAGAGAGAAGGCTCGTTCACACCAAGAGCGATAACTATAAAGAAAACTACAATGATAAAATGTCCTTCTCAGTGAATTGGTTCAAAACACTGATTCACTCAATTTTCAATTGAGGTCCTTGTATTTGCTTTTATTTTTATGAAATCTCTTGTATTTTTTAATTCTTATATTTTAGTTCTTAAAAAATATATACAGTGCTAAATATTGCTTTTTATTAGTGTTTTTTTTTTGGTGGTGCAATTAAAGTTCGGGGTCAGTAAGATTTTTTTTTAGAAATAGAAATGAATAGCCTAGTTATATTCAGCACGGATACATTCAATTGTGCAATTTTACATTGTTACACAAGATTAAAGTCAAATCTATTAATAAAAGAATAAATGTCTAAATTTCAACAACAAAATATGAAGCAGCACAACTGTTTTCAACATTGATAATAATAAGAAATGTTTCTTGAACATCAAATCAGCATAGATATTATATATGTACAGTATATGTGTTTTGTTGTTGTTGTTGATTCTTGTTAAACATTTTAACAGTTAAACATAAAATCTACTCACCAACAATGGTGGTTAAGTCAAAATAATTGTTCCTCCAACAAAAAAAAAAAAAAAAAACTTTCAGAGAAGTATTTATATATTCAGATTTTTTAAAAGTAAAATATTGTTACATTGCTTAAGAAATAACAAGATAACTTTTTATATATATATATATATATATATTGGCCAGCATTACCTACAATAAAATATCTGAATTGTATGGAATCTGCTGTGGCAACATCAGTGTTACTTATTCACTAGTTTAGTTATAAGTATTTTCTCAATGAAATGTTTTAATGACTCGTTTTCCCACAGCCACGTAATGTGTCCACTGGTGTGACACGGAAGTAATTATTTAGCATATATTGATAGTCCGACAAGTGGTTCATAGTGATTCTGCAGTGCTTTCAGCAGAGTGTAATGGTGTGAACCATGTGACCTGGAGTAACCCCCATAATTCTCCCATTACCCTCTCCCTTCATTTACCCAAAGGAAGTAACAGTGTTGGCTCTGCTTCAGGCCCCATTTTTAGCTCCGTTCTGGCTCCCTTAGTGTAAACTTCTCTACAGGAAGAAGCCTCTGGGTCAGAGGTTGGCTTTTTTTCCCATGCTACAGTTGAGTAAAGCCTCCAAGGACGACAGATGTCCCGGGATTCCAGAGTGCTGAGCTAAAGCTGGTTTGGTTGAAAGGTTCAACTGATCACTAGAGAGACATTGAATGTCTTTTTTTTTTCTCTTTTTCTCCCCTCAGCTGAGTGCAAACGTGCTGATCTTCCTGTGCACCAACATCATTGGGATCTGCACCCACTACCCAGCAGAGGTCTCTCAGAGACAAGCCTTTCAGGAGACGCGAGGCTACATCCAGGCCCGACTGCACCTGCAAAGAGAAAACCAGCAGCAGGTCAGTTCTCACAACAGGCTCTTAGTGCCTAACAATCAACCAGTTCAACTTCAGTGTGGAGGTCATGACCACTGGCTGGCACAGTTCAAAAGCATTCACTACCGTTTAAAAGAAGTTTTTGGGGTTTTTTTTGCAAAAGATGACGTATATCTGAGTGAAATGGCTTCTGGAATAGGGATGTTCAGTTCTTGAACGAATCGTTCTTGTGAGCCGGTTCACTGATCGAACTGAATCTAACTGTAGTTCCGGGTTGATTACGCAAGACACACATCCGAATGAGCTGGTTCAACCAGCTGTCGGAGTTTGCCGAGGATTACCGAGGACTCTGATGAGTGGGTTGACGATACAAGTCGGGAAATATGCTTATTATGAGTACTTTTATTAAATAACATTTTATTAAAACCTGCAAGAACCTTTCCGTCGAGAGTAAATTTTACTGTAGTTTATTGTGCTGGCAGATTATATTTTAAGTTGTTAAATGAAATCAGGACGTTTCAAGAAGTTTAATTCTTTCTATATACTTTAGAGATGTAGAACATATCCGCGTTTGTGCATCAATGTCTGTAGATGCGGAAACCTTTAGCAGTCTTATCCAAGGCTACTCAATATTTGTCAGTCATATCCGACATAAAGGATCCGTGAATGAAACTGTGAGTAAATCACCATTAACTTGAGTAAATGAAAGGCGATAACCATTTGCGTTCACACAAATAACTTTTTATTTGAATGTTTCAATATGCATGGACACAAATGACTTTATTTGAATGCTTCATTGATATTAAATGAGTTGTAAGAAAAGAAATGTGGACTGACATCATTGCGTGATGATGTAAGGAACCGATGTATCGTTTTTTTATTTATTAAAAAAATAATAATGTGCATGGATAAAACCTTAATAAGCACGGCAACATTCTGTAAAAAAGAAAAAGAAAAAAAAGAAGAATTGTCCATTTTGATTTCATAGGGGCTTTACAATTTCTAGGCTCTTTCCTCAAGCCTATCTGTCTTAATATGGATATTTTTTATGCAAGTCTCCCTTTTTAAAAATATACTTTAATCAAAAATACAGTAAAAACAGTAATAGTATAAAATATTATTACAATTTAAATGAACTGTTTTCTATTGTTATATAGTTTAAAATGTAATTTATTCCTGTGATCAAAGCTGAATTTTCAACATCATTGATCCTTCAGAAATCATTCTAATATGATGATTTGATAATCAAGAAACATTTATTATAGAAGGCTGTTACCGTTATCGTCTCTGTGTAAACTACAAAAAGGCAAATTTATGAAAATGATGACGTCATTCGAATGCCGTCATCATTAACTACTGGCCTGGCATTAATACTGCGTTTTCACTCGTTTCACGGATCCATGTGAACGGGGATCATTTTACAATGTTGTCGTCAGTACGCGAAAAATGCAAAGGAAAAACTTTTTCGTTTTTTGTATCGTTGTCGTGTAAATGTACCCTGAATCTGTTGAAAGTTCTACTCATTTATTACTTCTACCCTGTTAATTGCCCTTATATTCTACTTCTAACAGAGATACAATAATAAAAGTCTAAACACTGTAGTCAGTGGACAAGCCACCAGTATATATGCACTGGGATGCAAATGTTTGACATGTAAAGATCAACTTCATAAAGAAAGGATGGTTGAACTGCACAGTAATCTTTCATTCTCTTTCACACACACACACATTCCCTCTCTTCTCTCCTCTCTACAATTTTCAGGAACGCCTGTTGCTGTCTGTTTTGCCAAGGCATGTCGCCATGGAAATGAAGGCTGACATCAATGCAAAAAAAGAAGACATGATGTTTCACAAGATCTACATCCAGAAACACGACAATGTCAGGTGAGCATTTCTGTCATGTGTCAAACTGTGCCACATTAACTATCAATGGATTTGATCTGAATGTGAACAGCAAAGCATGCTAGTATATAACGTGCAAATAATTTTTCCCGTCCTTATGGCCTTAATTACATCAGCACAAAAGAAAAGCTATTTCAGAGGTGGAGAAACTCAGTTTCATTTGGAATTATGTAAAGGCTAACATTAATTCAATTCTTAAGTGAATGTTATTTTATTTAGAAAGAAATAGGCTCAGTTTTGTTTTCTGTAAACATGCAGATCCTTTGACTATTAGCGTTAGCATTTAGCTAAGGTAGTTCATATGTTGTTTATCATCTCCTGTTAGCCATTTGTCCCTTTCTTTGTTTATCGTCACTCAATTCCATTCATCTCTCCTATCTTTTACTCTTTTCTCCTTTCCTTCAGCTCTGGGAGCTGGTAATAGGGAGCACTGGGGCTTTTATTTTGAAAGGTGGTCAGCTAATTACGGTGAAAGAGAGAATAGTTAATTACCAGTCACTAAGCTAGCGCTAACCCCAGAAGATACTGAAATGAAGCCGCGATTCAATTAAAGAGCTCCACAGCGTCTGCCACTACACAGAGCTCAAGGGATTCACACACACATGTACTTCTCTACCTAGTTGTTTAAAAAGATGATGTTATCGACCCATGTACATTCAAACATTAAAATTAAAGCTTTTTTTAATCTCTATCTTAATTCATTGTTTGATTGGCATGACTGTTTGCCGATCAATATTACCAAAGCATTTAATCAATACAGGAACATTGTTATGAATGTTGTGTTATGAAAAAAGAAACAATGCATAGTTTAAATATCTCTCTCTCTCTCTCTCTCTCTCTCTCTCTCTCTCTCTCTCTCTCTCTCTCTCTCTCTCTCTCTCTCTCTCTCTCTCTTTCTCTTTCTCTTTCTCTCTCTCTCTCTCTCTCTCTCTCTCTCTTTTTTCTGTGTCTGTCAGTATTCTGTTTGCAGACATTGAGGGTTTCACTAGTCTGGCGTCGCAGTGCACGGCTCAGGAGCTGGTCATGACTTTAAACGAGCTGTTTGCCCGCTTTGACAAGCTGGCCTCGGTGAGCACGACTACTAACACATGATCTAAAGATGTTTTTAACTGGATCATTAATTGTTGCAGAATTATATGTTTATAATGGTGACAAGATGAAGTCTACAGTATATTTAATAAAATGTTGAGACTGCAAGATATTAGTATCATTTGAATGTTAATCTATGTTTAAATTGTAAAAAAATATAAAATACACTACCGTTCAAAAGTTTGGGGTCAGTAAGATTTCTTTTAGACGTTTATATAAAACACTTCTGTTTCAAAGATTTCTGTTTTTGGAACTATCTATCCGTCAAAGAATCCTGAAATGATAATGTGTCTCAGTTTTCTAAAAAATATGAATCAGCAAAACTGTTTTCAACATTTATAATAATCAGAACTGTTTCTTGAGCAGCAAAACCTCATATTAGATTGATTTCTGATTAAGGATAATGTGACACTGAAGACTAGAGTAATGATGCTGAAAATGATCACATCACAGAAATAAATTACATTTTATACTATATTACAATAGTTAGTTGAATTTTAACAATATATCACAATATTACTACAGTATATTACTGCTTTTACTGCATTTTTGATCAAATGAATGGAGCCTTGGTGAGCATAAGAGACTTCTTACAAAAAAAAACACATTCATTTTTAAACGGTAGTGTGTATGTCTAACTATAAAGGCAAAAAAAGACAAAAACTACAGTATGACTAAAGCAAAATAATTAAAACGCTGTTTAATTATAAAGGTCAGTAAGCGGATGATGCATGAAATGTCTATGCATGAAAAACTTGTTTCTGTTTTTGGTGAAAAAGCCTGACTAACATCATAAGTGGTAAAAATGTGTAATGTTGCAGTCAGTGGTGTTTTTTTGTGGATCTGCCAGGGGTGCACCAATGTTTGAACAAATGTGGGCGAACCACTGGTGAATGTGGCACATGGTCCCTCAGGGTTGGGAGTCTGAGCTCCAGGCTGTGGGAATGAGGCTTCCCAGTGGGCATTCTCAGCACGGGCTCCACCACAGCGCACAGGGGTTTTTAAAAGCCCAGCGTGGTGCATAAAAACAGACTCCGTGTCCTTCAGTTGAGCTGAGGTTGGAGCCCTGGTGGGTGCTAGACAAAATGTTAGAAGGACAGCAGCATTTCTAATGTAGTGTTCCTCCAGCCCGAGTCACTTGAGCAGCCTGGCCTCGCTCCTTTTTCTTTATGAGGGAGTCATTGAATTGTTCACTCAAATGATTTGTTCAAAAACTCTTATTCATTCCGGAGCAACAAACACTACTGTGTTGCTCTGCTTGAACTTCACTTATTTATTACCTGTTTCTCGCTGTAACACTTGTGACGCATTTGGCCTTCGAATGCAGCTTTTGAAGGATGCAGTGTATGAATTGGGACGCAGCTAATATGTCACAAGCACACACAAAAATCACACACACTCTCTGTATCACACACTAAGCAGAATGACTACCCACTTTTTACACCTCAGCGTGAAGCTGCCATCTTCCCAGCTTGAACTTTCTAATTAACTTCTGTTCCGTCTTGTGTGTGTGTGTGTGCAGGAGAACCATTGCTTACGGATTAAGATCCTGGGGGATTGTTACTACTGCGTGTCAGGCTTACCCGAGCCCAGAGCGGACCACGCTCACTGCTGTGTGGAAATGGGGGTGGACATGATCGAAGCCATTTCGTAAGTCTCACTAAGCTGTCAGACCATAACGTTCATCTGACCTTTTTGAAATTTATTTCAGTTGTGAGGTATAATTTTTATATTTTTAAAAAAATGTTGAATATTAAATGTAAAATATTCAAAATTTTTGAACAAAAAAACATTTTTATAAATTAATATAAATTAAAGGGGCTATATGTAGAATTCATTAACCATTTTTACTAGCGACACCGGTGGCCGTTAAGTGAACTGCAGCCAGCAACTTATTTCACGTAACGTATAAGAGACTGAATCTTATTAAATGGCCTGATATACTCACCGTGAAGTATAAAGAAGTTGGAAATACCTTTGCTGCGATTTTACTGTTACTGAACATCCTGACGCCGACTATGCTGCTGTTTAGATGAATACATATATATGTGCTACATGCTTTTCTCTCAATAACAAAATACACACAACAAAAATGACGGCAGAGAGAAAACAGCAGTTAAGAAAGATCATAGCGATGTGGATATGTTTGAACCAATTCACCAGCATCATGTCGACCGATGAGGTCATTAAAATCACACTGTTAAGATTGATTATAAAGTATATTTGAGACTATAGACTGTATAGATCTGGCTTTGTGAGACTATAGTTTAAAATAATCCCTTTTCTTTGCATGACACATTGGCATTACAGTACAGAATAGCTCTTTTGGTATTATCCTGAACATTGTATAAGCATTAGTTTCATGTGTCATTGAACAGAAGAGAGGTTCTCGGGAGCCCGTCACATCCTTTAGATTTTCCCGGGAAAAAGTCCTGAGTCTACAGACTTTAATATAGTCAACTTTGGAAGTCAGAGAAGGTC
The DNA here is from genome assembly GCF_963993115.1 of Abramis brama. Classification (NCBI taxonomy): domain Eukaryota; kingdom Metazoa; phylum Chordata; class Actinopteri; order Cypriniformes; family Leuciscidae; genus Abramis; species Abramis brama. The sequence continues at coordinate 10,798,159 of NC_139984.1, read as the reverse complement.
TTGTTTTTTTAAGTTTCTTTACAAGCTGTTCACACATTGGCAATAAAAAAAAGATTAATACATGAAAATTCTTTAAGTTTAAAGTGAGACCCCCGGGGTAAGATGCCGGCCTGATGGTTGGGGCAAATGGCCAGCGTTTTATTCAATATAATGATTAGTTATATTATTTGATAATAGTTATTTTTTAATTATTAAAAATTATTAGATGTAAATTTATGGAATTATATATTGCAGCCACTGTTATTATTGTTAATTAAAAGTATTAAAATAATTATTGCTCATTTAAACAAAGCTTAAATAAAATAAAATATTAATATTAGATGAAAAACTTTGTTTTAGCAACTAACTGAAATAATTAAGTTGAAGTACTAAATTTACTAGAACTAAAACTGAAATAAAAAGAAATGAAATAAAAGAAATAAAAACAAAATGACTAAAACTTATACAAATAAATGCTAAAATAAATTAAACATATGAATAAATACTATAATAGTATATAAATAATACTAAAACAACACTAATTTCAGCGTGTAGTTTATTGAAAACATGTTTATGCTTGTGTCACAGATTGGTGCGAGAGGTCACGGGGGTCAACGTAAACATGCGGGTCGGTATCCACAGTGGTCGCGTGCACTGTGGAGTTCTTGGATTGAGAAAGTGGCAATTCGACGTGTGGTCCAATGACGTCACGCTGGCCAACCACATGGAGGCTGGAGGAAAAGCCGGGTGAGAGTCAAAGACAGAACACAGATACACACCTCATACATGTATAGCTGTGTACATAACACTGGACAGACTGTTTAGTAACTGCAAAATGAATGTTCCTCAGGAGGATCCACATCACTAAAGCTACTCTGCAGTACCTGAATGGAGACTATGAGGTGGAACCAGGTTTTGGAGGGGAGAGAAATGCCTATTTAAAAGAGAACAGCATTGAGACCTTCCTAGTGTTGGGCTGCAGTCAGAAGCGGGTTAGACACGTCATATTACAACAATTTAACTCCCTCCCAGCCAGTGTTTAAAAAAAAAGTTGCCAGTCACCGCCAGCGTTTTTGATCATTTTCACAAAAATGTCATGGCTTCCAGAATATTTTGTTGAATGAATATCTGAACATCCACAGAATGGAGATTCTGTACTCTTTCAGAAGATGTGTCATAGAAAGCTGGAAAATTCTATAAATGGCGGGGAAAGAGTTAAAGATTCTTGTTAGATGCTTTTATCATCTTCAAATGCCACCATCCACATATATATATATATATATTTAAAACAAGATCAATGAAATTATTTTTATACTGTACATTATAATGTTGTGATTATAAATTATGGATTTCTTTTAAATTTTTCATGTACAGACGAAAACATTGTCAAAACAATCCCCGTTCACACGAATCAGCAAAAACGACTAAAACGCAGTATTATGCTGCCAGGCCAGTAGATGGCGCATGTGCATGACGTCACCGTTTCCACAAATTCTTGTTTTTGTAGTTTACACGGAGACGATAACGGTATCATATTTAAAAACTTGCACTTTGAAACCCATTTTCTTTGCCCAAGTTTGCATTTTCAGGACCCCAAAATGCCATTGCCATGTAAATGAACAGCCAAAAACGCATACGTTTTGTTTTTAGTTGACAGTTTGGACAAACAAATGACAGAATTTTAATATTGTTTAAGATTTAGCGGTTACCTGCCGTTTTGGTTATCTGTCAAAACACAAAAATCATTTTAATATTGGTGCATCCCTAATTTTCATTCATCATTATATTCAAGAATCTTGACCACAGTACTTTCCCTTTGCCCTTGACTGTTTCAGAAAGATGAGAAGGCCATGATGGCTAAGATGCAGCGCACGCGGACGAACTCCAACGAGGGTCTGGTACCGCGATGGGTGCCTGACAGATCCTTCTCCAGGACTAAAGACTCCAAAGTCTTCAGACAGATGGTGAGACCCCACTTGACCTGTCGCTCAATCTGTCACCCACTCCCTATGGCACTCGCCTGATCGCTCTCTCGTGTTTCTTTAGCCGTCTTCCACTTCCTATATGTCCTCCTATATTACTCGCAGATCTTTCTGATCTTCTTTGACTTACATTTGTTCCTTCTCTTCACTCAGGGCATTGATGAAACAACCAGCAAAGACAAGTGAGTGTTTTGTCTTGTCTTTTTGAGAATAAATGCAGTTTGGAAAAAAGAACGCAAAAGGCACAATTGTAACTGTTCTTCTGCTCACGAACACAGCCGTGGTGCTCAGGAGGCGCTGAACCCGGAGGACGAGGTGGATGAGTTTTTGGGACGTGCCATTGATGCTCGCAGTATTGACCAGCTCCGCAAAGACCACGTGAAGAAGTTCCTGCTCACCTTCCAGACCTCCAGCCTGGAGAAAAAGGTCAGACTCAAAGTCAATGGCTGAGTTCCAGCTTCCCGTCCAGATCTCCCCACCCGTTCAAGTTTAATTTAGCAGTGCCGATCGTCTAGCAGACTAACAGGATGGATGAGATCATGTGAGATCAAATGTCCTCCAATTTCCTGTTTGGTATTTAAGAAGGGGAAACTAGGAGACTGAATTCTTTGGATTTGTTCAGAGTAGTTTTTAGCATTTCATGTGGTTAACAGGGTCATCTGGGTGGCTACTCACCCTCAAGTTGTTTCAAACCTGTTTGAGTTTATTTCTTCTGCTGAACGCGATATTATAAGGAAGATATTTTGAAGAATGTCAGTAACCGAATAGTTGTTGGTCCCCATTGACTTCCATAGGAGGGAAAAAAAAATATATACTATGGAAGTCAATGGGGACCAACAACTATTCGGTTACTGACATTCTTCAAAATATATTCCTTTGTGTTCAGCAGAAGAAAGAAATTCATACAGGTTTGAAACAACTTGAGGGTTAGTAAATGATGACAGAATTTTCATTTTTAAGTGAACATTTCCTTTAAGGCCCGTTCACAACAAGGACGATAACTGTAACAATAACGATAAAGATATAGATCTAAAAATGATTCTGAATATATAAGAGAATAGCAAAGTCCTGCTATAACAATCATGACACAGAGGAACGATATTGTTGGAATCACTTCCAGCTGATGAATGATTAAAAACATTGACAGCCAATCAGAATCCATTCTGCTTTAAAGAGCTCGAGCATTTAAAGCGGCAGACGACAGAACTGTAGCGCGCTTATAATAAACAGATCGATATCATATGCTGGTGTGGATGCTAATATAGTTATCATTGTAGTTCGTGGTGTACACAGCCTTCATATTTGGCACAGATTAGTAAGTCAACATGTTTTCATGATGTTTTATTTCCTTGTCTTGTTTCTAGTATTCTAAGAAGGTAGATGATCGTTTCGGCGGTTATGTGGCCTGTACGCTGCTGGTCTTCTGTTTCATTTCCTTTATCCAGATCGTCATATTCCCTCAGTGAGTGATCAACCCACACACACACACACACACATTTACTTAGCTATCTAAATGAGGACATTCCATACACTTCTATTGTTTTTATGTTATAGCTAGTTATAAATACTATAACCAGGGCTTGACATAAACACCCGCCAAATGCGGGTGTATTTCAGCAGTGGCGAGTAACGAGCAGCGAGTAGCGAGTAGCGAGCACTCCTACTAACCACTTCCACGGGTTGAATTGTGTATATATATATAATATATTTACATTTTTCAATTGTCTTTTAAAAAGGCATCTGAAATAATAAACTAAGTGCAATGTAGTGTTGTCAAAAATATTGTTTTTATGATACATATCAACACTGAAATATCTGAAACGCTTCCAATACTAAAACATCCACAGAATAGATAGACGATATTTATCTATAGATGTGCTCTGGCTCCCGCCTCCCCTCACTCACTCGGAAATAAAACGCATGAGTAACAGTATAATGGATCCGTGTGTCAGGTCTTAAAGTGACAGCAGCCTAATATACCTTCTGCCAAATTAAGAAAATATTAAAAAATATCTATATGGCAGTTTTCCCCATGGTATCGATGTCAAAAGTGTTCCCAGTGAAAATGCCACAGTGGCTGGTGAGCAAAAAAGTTAATGTCAAGTTAATGTAACCCTAACCCACACCCTACATGTGCAGTCACATTTACCATTGCTCAGCGAAAAAGTCGCAGGCAAAATCCATTCGTTCCAAAAGGAATCCGTGCGATCAGAAGTTTCACATGAGGAGGAAACATTTCCCAATGCAGATTCCGTTCATGTTCCCGTTGGTCACGCTATTACACCAAATCAGATGCCAAAAGCAAGCAAAAGACAGTCTCACCGTGTGCTTTAAAACTACAGAAAAATCATAATTGTGAATCTAACCTTTATATCAAAATCCCAAGTGGCCAGACAGTGATTTATCTTTTATGAATCTTTAAAACATTGGTGTCCGGGACGCCGTGAGCCCAGAGACTGTAGTAAATACACCAATCCGTGAGTAAAATGAATAAATAGTGCTCATAAATGGACGTCGAGACTGTATTCTCACTTGAAACAAGTGGAGGTTTGGATCCGCAAATGGTATTCCTTGCTTCACGATTCACTGAAATGCCGCAAATGTTGACCGCATATAAACCCTACGATTTTTACAATTAAAAAACTTGATTTACTTTATACTGTTTTTACAAATGAGGACGTCCCCAAACTGACAGGTTTAGCTTACTTCTGGCAACGTATTTGTCCCCAAATTATGGTTAACTAGTCTGAAACACGAGTCTGAAACCTCCTTTGTGTTCTACAGTACTCTGGTCATGCTGGGAATTTACATCAGTATCTTCATCATTCTTGCCAACATCCTCTTCATCTGTGCCATTTACTCCTGCGTGAAGGTAAGCAGTCTACATGCGCCGCTTTTCATTCGCTTGCGTTTTGCAAATGTGTACGACTGGCCTGTATCTCTCTGTCTCGCAGCTCTTCCCCGCCGCCATGCAGACCGTGTCCAAGAAGATTGTTCAGTCTCGCACCAACAGCACACTGGTGGGAGTCTTCACCCTCATCCTCGTCTTCATCTCTGCCTTTGTCAACATGGTACGCAGAGCTGCCAAATCACTTCGCACACAATAGTAGTGTTTCTAACACTTCAGCTAACAATCTTATTTCTTCCAAAGAGACCGTATGATCACAAATGTTGCTTTAAAAGAACAATTCTGTCATCATTTACTCATCCTCATGTTGTTCCAAAACACGTACTTTCTTTGGCCTACGACAATTAAATGAATGATGACCAGAGTCGTCAAGCTCCAAAAATGGCAAAGCATTAGAAAATGAGTGCAGTGAGCTCATCCTTTAACTGCTTGTAGCTGTATAACGATTGTATATTTTTGGAGCCTGAGTGTGTGTTTTGTGTTTCCTGCAGTTTTCCTGTGACACACGGAAGCTGGTGGACTGTGTAGCAGAGCGGTTTAACTGGTCGTCGTCAGAGATGGTGACTCCCTGTGTCATTCACAACTTGTCTCGCTCTGTAGCCAACGGCCTGGATATCTGTGTCAGCGACACTCCCTCCTGCCCCTTCCCCGAGGTAAAAAGAGTGTGTAGTCACACCAAGATCGGAAAACTGACACATTACAGGTTTCATGCTGACTCGTCCTGGTGTTTACCTGATGTTCTGCTTTAGTATTTCAGCTACAGTGTGCTGCTGACCCTGCTGGCCTGCTCCGTGTTCCTGCAGATCAGTAGTATAGGGAAGCTGGCTTTAATGCTGCTCATCCAGCTCACTTTCCTGCTGCTTGTGGAGTGGCCAGAGGTGGCGCTGTTTGACAACGCAGACCTCTTCGTGACGGCCAATGCCCTGTAAGTACCACTGCCGGCCACTAGAGGGCGTCAGTACTGCTCAATCTCAACAGCGAGAAGTAGCTTTGAAGTGGCTTTATGTTCTCATGAGAATAGAGGGCTGCAGGGATGACGTATTTTTGTAGGCCAAAACCCAGAAACGAGAAGTCAATGTTTTTTTTTTTTTTAAATGGGATTGTGGTTAAATGGTTTTATTCTACGACATAAAACACACCAGTAATACCCCACTCGTGATTTTTATTTTTTTTAAAGCCAGTGTCTTGAAAAAGGCGGTTTCTAACAACTTGCTAAATGGTAATACAGGGAATGCAGTCGAGCAACCGTGGTGTAGTTCGTGTTATTTAAATAACACTTGCCTGATGACTTAAGTGACCTCGACATCCAGGTTAGCGGTAGCATGAGCCATCAGGCAAGTGTTATTTAAATAAACTCCTGATGTACTTACAAACTTTCCAATGCCTCATTTTATGAGTACAGAACCTATTTGTACTACTGTCCAAGTTTGGTACCCTTCTGAGCATTATTAGTGGGGTAATTTACAAGATACATCCTTGGATCAATTAGCACCTGCACTAAGCCATCCGGCTGATATCTCTAAATAAGCTCTAACTTTAATAATGTTCGACCAAGGAAAAAAAAGCTTCTGGGGGGAGGTGTTTGGCTCGAGGTCATGGTGCAAAGGACCCTAGGTTGAAATTACTCCGAACCATCCCTTTAACTAAGATTAATAAATGCTGTAGAAGTATTGTTCATTCTTAGTTTATGTTAACTAAGGTAGTTAACTAATGTTAACTATGAAGCTTATTGTAAAGTGTTACTGTAATTTCTGCTTTATTATTATTATTGTAATTATTAGTTTTTGTTTAATAATTATCTTTATTTTATTTCATCTTTATTTCAGTTAATGAAAATTATTTGAATAGTTTTAGTTAACAATAACTAGAGTGGTTTGCAATAATAGTGATAAAATAAATACTTTTTGTTCCCCCAATACTGAAAATGTGGTTCTATCTCTGATTTGAATATTCAGCATGTGTATTTGTATTAAAAAATGAATGCTGTAAGGTTTAAGAATTATTGCGAATACAATGTGTACTTTTGCATATGTTTGTTCGTTAAAACAAGTGTTCTTGCTGTTCTTTTTTTTTTTTTTTAGAGTTTTCAATGAAACTCTGCAATGGTGAGACCTATATTCATCTCTTATGCTTCCTATTAATCATATATGATAATTTATTGTTTTTACAAGCTCAGAAATGATTAATCTTTATGGTTTTCCCACAGGTCCAATCTCAATACAACTACTGAACAGTGGTATGCTTTAAGACTTTTTGAGTTTTGAATGATTTGAGTTGCTTTGAATGTTTACCTGTAGACACTAAATCTTTCTTGTGGTTGTGTGTGCTGTATTCCGTTACATCCATGCTGTGATGTGAATAATTGATCCTGTGGCTGACCCGATCTCTCTTGTTGCAGTACTTTCAGGGTGACTAAAGTGTCCCTAAAGGTCATGACCCCAGTGATCCTCACTGTATTTGTACTAGCACTGTACCTACACGCCCAGCAAGTGGAGTCAACAGCTCGTCTAGACTTCCTTTGGAAACTTCAGGTCAGGATTTGAATCTATTAGTTGAACCACTTTTTTGCTTTTTTTTTTTGCGGCATACTTGATTCACTAAGATATACAATAGTGTGTGTGTGACCAAAAATAATTTGTTCATACAATACCTTCAGAATTTGATATATGTGCTGTAATAGGCCACAGAAGAGAAGGAGGAGATGGAGGAACTTCAAGCCTACAACCGTCGGCTTCTCCACAACATCTTGCCCAAAGATGTGGCCGCCCACTTTCTAGCTAGAGAGAGGAGGAACGACGAGCTGTACTACCAGTCGTGTGAGTGCGTGGCTGTCATGTTCGCCTCCATCAGCAACTTTTCCGAGTTCTACGTGGAGCTGGAGGCCAACAATGAGGGAGTGGAGTGTCTGAGGCTCCTCAATGAGATCATCGCTGACTTTGATGAGGTTAGAAGGCTGGAGATGTTTGAAGAGAATGAGGGAATCTTAAATTATTAAACCAATCTGTGTGACGAATATGAAAACATCTTGGCTTGGCTTTTTTTAAACTTGAATACACTACCATTTAGTTTGAGGTTGGTTATATATTTTGAATGCTTTTGAAAGAAGTCTCTTACGCTCACCAAGGCCAGAAACACAGTAAAAACAGTAATACTGTGAAATAATATTACAATTCAAAATTACATAGTTTACTGCAATATATTTTAAAATTTAATTTTTTCCTGTGTTGGCAAAGCTGAATTTGTTACATTATAAATGCCTTTACTGTCACTTTTGATTAGTTTAATTCATCCTTGCTGAATAAAAGTGTTCATTTCTTTCAAAACAAAATCTCACTGACCGTACATTTTTGGAAGGTAGTGTACATCGATGAAACCCTTTCTCACTATTACAGATCATCAGTGAGGAGAAATACAGGCAGCTGGAGAAAATAAAGACCATTGGCAGCACCTACATGGCAGCATCTGGCCTCAACGACTCCACCTACGACAAGGAAGGCCGCTCGCATATAACCGCTCTGGCCGACTACGCCATGCACCTCCGCGAACAGATGAAATACATCAATGAGCATTCCTTCAACAACTTCCAGATGAAGATCGGTAAGCGTCAAAACCTACAGGCTCACATAGGAGTCCAGTGTTCACTGATTATTTATTAGAAACATTTGAAAATGTTTGGTTTGCCAAATCAAAGTCATGTGGTGCAACCAAGTCTCTTAAAATATCAAATAATTTGATGCTGTTGATGTAAAATGTAATGTGACTCCCCACAAATAAAATGGTATTTTTAAATTAATTATTCATGAGATTTGTAACAAAACAAAAAAATCTCTTGATTAAGATGTGTATGCATGTTTTTAAGGTGTAAAAAAAATCTTTTAAATTGTTTACACCCAGTGTTATTGTTAACTAAAACTATTAAAAATGTTTTTGTTAATTGAAATAAAGCCGAAATAAAGAAAAATATTTGATGGAAGAATATAAACTTTAAAAACAAATGTTAGAAATTACAAATGTTGCTTTGGCAACTAACTGAAATCAAATATAATGACTGCATGTATAATATATGCATCTATAATGACTTACAACTAAAACTGAATAAATTAAATTAAATATTTAAAATAAAAACTAATACAAGCACATAACAAAGTTACTAAACCTTAAACTGAAATAAAAAAAAAAAGAATAAAAAAAAAAAGCTAATTCAAAATATTAATAAATACTATAATATTATTATATAAATAATACTAAAAGAACACTGGTTACACTACATGATGTCACATGACATTCATTTAAAATGAAAGTTTTTCAAAACCATTTGAAACCAGCATGAATACTAAGGGCACTTTCACACTGGCAGTTTAGTTTGAAACGGGGCACGGATTGCAGGAAAAATGCTGTCATGTGGACCCGGGAGTGCACCGGGAGGAGGTGGTCTGAGTTCGGTTGCACTCGAACTGTGCCGCGATTCGCGTGAATGTGAAACTCGGGCTATTTCCCTACTATATAGTATGTGAAAAACAGTATGTGACAAAAGAAGTAAGTCTGACATCATAGGACTCATAAAAAAGTAGGCAAAACTATATACTATACAATAAACTGCATACTATGGACACTTTACTATCCCATGAGGCCAAGGGAGAGGATTTATGAATAGCAGTGATGCTGGTAGTTCCCATGATAGCATGGTGAATGTAGTACGTTCGGTTTACATTCATACTACACACATTTTTATGAATGGATTTGTGAATGGCAGTGAAGCGACGTAACCATAGAACATATAAAACAATGGACGTAGTGTCCGTGACGTCACCCGTAGGTTTCTGAAGAGCATTTTTGAAGCCCAAAGTGGGCGGAGCCGGCCATCGCCATCTTGGCAGCGCGTCACTCCCGGATAACCGAAAATGGGCAAAGAGACAGGATTAGCTGAGGTGACGTGACGCTAGCAGACAAACGACTAGTATAGCCACTCAGTGGCCACAAACTTTAAGGCTTAATATAATTTAAACGGATGAAATCTCTCTCCGTCCCGGACCTCGGCAAACGTGCACAGTGTGAAAGAGTACATTTCTAAGAAGTTGGCATATGCATGTGTGTGCAGGGCTGAACATTGGGCCAGTGGTTGCAGGAGTTATTGGAGCCAGGAAGCCCCAGTATGATATCTGGGGAAACACAGTAAACGTGGCCAGTCGGATGGACAGTACAGGGGTCCCGGACCAGATTCAGGTAAACCTTCAATCCCGTAGAGGCTCACAGTATCGTCGTCATCCTGAGTAAGTCACGTAGAAGTGATTTTCTGGTATTTTACAGGTGACCACAGACCTGCACCAGGTGTTGGCCAGTAAAGGTTACCAGCTGGAGTGTCGAGGGGTCGTAAAGGTGAAAGGCAAGGGTGAGATGACCACTTACTTCTTGAACAACGGACCTCCCAACAGTTAGCAGTGCACTAGAATTTCTTTGGATTCCCACAATTCCCCAGAGAGGAGGATTTCTCCAGGCAAACTGAAGACAAACAAGTAGCCATCGCCATCACTTGAAGAAAGAAAACAAACAAAAAAAGGAAGATTATTGAAAAAACAAAGCAGACTCCACACTGGAGAGTCGTGGCGGCCGTGGATATGCCTGTGCACCTTGAAGGACGATTGTTTTTAAGCCTCTCCCTCAGGCTGCTTGAAAGATGCAAAGTCTGTTTATTTAATAAAGGCCTTTATTTGCCGAAGAAAAACGCTGTACATAAGGCATTTTCTCCAGTTTTATTTTTGTGACTTTTTTTCCCCCCTGTTATTTTTATTTCAGGAGAATATAAATACAGGTACTCATGTTTCGTTCGGAATTCCTTATTTATTTTGATCTTGATGTTTTGTGCAAAAAGTCCTTTATGGAAAAAAGTTGGAAAACACATACACATTTATACCGTACATAAACATGTACGCTCGTATATTTGTGCGTGTACGAATACAGTATCTGTATAAATTATAAAGAGAACTATTGACCAAAGACCAAAGTATTTAATAGAAAAGAAGTTTGCGAAAGTTTTGAATCTTATGTAATGCCCTGACGCCCTCGATTTCCCTGTTTTTATGGCGTTTTATCATTTAAAGTAAATCACACTGATTGACCAGCGATCTCTGTCACTGGCAGAGCGTCGTGCTCTGGATCATATGAAGGATTGAATGATTTAATTTAAAGTCTTTTCCTTAAGAATGACAAATTCTAGATGGAAAAGTGTGTGGAAAGCTGTGGAACAGTAGGGTTTTTTTTTTTTTTTTTTTTGGGAAGTACGACCAGGTCTGGGCCTTTAACGTCCTCAAGGAAGACTTCAGTTTAGTTTTGTGTGTTCCGTCAACCATTTCTTCTTTTTTCAAAGAAGTATTTTTGGTACAAAATGAAATAAAAGGAAAAAAAGAGTTTTTCGGAGGCATCTGGGGAAAAGCCACGGCATTGGATACCACGGTACAAGACAGTTTATCGAGATCCAATTCATTCTAGAAGGACTTTTTTTAAAAATGAAAGAAATATATCTATAAATTATGACTGAATACTGTGCTTTGTAATCTCGAAGGGGCATAACTCTTTTCACTGTGAGGTTTCTATGATACGACTAGCTGCTTTCTTGCCAAACTAAACAGCTCAAAAGCATGTCTGATTGTGGTATCTTCTCTACGATTTTTGTTTGTTTGATTCCCTTAAGTTTTAATGTTTGGGTATTTTGTATCACCTCTGTATCCGTTTTTATTCCTATTCTGGTTGTTCTTATCTGTTTGATTATGATTCCATTCCAGCTGAGGAGAGGGAACAAAGACTTGAGAATTGAGACGTTCTAGCAAGTTGGTACTAACTGATCAACTGCAGTCAGTGACGTATGAACAATATTCCCTCCACTCCATCTCTTTAAGGAAAAAGCCACATGGGGAAATACATAATCAAAACATACACTTCAAATTCATTTAGATGTACTATAATACTTAACAGTTGCTAGCCTGCTAATTGCTAACATAGAACCAATAGAGACTTACCGTACACTGCATGCCTGCAGTGCGAATTGCAGTGCATTTGCCTTAATTGAACAAACTTCAGTATATGATAACAGTGCCTCTTTAAATCACACGCTAAAACCGCGCAATTCACCTGTTTGATGCAACCCATTACAGCAACGTTTGTTAACTCGGTCACCTCTTTCAGCGAATTGACTTGCATGATGGCCAAAGCACTGTCTTTCTCCTGCTGTGTGTTCTTCACTTATTGAAAACTTGCTGTGATAGTAGCTTGGTCATTGCATGTCAGTTGGTCACGTTCGTACCAAAGGCAGGGCGCCCCGTTGTTCCGTCCAGTATGTGCAATAAAAGCGTGCACGAAAGGAGATTCAGCGTGAGGGAAGGAAACATACTATCTGATGTACTGTGAGCAAGCAGGAGTGTATTTTAGTACTACTGACTCTCACACTGGGGCCTCTGTCTAGATCAGGGCTGAACGACTCCTGATCGTTTCTTTATTTTCATTTACCTTTTTGTTCGTTTGTTTGTTTCATTTTTTACTTTAGTCGAAGGATTAGAAAAGGGACACGCTTTTCAACTTTGCAAAGGAAAGTTGAGAAAAGACTCTTGAATATAGACAAACTTTTCCCCTCAAAATAAAAAATATCTGTTTTATTTGTTTTTTGTGATTGCTTTGTATTGTGTTTTTTGTTTAAAGGGATAGTTCACCCAAAAATGAATATTCTGTCATTTATTCACTTTCATGTCGTTCCAAACCCGTTAAGACTTTCGTTCATCTTTGGAACACAAATGAAGATATTTGTAATGACATTTCTGTTCCTCCATTGACAGTCTATGCAACTACAGCTTTGACGCTTCAAAAATTTCATAAAGAGATTGTTATTCACCTATAAACATTGATCACTGAACATAAACAGAAGCTCAACCTAACCTGCTTGACGCGTGAGAAAAAACCTCATTGGTTCTTGCTGAAGCTCAGACGTGCTGCGTAACACGAGAATGAACCTCATTGGTTCTCGCCGAAGCTCAAACGTGCTGCGTAACACGAGAATGAACCTCATTGGTTCTTGCAGAAGCTCAAACGTGCTGCGTAACACGAGAATGAACCTCATTGGTTCTTGAGGAAGCTCAAACGTGCTGCGTAACACGAGAATGAACCTCATTGGTTCTTGAGGAAGCTCAAACGTGCTGCGTAACACGAGAATGAACCTCATTGGTTCTTACAGAAGCTCAGACGTGCTGCGTAACACGAGAATGAACCTCATTGGTTCTTGAGGAAGCTCAGCAGTAACACGAGAATGAACCTCATTGGTTCTTGCTGAAGCTCAGCAGTAACACGAGAATGAACCTCATTGGTTCTTGCTGAAGCTCAAACGTGCTGCGTAACACGAGAATGAACCTCATTGGTTCTTGAGGAAGCTCAAACGTGCTGCGTAACACGAGAATGAACCTCATTGGTTCTTGAGGAAGCTCAAACGTGCTGCGTAACACGAGAATGAACCTCATTGGTTCTTACAGAAGCTCAGACGTGCTGCGTAACATGAGAATGAACCTCATTGGTTCTTGAGGAAGCTCAAACGTGCCGCGTAACACGAGAATGAACCTCACTGGTTCTTGCTGAAGCTCAAACGTGCCGCGTAACACGAGAATGAACCTCACTGGTTCTTGCTGAAGCTCAAACGTGCCGCGTAACACGAGAATGAACCTCACTGGTTCTTGCTGAAGCTCAAACGTGCTGCGTAACACGAGAATGAACCTCACTGGTTCTTGAGGAAGCTCAAACGTGCCGCGTAACACGAGAATGAACCTCACTGGTTCTTGCTGAAGCTCAAACGTGCCGCGTAACACGAGAATGAACCTCACTGGTTCTTGCTGAAGCTCAAACGTGCTGCGTAACACGAGAATGAACCTCATTGGTTCTTGAGGAAGCTCAAACGTGCTGCGTAACACGAGAATGAACCTCACTGGTTCTTGCTGAAACTCAAACGTGCTGCGTAACACGAGAATGAACCTCATTGGTTCTTGAGGAAGCTCAAACGTGCTGCGTAACACGAGAATGAACCTCATTGGTTCTTGAGGAAGCTCAAACGTGCTGCGTAACACGAGAATGAACCTCATTGGTTCTTGAGGAAGCTCAAACGTGCTGCGTAACACGAGAATGAACCTCACTGGTTCTTGAGGAAGCTCAAACGTGCTGCGTAACACGAGAATGAACCTCATTGGTTCTTGAGGAAGCTCAAACGTGCTGCGTAACACGAGAATGAACCTCATTGGTTCTTGAGGAAGTTCAAACGTGCTGCGTAACACGAGAATGAACCTCACTGGTTCTTGAGGAAGCTCAAACGTGCTGCGTAACACGAGAATGAACCTCATTGGTTCTTGCTGAAGCTCAAACGTGCTGCGTAACACGAGAATGAACCTCATTGGTTCTTGAGGAAGCTCAAACGTGCTGCGTAACACGAGAATGAACCTCATTGGTTCTTGAGGAAGCTCAAATGTGTTCTTGCACATCAAGTGAAAATGCTTGAGCTGATGTGTGAGTTGAATGTTTATATGTGAATAAAAGCCTAAATTATATCCGTTTAGTGTATAAAGTGATCGTGTTTCTTTGGACTAAACTGCTCAATTCATATGGATTAGTTTTACGATCTCTTTATCAACTTTTTATGTGTCAAAGTGGAAGTTGCGTAGCTGTATATGGAGGAACAGAAATCTCTCAGATTTCATCAAAAAGATCATTTGAGTTCCGAAGATGAACAAAAGTCTTACAGGTTTGGAATGGCATGAAAGTAATAAATTATAACAGAATTTTCTTTGACAGAATAGTTTTTTGGGTGAACTTTAAATCCCTTTGTTTTGGTATATTTTAATCATTATATTTGAGTGACCATAAATGATGCATCATTTGAAGGGTTTTAGTCACCTCAAATTATTTATAGGCACATTGTACATTTCACCAATTTGATCACCATTATTGTGTGTTATATATATATAATTTGTTTTCAATGAATGATAGTGACTTTAATAATCAACCTAATATCACTTTAGTAGCTTCAATAACTTCAATTATGAACTTCAATGACTTCAATAATCAAACTGATTAATTTAATGTTGAAACTTTACCTGTAAATAGAGATGCCTTGCAAATAGTAAATATTTTATGCATTTGGTGAGTTGAACCATTTTGTAATTAAAACACCAGTGCTAAGGTAACTTAACATTTAATCCTAGATCAGTTATTTCAATGTTTTAGTCCATTTCTGATAAAAAAAACATTATTTTTACTTTAACTTAAAAATAAATTTTAGAAAAATTGCTTCAGGTAAATTGTAAAGTTTAGTCACAAATAGTTCACTGTTTTATTAATACTAGATTTTGCCGCCATTATTCAGGTATATGCAAAGAATAACATTTAGCACATACAGTATGGGACTAAATTTATTACACTAAATTCTCAAAACAATATGGCACAGTCATAAATGTGTGTAGTGGATACACGTTACATTTGCGTATCCTCTGCACCTCTTGTTCTGCAAGGTGACATGACACAGTAGTGTTGAAGCATTATGGGACAGTGATCATTTCATAGTTTCATGGATCAGGGATCAAAACAAGCTGAAGTCTGGGTAGGTCATTGACATCTCATTCACAAACCTGAGAAAATAAATGAAATATATGTATTAAAGCATTACACAATTATTTGTTGACACATTTGGCCTACACAGTTTGGCTCATAGCTTAAGATTCATCATACTTTGTCATTTCGCTGTTTTTGCGTGGGAAGTGACGGGTTCGAGTCCAAGGCTCCTGGTTCTTCAGGCCTCCAGTGGGAACCCACCAACCATACTGCTGGTTGTCCGTCACAGGTACACGATACAGTTCTTTAGGAGCTGAAAGGGAAACAAGATCTCATCAGTGACCACCAAGAATGTTGCGAATTAATGAAGATCTAAAGCAGGGCTGCTAACTTTTGAGTTCAACTTGGAGTGAGAATTAAAGTATTGTTTTAGATTTTGATTCAATTCATAAGCTTGCGATTTGATTCCCATCTTGATTTCAATTAGATCCAATGTTGATTCATTTCAATATACTGTGTTATTTCAGGTACAGTACATGTTATTTTTTTTCTCCAGGAAAAAAGTCTCTGAACTGCTGTACACTACAGCCTACAGGGAACCAAGTCAGCTGTACATTATTATTAAAAGTTAAAATTAACAACTGATTTGTAAACAATTGCATATAAGGCAGTTTTGTAATAATAACTTTTTAGTGATATAAGTGAATGTAATATAATGCAAGTTTTTTTTCTCTCAAAATGCTCATTTTTCTATCAAATTTTTCCCATACTATGGCCACTGAGTGGAATGCAAGGTTGTTTCGCCATGGAATAGCCTAAAACAATTTAAAAGATAATTGTGACTTTTTCTCTCACAAATGTGAGAGATAAACTCTCAATTGTGAGTTATCATGTCAGAATTGCTAGTTGTTTATAACTCGCAATTCTGACATTATAACTCACAATTGAGAGTTTATATCTTGCAATTCTGACTTTTTCTCGCAATTGCGAGTTTATATCTTGCAAATCTGACTTTTTTTTTGCACGTTTATATCTCGCAATTTTGAACTTTTATGGCACTGGCGAGTTTATATCTCACAATTTTGAATTTTTTCAGAATTGTGAGATATAAACTAGCAATTGTGAGCTATAACGTCTAATTCTGAGGTAAACAATCATTTAAAAAAAAAAACACAAGTCAGAATTGCGAGATGTAAATTCGCAATTGCAAGATTTCTTTTATTCAGTGGCGGAAACAAGCTTCCATAGACTGACTTTCCTGAGGTAAACAAAGTTACGTGACATTGTGTACAAGCTTTTTTATTGGCGTCTGGCCGAGCGATTACATGACATGATACATTTCAATATGTTGTTTCTTTCAACATACCTTCGGATGTTCATTCTGTGCTATAACTATAGTAAAGAGGAAGAGACGGCGATTGAACTTGGAGCTACAGCGATCTCTCATGCTCATTAAAGAGCCACAAAACCACTTTTTTCTTTGTTTGTTTAAATTTCGTAATAAAATTGATAGAAACTAGTGCAAAATGCCCGTGCAAAATCAGTTTTTAAGTGTGTTTTTAGTAATTGTTGGTTTGGTGTGTTTGAGTGCACATTGTTACAATTACACAGCAAAAGTTCAGTGACATTTTTATTTGTGCATGGTAGAAAGCACAACGTGAACTCCGAGAAAACGCTATGCTTGAGCAAACATTTTGTGAATAGGCAACTACAAATGATGCCCGTGAAAGAGAATGTGAACGCATTGAAAAGGATATGTTTAGTTGGTGAATAGCATTTACACAGTAGCGATAACGTTAAGTGCACCAGAATGAAATATAATATTCAGAAGTAAACAGCATAGCTGACTTATAGATTCAGTTTACATCCACAAATGAATAAGCGCGTTGATTCAGAGAGCAGTGCAAAGTGCAAAATCAGTTTTTGTGAGCTGATCGCTGAACAAAAAAGTTCAGGAGATATTTCTTTGCAATGGCTGATTTCAACAGTTTCAATATGATAAAAAATAACTTTTATATTGATTTAATGGATTAATTGCATTTTGGAAAAAAAAGTGTCATGAATTTATTGCATTTTTGGGAAAAAATAATCCGTTTTTATAATAAGTCTTTGAAACTCAAAATCTGGATTTGAATTTTTTATGTTATTATAACCTAAAGATGCTATGTGAAAGTTTGAAACAGAAAATAGTGGTTCTCTTACGAGAGGTTCTCTCGTATTGCGTAAGCTCTGCTTACGCAGCGGGAAAAGCCTTCTTTTCTCGAGATACTGAAACCAAAAATTATCCTTAATTTCATATATTGTCAACGCAGTGCGGCTGCAGGCAGCTGAGCTAGAGCGGCATACTGCGCGCTCATTGGCTGCCGCGCGGCAACTGCTTAAGCCTACCAGTGAGCCTGGCGTGACGTCACGCCCAATGAGGGCGCGCGCGACCTCGCGCGTCACAGCCCGCCAGAATGGGCGGCGTCAGAGCGTATATAAGGAAGGCTCGTAGGCTATATTCTCTGATTTCTGTCTTTTCAGCGAAGCACTCGCATCGCTGGTCTCTGAGAGGAAACCGTCGCCGTGGCCTTCTTGGATCAAGCTAACGAGCCAGCTTAGGACAGCCTGAGGAAGCCGGACGATCTCTTCGCCGCCTTCAGCCTGCCGTGCCAGCTCAGCTATCCGGCGATACATATCCTTCCGTGTTAAGCTCTTGTGTGTATTGCTTTTCTCCGCAGCACTCTAAAAGAGCACGAGGCGTTGTTTCAAATGCCTCGCACCACGTGCGGCTCATGCCGCTCACCGCTCAGCGACGGAGACCGCCATCTTCTCTGCGCTCTCTGCCTGGGACGGGATCATGCAGTCGTCGCGTTTTCCTCGGGCGGCTGCGAATGCTGTGAAGAGCTGCAGATGTCGACCCTGCGGGCTCGACTCGCCCTCTTTTCAGACGCCGCTCCTGCCGTTGCTGGGCCGCGAAAGAAAAAACGCCGCTCACAACGCCCACCGGAGCCTGAGACACGAGCCAAGGCCTCGCCGGAGCCTCTCCCGCGAGCCTCGCTCTCTCCCTCTCCGCCCCCGCTCCCCGACGCGCAGCCGACGGCTCTCGCCCTCGATGCCGTCGACACAGCGGATGAAGCGGACGACAACGATCGGCTGGACACATGCTCATTGTTAGCGTCGGACAGCGAGGCGTGGTCCGGCTCCGCCCGATCCGCCTCCTCCACTAGAGCTTCCAGCAGGGCTCCCGCCGGAGTGGAGGCCGAGCTTCTCCACCTCCTCACTATGGCGGTCGAGCGTTTGGGCCTCGAGTGGTCTGCGCCGGAGGTACCCCCGCCTAACAGACTTGATGGATGCTTCCTGACCACCAGTCGCCAGGCTCCAGCGTCTAGACCGGCGCCGTTTCTGCCTGAGCTCCACGACGAGCTTTCTAAATCCTGGAACGCTCCAGTTTCGGCCAGACTCCGCTCTCCGGCCTCATCGACTCTCTCCCGCGTGGACGGAGCCACGGAGAAGGGGTATGACCGGATTCCACCGGTCGAACAGGCGGTTGCAGCGCATCTTTGCCCCCCATCCGCGAGATGGCGCTCAAAGGTTGCCCTCCCGTCCAAAGCCTGCAGGACTACTTCGGCGTTCGCCAGCCGCGCTTTCTCCGCCGCTGGGCAAGCCGCCTCAGCTCTGCACACAATGGCGGTCCTTCAAGTTCTCCAGGCGGACCTCCTCCGCCAGCTTGACGAGGGAGAACTGGACAGATCGGCCCTAACCAACCTGCGCAGTGCGACGGACCTTTCCCTTCGCACGACTAAAACAGCAGCCCAAGCGATCGGACGATCCATGGCTTCGCTGACCGTCATCGAGCGCCACCTTTGGTTAACTCTCGCCGATATGGGGGAACAAGAGCGATCCGTCTTCCTGAACGCCCCGCTCTCGCCTACTGGTCTCTTCGGCCCGGCAGTGAGCGGCCTCGTGGACCGTTTTTCTGAGGTACAGAAAGCGTCACAGGCCATGAACCTCTTCCTGCCCCGCCGCTCGAGCTCCGCTGCAGGCCGCTCTAGCCAGCCTCCTGCACGCAGCTCCGCACAGCGGCCGTCTCGACCCCCAGACTCTAAGCAGCGCCAGCGCGGCCGCCCCAGGTCCCGCTCCACCAGCCAGCACAGGCCGCCGCCCCCGCGTGGGCCTCGGCCTAAGGTAACGCTGAAGCCCGAGCCTGCTAAGTCCTCCTAGCACCCGTCGGGAGGAAAAGACGGGCGGCTCCCGCCGCGGCCGGACCACCGTCAAAACTAAGATGTATCCCTCTGCCAGTCCCCTTGTCAAAGGCTACTGCAGTAGTGCCCACAGCAGCCAACGAGCCAGTTTCGCAACTCTCTCGCCTGCACACAAACGCCGTTTTTACGGCGACCCAGATAAATCGAATAAAGAGTGTAATGTCTGGTCAGACGGCTCACGCCGTCAGTGTTATGAGTGTAGTAAACATGCCCACTTCCCAGTGCTCATCACTACACACAAGCACAAATTCCCCTGTGTACCCCACAGAGTGCACTCACATAAAGCGCGCTACGGCCGCTCGAGTGATAACTGTAGGTCACGTGCCCACACTTCAGTGCTCACACCTACACAGTGCTCGCTCTGTCTCACACGCTTGGGTAACGGAACATTCTGCCACTGGCCGCGTGTTAATACAGAGCCCTGTGCCCGCTACACAGCACGCACACTCTCAGTTAAACATGTACGAGCCAGCCACCGGCTGTGTGTTAATAAAGAGCCCTGTGCCCGCTACACAGCACGCACACTCTCAGCTAAACATGCACGAGCCAGCCACCGGCGGTGTGTTAATAAAGAGCCCTGTGCCCGCTACACAGCGCGCGCACCCTCATGTACACACGCACAAGTCAGCCACCGGCTGTGTGATAATAAAGAGCTCTGTGCCCGCTTTACAGCACGCACACTCTCCGATAAACATGCACGAGCCCGCCCCGCTTCTGCGCCGCGAGCCGTCTCACAAAACGCTCTCTCACAGCGCTGTTCAGCCGGCTGCCGCCATCTGCGAACCCCCCGTTCCCCCTCACTGCCACTGCGCGATGCGCGCTTACACCGCCACAGATTCCCCGTCCCGCGCTGTGCGACGGGCGAGAGTCAGAGGCGATTCGACCCCTAGCTATGAGTGCGAATGCATGGAAAGCTATCCAGGGTGTGTCGAAGTGGGTACTGAACACAGTGATAAAGGGCTATTCGCTTCAATTCGCTCGCCGCCCTCCGCGCTATCGCGCTCGGGCCGAGACTACAGTGAAAGCGGATGCAGCGCATCTGCTTCACACAGAAATAGCGAATTTGCTGCGCAAAGGGGCGATAGAACGGGTTCTCCCTCCGGGTTCCGAGGCAGGCGTATACAGCCGCTATTTCCTCGTACCCAAGAAGGGCGGAGCACTCAGACCTATATTGGATCTGAGATATTTGAACAAAACGCTTATGAAACGGCCGTTCAAAATGCTCACAACCAGTCAAATCCTCGCGCAGATTCGCCCGGGGGACTGGTTCATATCTCTCGACCTGAAAGACGCGTACTTTCAGATTCAGATTATACCCCGTCACAGGCCATTCTTGAGATTCGCCTTCGACGGCCAGGTATATCAGTACACCGTCCTGCCGTTCGGCCTATCCCTGGCACCCCGTACATTTACGAAGTGCATGGATGCGGCTCTCGCACCCCTGAGATCGAGGGGAATGCGAATCCTGAACTATCTGGACGATTGGCTCATTATAGCGCACTCGGCGGAGGAACTAGTTTCCCACAGAGAAGCGCTTCTCGGTCACCTGCAAAGCTTGGGTCTTTCCGTGAACTGGGACAAGAGCTCTTTAGCCCCCAGCCAGTCTATCACTTTTCTGGGTATAGATCTGGACTCGGCGGCAATGACAGCCAGACTGTCCGCACAGCGCGCGCGCTGTGTTCGACACCTCGCCGCCTCCTTTCAGGAGGGAAAAGTTTTTCCATTGAAAACTTTTCAGAGGTTGCTGGGCCACATGGCATCAGCAGCAGCTGTCCTGCAGCTGGGTTTACTCCGAATGCGTCCGCTTCAACGCTGGCTAAAAACGGAGACGCCCCGCAAAGCATGGATTTCAGGCCGTACTCCAATCAGAGTGACTCAGCGCTGTGTTACAGCCCTGCAGCCCTGGCTGACGGCCGAATGGTATCAGCGGGGAGTGTCGATGGGAACCATCGCACACCGCAAAGTGATCTCGACAGACGCGTCCAACATGGGTTGGGGAGCGACTCACGAAGGCAGTCCGATTTGCGGCCCGTGGTCGAATACGGAGAAAGACCTTCACATAAACTGTCTAGAGATGCTGGCGGTCGAGAAAGCGTTGAAGCACTTTCTACCGCTTATACGGGGACACCATGTGCTAGTTCGCTCGGACAACATGTCAGTGGTGTCGTACGTGAACCGCCAGGGTGGAATCAAATCCAGAACCCTGTGCGCGCTCGCAGAGCGCCTCCTATCCTGGGCTCAAGGCCCGTTGCGCTCCCTAAGGGCAGCTCATGTACCCGGTCGTTTGAACGACGGCCCGGACAGACTGTCCAGGGACAACGTTCCCCCAGGGGAATGGTCTCTACACCGCCAGACGATACAGACGCTTTGGCGTCGTTTCGGCGAAGCGAAGATCGACCTCTTCGCCACGAGCGAGAATGCTCAGTGCCAGAGGTTCTTCTCGAAAAGGGAAGACGCGCTGGCCCAGACCTGGCCCAGCGCCCCGCTGTACGCGTTCCCACCGATCTCGATGCTACCTCAAGTGCTAGCGAGGATCAGGAGTTTGAACTGCGCAGTGCTCCTCATAGCCCCGCGTTGGGAAAACCAACCATGGTTCCCCGAGCTAATGAGACTGGCAGACACAGCCCCATGGCCGATTCCGGTGAGGAGAGATCTCCTCTCTCAAGCCCGAGGCTCGATTCTGCATCCCCATCCAGAGCACTGGTCTCTGCATGCGTGGATAATCAACGATTACTCGTTGGCTTGCCAGAAGGGGTAATTAACACGATCACGCAGTCCAGAGCCCCCTCGACGAGGCGGCTCTATGCGTCTAAATGGTCAGTGTTTAACAAGTGGTGTGTGAATACGGGTTCTAATGCTCGAACCTGTGGAGTTCCACAGGTACTGAAATTTCTCCAAGAGATGTTGGACGCGGGCAGGTCCCCCTCCACGCTCAAGGTTTATGTCGCGGCCATAGCAGCGTTCGCTGAGTCGGCGCGCGGCCGTGCACTGGGCAGAAATGAACTCATTACCCGCTTTCTACGCGGGGCCAGGAGAATGAACCCTCCACGGCCCCCGACGGTTCCTATTTGGGACCTGTCCCTGGTCCTGGAGTCCTTAAAAGCGCATCCCTTTGAGCCTTTGGACTCAGTGGAGTTGAAATACTTGACGCTTAAGACCGTTTTTCTGCTAGCTCTGGCTTCAGTTAAACGTGTGGGAGATTTACACGCGCTGTCCATCAGCGCGTCGTGCCTCGAGTTTGGACCTAACGACTCGTTAGCCATTCTCAAACCGAAGCACGGCTATGTCCCCAAAGTGTTAGGCACTCCCTTCAGGACTCAGGTCGTTACCCTATCGGCTCTGCCGTCCTCCAGCAGTGAGGAAGGGGTTAACTGCCTTTGCCCGGTCAGGGCGTTAAGGTGTTATGTGACGCGCTCTGCAGCCTTCAGGTTCTCAGAGCAGCTTTTCGTTTCGTTTGGCGGGCGCACCAAGGGTCGCGCCGCTTCGAAACAGACACTGTCCAGATGGATAGTAGACGCTATTGCAGCAGCTTATGCGTCAAAAGACCTGCAATGTCCGTTAGGCATACGGGCTCATTCCACCAGAGGCATGGCCTCATCGTGGGCATGGTCCAGTGGGATTTCCATTGATGACATTTGTAAGGCGGCGGGCTGGGCGTCCCCCTCCACATTTGTTAGGTTTTATAACCTGGAAGTTCCCGCTATGCAGGCTAAACTTCTGTCAGTCTAGTCGTGATTCGTGTCCTGCCCAAGGGTCAGGCTGTATTTCCGATTAGCTTGTCTGTTGAGCTGCACGCTCAGGGTATCAGTTAACATGAACCGGCAGTGCCGTTCTGTGTTTTTTCCCTATGTGTGCTTATGAACATGTGTTGGCCCGCACCGCTGGCCACCTGTTTAATCACCTCTATGTTTTTCTATGAGTCATATGTGATTGTTAGGCTCGCACGGCGTGGACAAAGGGTTCCCGCTGCGTAAGCAGAGCTTACGCAATACGAGAGAACCTCTCGTAAGAGAACGATACTTGGTTACTCACGTAACCTCGGTTCTCTCTAGAGAGGGAACGAGTATTGCGTTCCCTGACCGTGCTGAGCCTATCGCTCGCGTCGCTTCAGTCGACAGAAAACAGAGAATATAGCCTACGAGCCTTCCTTATATACGCTCTGACGCCGCCCATTCTGGCGGGCTGTGACGCGCGAGGTCGCGCGCGCCCTCATTGGGCGTGACGTCACGCCAGGCTCACTGGTAGGCTTAAGCAGTTGCCGCGCGGCAGCCAATGAGCGCGCAGTATGCCGCTCTAGCTCAGCTGCCTGCAGCCGCACTGCGTTGACAATATATGAAATTAAGGATAATTTTTGGTTTCAGTATCTCGAGAAAAGAAGGCTTTTCCCGCTGCGTAAGCAGAGCTTACGCAATACTCGTTCCCTCTCTAGAGAGAACCGAGGTTACGTGAGTAACCAAGTATCGTTTTCATCTTGCCACTTTCTTGGTAAAGAAAACACATTTTTACTCAAATTAATCAAAATGGATTTATCACGTTCTGGAACCAAACTATAATATTCAGAAGTAAACAGTGTAGCTGACAGAGTGTTTATGTCAGAATGTTTATTTTTAAACCACAACCTTCTAAAAATGATATATTTAACGATATCTTTAGCATTTCTCATCCAAACAACGTCAAACTTGGCACTGCACTTACTCGTGCCCGTAGCGAGACACCTGTCGAATTTGAAATCCATCGGACTAACGGTTCGAGAGATATGTGGACACACACACATGCATACAGACAGACAGACGTTTCTGTAATTTATAGATAGATGGAAAGCTGAGACTTTGTTTTATATCAAAAGTAAACTGCTCTGTCTTTTGTGTTTTTGTCTTTGCTCCTCAATGTTTTATTTTTTTCATTGAGGGCAGGATTCTTTAGATTCTAGAGAGCATTTGATTGGACAGTAAATCTGATCAGAAGCTGAAGTGATGTCATCAAAATCATTGACCCATGAAGGAAGTGATGTTTGATTTCATGGGGACTTTAAGACTAATTTTAAAAATTGCATAATGTACATGAACAGATCTGAACATGATGTATACTGGATATCAGTTATTAATTTCTCTATTTTGAGAAAGCATAATTGCATGAACTAGCCTATACAAAACCTCTCTTTGGTTAGTACATGTAGTATGTGGGTGTTTGATGTATTTAGTATGAAATTACACCCCCGAACGCGTCTGATCATATCCTGATATCTGCTCTGGCTGCCAAGATGCAGGTCTGATGAGTCAGAAGGGAAAAACCAAACATACTGGACCTCACTACTAAGTTAAACGTAAACAGATGTGCTAAAGACGCGCAGCGCCTGCATAAAGTCGAACCAAAGCAGCCATACCTCGCGTATCTAGTTTGTTTTGGGCAGATGGTAACATCCTGTCCCCAATAGGGTTCTGATAGCCCAGATATGTGATTCCGAAGAAAGCCATAATCAAAGAAGTATAATTAGTAATAACGTTAACGTTACCCCAAGAGCTGAACGAGCACCGAAAAGAGTCGCAAGCACGAGCTTCACGCGCTAATGTTTAATGTGTTGTCATGGATACTTGCACTGCCCCTCATTTCCTGTTCATTCATCAGCACGTTTGCAAAAAACAATGCTCAAAGCAGAGTTAAATTTGATTACAGTCAAATTCAAAGCCATAAACACATTTCATGCTTCCTAAATATCACCTCCGTCCACTTATTATTTTCTTTAGTTGACAACTTGTTTGTATAGAAAATAAACCGGTTCAATTATTCAATGAGATGCACCTGGCATGACGGAATGATCTTAGCAGCTACTGCTAGAGAAAATGTCAATACGAGCCATTTTCACAATATCTTCTGTGTAGGCTACGTTTTCAACTGTGGTTACAACGCGTCCACTTTAGTGCAGGACTGCAGGTAACGTAGGCTACTTGAGCTGAAGCACCATTCTTTGAACCACCTCACTCCTTTTCGAGATATTTATCTTACAAATTACAGAAATGCTTGAGATCTCATTAATAGATGTGTTTATGGCTTCTTTGAACGCACCTGCTACAAAGCTGATGCATTCTCAAAATTCTCATATTTAGGTAGGCTTCTTCTCGATTTGGCTGTGGTTCTTTTGGAGATATAAATGTTAGACTTCCGCATTTGCTCGTCTTTTCTTATATCTAAGAAAATATTTTTTCTTTTTCTTTTTTAGTAAGATAACAAAATGTTATTAATGGGAGAGTTCCGTCTTTCAAACCACTTTACTCAGATATAGAGGCTACTTTGATAAACCTATAATTATTATTTATAATTTAGTGGTGACGGATTTTGTGGGAAATTGCGATATCATATGTCATTCGCCCGTGTGTGTAATGTATACTCACGCACACACACAAAAAAGTAGCTCTGGACTCGGTGGACTGTGGTGCTTTTATGGTTTGGAAGTTGCATGCTGCGTGAAGCTGAAAATTTGATGACGAATGAGAACAATTGATCATGGGCAGTCACCGGTTGTAAAAACAATTGTTTTTGCTTTTTATGTGTCCATCTGCTTTAACAAGATATCCATTATCCAAGTGTACACCTGTGTTTCAAAAGCAGTGCCAAAAAAAAAAAAAAAAAAAAAAAAAAAAAATAGTAGTAAAATCTAGTAGGCCAAAAGTTATATGTATCCTTAAATAGTCCTCCTAGGTGACAAATTAATTGAAATATTCCATGTTTTCTTCATAAAAAAAGAAGGGAAATGTTAAATGTTGTATAACATGTCACACTGAGGGACACTGTTGTCAATCTTCTAAAATTGAAAACAAAGTAATTTATTTTGCAGAAATGTTCTGGTACTACAACAAATGGATGAAGTTACATAAAGTTCTCATTGAACCAGAATTTGTGATCCAGTTTGGTTTGTTTTCATACAGGATGCGTTTACGAAGTCCTCAATGTGCATTAAATCTGAGCTGCTTGGGACTGACCCTTTTAATCACCATTCTATGGGTAATACAGCTGGATCTAGGGGGGTGGAGGTCTGCCAGCGGGTTTCAAGGCCTTTCCCTAAAGCCAAGATACAGAGGCAGTGTGGGTTTGAATTCCAGCAGCACTTGGCATTTTCAAAAGGATGCCTCTGCACCACTATTTGAATTGACTTCAGCATCATCTGGAGATGCCAGCTGTCCCTCTGGGTTCTATAGCATGAAGGACCTCAGGCCTCACATACAGAGACCTCAGGAGGATCCTGAAGGACCTGGAGCGGATGGAAACCCCTTCATAACTGGCATCATGACTCCTGTGGAGTTGAGGGAGAAGCAGGAGGGTCTTTCTAGAAACGGCTTTAACCAGTTTGCCAGTGACCGCATCTCCTTCCACCGTAGTCTTGGTGTTGACACGCGGCCCCCTGAGTGAGTATCATAAGAGGCAGTCTGAGCAAAATTGTTCGAGAGAACTTTTGACCATGTAGTTCTTGATTACTTCCAAATATCTAATCCAATTCTCTGTTACTCTTTTAAGATGCATTGAGAAAAAGTTCAGCAGATGTCCACGGTTCCCCACTACCAGTGTGATAATTGTGTTCCACAATGAGGCTTGGTCCACTCTCCTCCGCACCATCTTCAGTGTCTTGCATACTTCACCTGCTGTTTTACTTAAAGAAATCATACTGGTGGATGATGCAAGTACTCAAGGTAAGTTAAGGCAAAGATACATTGCATTTTTAGGTCCTTGGTGTGAATAAGGTTGACAATAAAACGAGCAAACAAATTCCATGGACTTACATTGAAGAAGAGGCCCAAGCCATATCTTGAGACTCCTTTGACTTGAGCTAGTAAGCAACCGCCCAAAACACCCTTGTAGCAATGCCAAAGCAGTCACCTAGGACACCTTAGCAATGCCTTAGCAACCATTCAGGACACACTAGTAACACCTTATCAACCACCTAAAACACCCTATCAACACCTTAACAGCCACCCAAGAAAATGGCAATGCCTTAGCAACCACCCAAGACACACTAGTGACATCTTGACAGCTACCCAAAACACCTTAGCAACACCTTAGCTACCACCCAAGACACTAGCAACACCTTAGCAACCACCCAGAACACAATGGCAACATCTTAGCAATTCAATTCACATTTATTTGTATAGCGCTTTTCACAATACATATTTCAAAGCAGCTTTACAGCAACAGCTTAACAGCCACCCAGAAAACTATGGCAATGCCTTAGCAACTACCCAAAGCACACTAGTAACACATTGATAACCACCCAAAACACCTACCAACATCTTCGCAACCACCCAGAACAACATGGAAAGACCTTAGCAATCACCCAAGAAACACTAGCAATGGCCTAGCAACACCTTAGTGACCATTCAGAACATCCTAGCAATCACCCAGGACACCCTAGCAACACTTTATCAACCACCTAGAACAGACACACTAGTAACACCTTAACAACCACCCAGAAAACCCTAGCAAAAGCTTAGCAACCACTTAGGACACCCTAGCAACACCTTGTCAACCACTCAGCATACTATGTGTTAAAACGCTATGTCTTATTCAAATGTGGAAATCTTGTTAAAACGGTATATCTTTCATTTGAAATCTTGTAGATTAAGGCAGTTTTCATTTCAGAACATCTAACTGCCCCGCTAGAACAGTATGTCAAGTCTTTTGAGATTGTGCGTGTCCTGAGGCAGCGTGAGAGGAAAGGTTTAATTGCTGCCAGACTCTTGGGTGCACGTGAGGCTGAAGGAGAAGTGCTTGCCTTCCTGGACTCCCACTGTGAGTACATACTATCGGGGACTTTAAAGAGTGCAGTGCACCACAACCTTTGGCTTTCACAGAAACTGAATTGACTGGAGGTATCAAATCTTAGTCCTTTAAAAGGTGAACATAATATATTCAGACAGTCATGAGGATCGAGTCCAACCAAAGTTGATTTGTTAAAGTAGGCACATTAGTCAAATTCATAATCTGATTTAGTGTGTGTTTTCCCAGGTGAGTGTTTCTATGGTTGGTTGGAGCCCCTGTTGGACCGGTTAATTCAGGAACCTACCACAGTTGTGAGCCCAAGAATTGCTGTCATCAACAAGGACAATCTACAGTTTATAAAGCCAGTGCCGTCAGCCCTCACACATACCCGAGGGAAATTTGACTGGATCCTAAATTTTGGCTGGGAGACTATACCTGAAGAAGAGAGGGTGAAACACAAAGATGAAACCTATCCAGTCAGGCAAATGACACACACACACACACACACACACACACACACACACACACACACACACACACACACACACACACACACACACACACACACACACACACACACACACACACACACACACACACACACACACACGTTGAGTTTCCAATCCATGTTATATTGGGACGTTCCATAGACATAATTATTTTTTTTCTGCACAAACTGTATACCCCAAAACTACCCATCATGAAAAACGTTATAAATTTTCACATTTTTGAAAAACATCATGGTATAATTTACAAGCTGTTTTCCTCACATTTGGGGACATTTGGTCCCCATAATGTAGGGTTTAACAGGACCACACACATATGCACGCATACAAAAGCACATTTTTCTCAGTAACGCACATCAGTTTAAATTGTGTTTATATCGCTGCTGCATGAGACACCAATTTTCATGTAGTTAATTTTTTTCAGGACACCTGCTATTGCCGGAGGACTTTTTGCCATTTACAAGCAGTTCTTTGAACACATTGGGACCTATGATGACAAGATGGAGTTTTGGGGAGGAGAGAACATAGAAATTTCATTTAGGGTAAGACCGTCTTGCAAGTTTTTATCTTTCGCATCCTTTAACAGCGTCATTACTCCAGTCTTCAGTGTCACATGATCCTTCAGAAATCATTCAAGTGAACTTTTGTTAACATGTATCATAAAATTAGACAATCTTGACATTTATCATTTTAACTAAATTAACTAAACTATAAAAAATAATTTTTAAAAATGATTGTTTATAATATACACTGTGTAATAAAATAACATAGAAAACAAAATATACTAAAATATATAATTAATAGTATATAACAAATATAGCAACTAACTGAAATAAAATAAAATTGTTGAAGTTCTAAAATTACTAAATCTAAAGCTAATAAAAAGCTAAATTTAAATTTGAAATAAAGTAAAATATTACACAAGCACATAACTGTTATGATTCCAGCATGTTCCCCTGGTCCTGCTTGTATTTTTGTTACTTCCTGTTCTACTCCATTGTAGTTTTTTGTTGTTGATTTGTTCTGTGATTATGTGTCACAGTAATTCTTATGTTCCTTGTCGAGTCTTGTCCTACATGGATGGATGTATGTTTGGTGCTGCTCATTCTGTTACCTCGTTTTTTTAATCCACCCGGCCTTACAACACCTAGTGCACTCACTAGTATGCACTCACAATTTCAAAAACTAAAATGAAATTGAATTTAAAATGACACTGCTCTGGTATCATACATTATGCATTGGCTCTTTCAGGTATGGCTGTGTGGAGGTCGTCTAGAGATCATTCCCTGTTCTGTGGTCGGCCACATCTTCCGCACCAAAAGTCCGCACACCTTCCCAAAAGGCACCGATGTGATCATAATCAACCAGGTTCGCCTCGCAGAAGTCTGGATGGGTGATTACAAGAAGATTTTCTACAACAGAAATAAAAAAGCTGCTGCCTTTGAAGCAAAGGTGAGAGAAGTGGATAATGTGTGTAATATGTTTAATTGATTGCAAAATAAGTCTTATTTGTAAAGCTCACATATTTCTCTTTTACTTTTGAGGAGCACAGAAATCATACGGGGACATAAGGGAACGCCTGAAGCTCAAGGAGAAGCTACATTGCAAAAATTTCTCCTGGTATCTAGAAAACATCTACCCAGAGTTCTTTGTGCCTGATTTGAACCCTGTGCTGTTTGGATCGGTAATGCAGTGTTATAATTTGATAATTTATTGCAGTAATAATTTGATAATTTACAGCAATATGCATGTGTGTGCATGCGTGTGTGTGTGCACGTGCTTATTGTGTCTGTAGCTGAAGAACATTGCCACAAAAACTTGTCTTGATATTGGTAAGAAGAATCCTGGAGGGAAGTCAGTGATTTTATTCATTTGCCACAACATGGGAATAAATCAGGTATTCTAATGACCACTGCTGTCATCCTCACATTAATATTATTATCATTATTTTTTGGCTATTTACTTAATTGCTTCCATACTTTTTCACACTGAATTTGACCACTTCTAAATATGAAAACGTAGCCACTCTGCTTTTTCTGTGTTATTTTATCTTTGTAGTATTTTGAGTACACGTCGCATCAGGAGCTGAGGCATAATATTGATAAGCAGCTGTGTCTGCATGCAACGATTGAGCCTGAACCTGTGCGAGTGGAGCTGTGCAACTTTCAGGGTGATGGAACCGTCCCAGCTCCACAACAGGTGTGGAGTTTCATTCTTGTTTCCCAACAGGTATAGTAGCCTACATATCAATATCACAACAACCCTTTTGCCCTGTGACATTGCAAAAAAAAATGAATGTACTATCATGGCACAAACTTATATAATCTCAAACTTTTGTGCACTTCATCATTTTAGAGATTTTAATTTGGTCTTTGTTTGTGTTATCTTACCTTATACATTTGCGATTGTTTGCAGATATATCTTCTCCACAGTGCTCTGTTTAATAAGTGTTTAATGGTGGAGTATGGCAACATCATCATGAAAAGCTGTGACCCTGCCAACAGTTATCAGCATTGGTCTTTCATCTGATCTGTGTCCGCCATCAGATTACCCGACTCTCTTTTGGAATATTGCACAAAATAGAAGTGCAATGAATAGTTGCACAAATGTTGCATCATGTTGTGCACTAATGTAAGTTTGTGCAATGCATCAGGAGTTCTTATTTGATTTAGTAAATTCAGTCAAATGAAATTAAACGTGACCTGATTAACACTAAAATCATTATTTTTCGAATAATGCACACTTTCAGTGCACACGT
The DNA here is from genome assembly GCF_963993115.1 of Abramis brama. Classification (NCBI taxonomy): domain Eukaryota; kingdom Metazoa; phylum Chordata; class Actinopteri; order Cypriniformes; family Leuciscidae; genus Abramis; species Abramis brama. Next base: position 10,766,465 of record NC_139984.1, on the reverse strand, counting down.
TTGTTTTGTTTATCACTGTTCAGTTGCTAACCAATGTATTTATTATTACATGCAAGCTGATGAATTAAAGATATAAAGACTTTTTGTAAGCGAGGTGTGCAATGATTTGTGTTGTGAACTGGATTTATGCTCTTTTTAATGGTTTATCTCTGAGCAAGGCCACTTAAAGGGATAGTTTACCCAAAAAGGAAAACTCATCATCATTTACTCACCCTCAAGTTGTTCCAAACCTGTATGAGTTTCTTTCTTCTGCTGAACACAAACGATGATATTTTAAAGAATGTAAGTAATCAAACAGTTGACGGTAGCCATTGACTTCCATATTATGCTTTTCTTTTGTGTTCAACAGAAGAAAGAAACTCGAAGAACAACTTGAGGGTGAGAAAATGACAATTTTCATTTTTCAGGGCACTATCCCTTCGAAGATGTACATCAACGCAAGGTGGCGCTAATGCAATAGACTAGAATAGAGTTTCTAGTGACGCAATCATGGACGCAATGCTGTTCTGCAGTTGTTAACGTAATAAATTCATTTTAACGTTATACGATATATGCCTAGTAGACGCTTTTTTTTAATTATTGTTTTGTTTTTTTAATCTGCAATGTCAGGCTGACATTCTTTTTAGAACGGTACATGACTTTTTTTTCTAGCTCTTATCATCAGGACTGATTAGAAATTCCGTAAGCACGCTCGCCATTGCAGCGTTTAGCTGTCAATCACCGCCGTGATTGGTTCGTCGTCCATAAGCCCCTCCCCCTGCAGTCTGGCTCCGCCCACCTTCCTTTATACTCGCGCGCAGTGTGCGGGTGACGTGATGTGCTCGAGCAATGATGGGCAGTCGAGCGAGCGCTGGTGAGTTCCTCTCTACACCAATAAGATCACTGAGATCCGCCGTGTCGTTTTAACAGGGAAGGAGGAAGCTGTCTTTAAAAATGTCACTGTAGTCGCTAATGTTTCATATCTGCGCTCATACACAACGAGCCTGGTACAACTCTATAAGTTTAGCTTTTAAATCCTGGTATTTTTATTTTGTTTAGTAAAGAGCACTAAATGTAAGTACCACGTTGTTATGCAGTGTGTGTGTGTTTGGTTCTGCTGTTTTCTAACGTCAGCAGCTCTAACCACAACTAACCAACTTTGCCTTATAGCAGTTGATTTTAAATGAATTCTAGATAACTGTATGTTTAAAGCATTTGTTGTGAATGTGATGCTTTGCTTGAAATCATTAGCAAGCTGTTATTTCAGTCAGTGTCAGGCTGAGCCCTGTTAAATAAGGGATTGTGCTAATAACATTATGGTAAGTTGAGAGAGAGAGAGGGTTGTGAGAGCTTGTGTTTTTGTGTCAGTTTATACCTTTATCTTTCCTTTATGCCACAGAGAGAGCACACACTACAGTCCCTGAACGCAGTGGTATGATTATGTGTTTGTCATCCCAATGCAAATTGCTATGTGATGTGACTTGTCAAATTACTAGACTAGTCTATTGTTAGAACCGCTATAGTCAGTGTTTGTAACGTTACGTCTGTTCCTCAAAGTGACTTGGCAAAATTATTGCATGTGAAATACCTTAGCAAATGCAAACCATTTGAGTATATTCTTCCAGGTGGCATTTACTGTAGATCCAGTTTTCATATTCAGGCCGTTTAGTAAAGCTTGCTCTGGTGTATTATTTGTTGATATTGTGTTGCTTGTTTAATATTTCACACTGTACTTGTGTGTTTGGCAGCTTTAGTCAAAGTGCTTTGGAGAACACCTTTAGAGTGTGAATCTGTGTGCCTGTAGTAATGTACCAATTAATTTATTAATTTAACAATTTAGAGGTTGGTGATTAACGGACATGTTACTTCCTTATTTGTCCAAACAATCTACCAAGTGCCTAAAACCTTTTCTATACCACTAAAAAAAAATGGGGATTGAGAAAATAATGTATAAAAATGTTCTTTTGGAAATTTTGCTGTCAATTTGTTGTCATTGAATTGCTTTAATGTACTGTATTTATCAGCATTATATCTTCCATCTTGATCTCCATCTCTCAAACAAGTAAATAATTGCCCTGACAACATTTCACCACAAAATATTTATATAATATGTAAAACCTTTATTTTTAGAAACATGTTTTTGTTATTTGTCATGTAACATTAGGGGCCCTATCATACACCCGACGCAATGCAGCGCCAAGTGTTTTTTGCTAGTTTCAGCCCGACGCAGTTATCATTTTTACGTCCTGCGTTGTTTAAAAATGCACGTCCTGAAAAATTGGCTGCAGCATCTTTGTTCTTTCTTTTAAGTTCTACAAAAATACCGTAGGCGTGAATTTATATGCATTGATAAGCGAGCGCAAGTTGCCGCAGCCGTGAGGATAGTGAATGTGCGGGCAGCCAGTCGTAAAGGAGTGATTGATTGGTCGCGGCTCTGTGCGCAAAAAAAATACTTCGGCCTAATGTCTGATGTCGGGTTACACAAAGCAAATCATCTACACAATTATTTAGTTTTCTTATTTAATGACCGACAATTTAGTTGTGATTAATAATTTTGGCATAAGGCTTATTAACGTTAGGCTATAGCCTGAAAGGTCAGATTTACGCACTGTTACAACAGTCATTGTTTTTTTTTTCACAATGACATTTGAGTTCATGATTTTAATGTTGTTTTTTTGTGGCAGACTGAAGACTAATGACAGACTGTTGATCTTTGAATAAAAATATGTTTGGTTCAGGTTTGAAATTCATTTTCTTTTATTATAGGCTATGTAGTCTAATACCATAGTAGGCTTGTTCTGTAGACTGCTGTCCACTTTAAGATAACCACAAACAGCGCAAAAAAAATAAAAGAATTCCTTCTAAAGCCCAGAATAAAGAAAAAAACGAATTCTCATGCTCCTCTTCATGCAACTGCTTGCCCCTCAATCAGCTCCGTCTCAAACAGTATAAATAAACCAAATATTCAGTGAAAAGAAATGCTCATTCAAATATAAATCTTCCCTTAAATACGATCTCTTGTAAATTGGTTGGCAGATGCTACATAATCGGCCCCCACGCCTGTCCAACAATTGCTTTTAAGCAAAACTGTTTTTTAATTTGCAATATAACTGGAAATTATATATCTGTAATATAACTCCAGAAAGCTATAAATTCATAAACACTTTTTTATCTGACTGTATGAACATAAGGACAACATGAGATTTGATCTTCTGCTCTTTAATCTTTTCCTGACCTCTTGGCAGACAACATGAGCACCAGCAGCACCGTTCCCCTCTCACGCTCAGAAGTGTTTGGGGAACTGAGGAAAGAGCTACACGATGATGTGGAGTTTCACCAGTCTGATGCGCATATCTTCATCATCATGGGTGCTTCGGTGAGTCCCAGTGTGTGTGTGTGTGTGGAATATTTTAAAATCTGTCTCTACTAATGAGGAATTGACACGGTCTCATCTGCAGCCTTGAATTGTCACTCATTTTGAACACGTTACATCTATTGACCAACCAAAAATTAGTGTGAATTCATGTATTTGGAACACTTTTTAATCTTTTTTTACAGTGACTACATTTGCATGCACCACAGTGTTCTGATAGTAATCAGAATTTGGCAGTATTCTCTTTCTTGATGTAATTATGTAAATTGCGCACTCCAATCGCCCGATTTAAGACAATATTCTGATTCCACAAATTCCAATTCCCTAGAACAGGGATGGGCAACTTCGGTCCTGGAGGGCCACTGTCCTACAGAGTTTAGCTTCAACCCTAATCAAACACACCTGAACAAGCTAATCAAGGTCCTCAGGATTACTAGAAAATTACAGGCAGGTGATTTTTTCAGGGTTGGAGCTAAACTCTGTAGGACAGTGGCCCTCCAGGACCGAAGTTGCCCATCCCTGCCCTAGAATATCCCTATAATCAGAAAACTTATTCAGAAAATTTGTTGAAAGAAGATATATGTGCGCACTCCACACAATTTTCACATTTCTAGTAGGATGCATTACAACTACTGCAGGTGTTCATACAGTTTCATCACACTTTATTGCACAGAGTTTGTGGAATGAGTGTTTCTTAATCCAATTTCTTAATCTCTGTCTCCATTCTGTAAACTCTTTAACTTCACCAATATCTCCTACCAGTCCTTTCTTCATTCTTTCATCCGCTCTCTTTTCTTCTATTGCCGAGTTACATATTACTACAAGCGTTTATTAACGATTGCTCACCGCTATCCATTTCATGCTGATGTTTTTAGGCTTGTTTGAATGTGAGAAGTAATTAGAGTCAGTCCTAATTAAATTATTGTGAAAAATATACAGGAATATTCCGCTGTATGCATATAAATTGGGAATATGACTGCACCCCGAATATAGACCTTTAACAGAATGTGATGTGCATGTAGACATTCATTGAAATGATTATCAAAAAGTTGGCAATTTGCCCTAAATCTTACTAATTTATTGATCTAGTTCCTATTTCAAATTATTCCTACTAGTACATGGTAGTTTCTTTTGTATTGCACACCTTATGGTTTTACAGCAGAGTCTGTTTACTGCTAGTCCAATAAAGGAAGAAAGTCTCTGATTCCTCTGAATTGGTACAATGGCCTTGTTTTTTTTTTTTTTTTTTTTTTTTTTTTGTAGAAGGAAGTACAACTGAAATTAAGCAACCATGAAGGGACGTTGCCAACATAAGGCTTCTATTTATCATTCAGACAGAACAGGGTGGTTGAGTAATTCAGCAGTTCAGTTCACAGCTTATGGCCTTGAAAGGTGATCGGTCAGGTGTGGAGACAGAAGGTCTGTGATTGGACTAAAGCCTTATCTAGACAGCCTTGATTAGGTTTGGTATGCATATAAATACAAAACCTCAAGAATAAAAAGTGAAGTTTGCATTACAGTTGGTCAAGCTTTTGCACTTCTCACAAGTGTTTTCCCCTTTTCATCTTTTAGTGATGAAATTGAAACCCTCTTCCTCCTTTTTCCGGCTTGCTTTTCCTTGTTCCTCCTTTTGTTAAAGTTTTCAGTAGTCTGATATTACACAACTGCTCTGTGAAAGATCTTTGTTACTGTTGGCTTTTCCTGTTCTTATTGTTTAGGTTTTTAAATAGGTGTTAGTGAGCTGGATTACGCAAAATCACTCTCTGTCAGCACTTTTCTTTCAGTTAGTGTGGAGAGAGAGGTGAAAGAGCAGGCTTGTGTGTTTGGGATGAGGGTGGGGTTAGAAAGATGGTTGTTTGACATGGTGTTGCAAAGGTTTGTGGCATAATGATAAACATTGCAATCCATTCAGTAACCATGTCAAAATCCAGATGCAACATCACCTGATTTGTCAGGCCTGATTTGCTAGACGGGCTAATCTGAGTATTTCAGAAACTGTTGATCTACTGGGATTTTCACACACAACCATCTCTAGGGTTTACAGAGAATGGTCAAAAAAGAGAAACTATCCAGTGGGTGAAAATGCCTTGTTGATGCCAGATATCAGAGGAGAATGACCAGACTGGTTCAGCTGATGGAAAGACAACAGTAACTCAGATAACCACTCGATACAACCGAGATCCGCAGAAGAGCATCTCTGAACACGTCAAAGCTTGAAGCAGAAGAGCTACAGCAGCAGAACACACACCGGTGACACTCCTGTCAGATGAGAACAGCAAACTGAGGCTACAATTCACACAGGCTCACCAAAACTAGAAGATTGGAAAAACGTTGCCTGGTCTGTTGAGTGTCAATTTCTGTTGCCACATTCAGATGTTAAGAGTCAGAATTTGTCGTAAACAACATGAAAGCAGGCCTTGTATCAGTGGTTCAGGCTGCTGCTGCTGGTGTATGGTGTATTTTCTTTGGGCTTCTTAGTACCAATTCAGCATCATATAAACACAGCTGACTTGAGTATTGTTGCTGACTGTGTCCATCCCTGTATGACCACAATATCATCTTCTGATGAATACTTTTAGCAGGATAACACGCATGTCACAAAGCTCAAATCACCTCAAACTGGTTTCTTGAACTTGTCAGTGTGTTCATTAAACTCAAATGGCCTCCACAGTCACCAGATCTCAATAGAGCAGCTTTGGGATGTGCTGGAATGGGAGATTTAACATCATAGATGAGCAGCCGACAAATCTGCAGTAAAACTGCTTGATGCTTTTATGATAATGTAGACCACAATCTCTGAGGAATGTTTCCAGCACCTTGTTGAATCTATCAAGACCCAGACCCACAGCCTCTGGCTTTCTACTGGCATGCTCTGCTGTTTACACTCCAGGATCACCGAGATACACATTCATCGGTTTACACAAACACGCAGATTTTTTTGTGTGTGTGTGGAAACACTGTAGTCACTATCAGAGCAAATACATGCTGTAAGATCTGGTTGCTAAGTTTTTGCATGTTTGTTTTAGTATGATTATGCTTCATTGTTCATGATAAAAGTTACAAAATCGACGTGGATGGATTTTTGTCAAGTCACCATTACAGAGTGCTTTTCACCACAGCAGCTGGAATGATTAATTGTTTAGATAGCGAACCGTTTATCGGCTGATATCTGCCCATAATGAATACTGGAGAGATGGGACTCTCCCACAATGCTGTAATTCAGCCAAGACAAACAGAATAGTGCTGTCTCACTATGCACAGTGTGTTTCTCATGTGTCTGAATGGGTGTGGAGCAGATCTGCTCAGGTCAATGATGTTTGCATTGAGATGATTGAGTCACATTGAGCTGGGATGGGTTGACCGTTGTATTTGTTTTTTTAAAACTTCATTTTATCTGTTCTTGTATGTTTTGTATCTATTATATAATAGTCATCTTTATATTCAGCTGTATTCATGACATGAGTCACTGTAGTTCTGCACAAATTATGGCTGCATTTCAAAATCTGCCAACCTCTGTGGCAATTTGGTGCTTCATAGGCATGTTCGGACAAGACCGTTATTATGGCCCAAACGGCTTTTTAGGCAGGCAGTTCATTTTGATTTGATTCCTTTTAAATGGGTTTTTATTTAAATGTTCCTTGACGTTCACTTGTAAGGTTAATAAAGTTTTCTTTCCACAATAAAAACAAATATATGTGGAAAAATGGCTATTTACAACCTTCATTCTGACCCTCTGTCAAAAGATTTTGAATGAAGTAAGACCAGGTCTAGTTTTTGAAATTTTAATCTATGATAAAAAAATATTTTTTTAGCTCTTTCTCGACATGAATATAGCCGAGGTAGCTGACGTGTCGTTAACCTATAAACAAACAAACAATCTGACCCAGGGCTGCCAACTCTCACAATCTCATCTCAGAATGGTATAAATCCCTTAGAGAACCATTGAGTCCCCTATGTTACTTGCCACCTTCAATTGGATATTAAAAGGTGGGGTGGTCCGTCCCTCATAGAGGAAAGCAATTATTTGGGTTATACCGAAGGAAGGTAAAGATTGTGGAAATTACAGACCTATCAGTGTCTTAAATGTGGATTACAAACTATTTGCATCCATTCTGGCTAGGAGATTAGACAAAATGATTCCAGAATTTATTCATCCAGATCAGACTGGGTTTGTCAGGCTGAGCCAACTCAAGATAATATCAGGCGTTCTTTACATATTATGAGCCATATAACTAAACACAATGTTGAAGCTTGATTAGTAGGATTGGATGCTGAAAAGGCATTCGACTCTGTTAGGTGGAAGTATCTCTTTATGATTGAAACGATTTGGGTTTCATGAATCTTTTACGTATTAATGCTATTCAAGCAGTATATGATAAACCTCTAGCGAGAATTAAGGTGAATGGTGATCTTTCTAACCAATTACTCTAGAACGAGGAACACGTCAGGGCTGCCCAATTAGCCCTATTTTATTTGCCCTATTGAGCCCCTTAACCAGTGGATTAGGCAAAATGACAAAATTATAGGTATAGAAGTTGGGACTGGAGTGCAGAAGGTATCTGTCTTTGCAGATGACATTTTAGTTACTTAAACAGCCAACCCAGTCTTTTCCAGAATTGATGTCACTTCTTGAGACGTATGGATCATTTTCAGGTTATAAGGTGAACATAAGAAAACCCAGGTTCTCACTTTTAATTATAGGCCACCTGGTTTCATTACTGGAATTTTTTGTCTCAACTGGGAATCAGTTTCAATGAAATCTGGGAGTAATTTTATCAAAAGATATATCACAATTATTTCAAGCTAATTATGCTGTCCTCTAATTACAAAAATTAAAGCTGAGATATCAAGATGGAATCAAATCCCCTTTTTAAGCATGAGCTCAAGGGTCGAATCAGTCAAGATGAACATTCTACCGAGACTATTATATTTATTTCAGTCTCTGCCAGTGAATATACCAATGCAGCAGTTCGTGGAATGGGATAAATCATTTTCAGGATTTATTTGGAAAGGGAGGAAACCCAGAATTGCTATTTAGAGCATATGATCTATTCTTCAAGTATATATATTAATTGGTTCCAAGTGATTCAATACTTTAATGTAATTAATATCTTTTTTGTGATTATCTTAGTATTTTACATTGATAAGGTTTGTACTTCTCTATAGTGATTATTTGTTTTTGTTCTGTTTTTTGGAAACATTATATAATTATAAAAATGTATTATTATTATTTATTATTATTATTATTTATTATTATTATTATTATTATTATAAATGTATAAAAAAAAATGTAGAATGGGATCATCATTTAGCCTTTTAGATCAATTAACACTGATCTCAGACCAGCTTTTCTCTTTGAGACTCTGGTGTGATGATCTAGTTTTGAAAATATTGCACAATGAAACTCTGTATATTGAAGTGTGGCGGTTTGTGTAATTGAGCCATAACTAGATTGTGCCGTGATGTAACAAATGTGTTTTTTGTAGGGAGATCTGGCCAAAAAGAAAATCTACCCAACTTTGTGGTGAGTCCTCTAACTTATTATATACTACAGTTCATAATTTTAGGGTCGATACGTTTTTAAAGTGATCTTGTAAAGTCTCTTATGCTCAACAAGGCTGCATTTATTTGACCAAAAATACAGTGAAATATTATTACATTTCAAAGTAACTTTTCTGTTTGAATATTATAATATAATTTATTCCTGTGATCAAAGCTGAATTTCCAGCATCATTACTCCAGTCTTCAGTGTCACACGATCCTTCAGAAATCATTCTGATATGATGTAATGCTCAAGAAACATTTATTATTATCAATGTTGAAAACAGTTGTGCTGCTTCATATTTTAATGGAAACTGTTACACATTTTTTCAGGATTCTTTGATGAATAGAAAGTTAAAAAGAACTGCATTTATTTGAAATGGATATCTTTTGTAACATTATAGAAGTTTTTACTGTCACTTCTGATCAATTTAATGTGTCCTTGCTGAATAAAAGTAACAATATCTTTAAAAAAAATCTTACTTAACAATAGTGTATGTCTCTTTATTTCTGTTTCCCTCTATAGGTGGTTGTTCAGAGACGGTCTTCTCCCCGAACAGATACATTTTGTGGGCTTTGCTCGTTCCGATCTGACCGTGGATGCCATCCGCGCGGCCTGCATGCCCTACATGAAGGTCAGCGCTCAGTTTTCTCCATGTGCACTGTTGTCTGCTTACCGTATCTCTGTGTGTATGTGTGTGTGTTCGTGTTCATACGCCCTCTGTTTTTTTTCCTCCCTTCAGGCGGTCGACTCTGAGGCAGAGCGCCTCGCTGCGTTCTTCAGTCGAAACTCTTACATCAGCGGGAAGTACGCGGATGAATCGTCTTTCGCTAACCTGAACACTCACCTGCTGTCCCTGCCTGGAGGAGCCGGGGCCAACCGGCTCTTCTACCTGGCCCTGCCGCCCAGCGTCTACCACGATGTCACCAAGAACATCAAACATCAATGCATGAGCACCAAGTGAGGAGCGAACACATGCAGTTGCTTTTGTTTCATTTTTGCTTAATTATGTGTTTTATGTTCTTAATACAAGGCAAGATGTGTCCAAAAGTAGGTTAGAGGTTATGCGACGGACTTGAATAAAACTTTTCTAGACAGTCAAACTTACAATTTTGACCTGACTGTCCAAAAATCCCCATATACTTTCTTTGAAGGGAGGCACTTGAGCCATTTGTAGGGACCAAGGGTCAGATTCCCAAAAAATTCTTAAGAATAAAAATCTTCTTAAGGCGAGACACAGCAGGCAAAAACATCGTTTTTTTTTTTTTTTTTTTTACTGGTCAATTTTGAGATATTTGTCTTCAATAACATGTCTTCTTTCATACTTGTGGTGAAAAAAAAGTCTGAAATACACATTTAGGTCTTTATTTTATTACACTTTGTCTGTTTGCGTCTGTAGATTTCTCATAAATTCAACAAAAGTTGGCGTTCTTAACATGCTGCCCCGCGATCTCTGTCTGCTCTCTGTCATCACATACACCGCTGGAAAGCTCTCTCTCTCCTGTACAATGCTGTCAGATCCAAATATGGTCATTTCCTTTTTATCAGCAACCAATCATGAAAGTAAAAGGGCTGAATGCGCAATCTCATTGGCTGATGATAAATCTTTAAAGCCCGTTTTCTCAAAATGACTTTTCTCTCATACTCCAAGTCCGAAATCTCCACTTCAGTAGCACCTATATACACCAAACTCTCCAGTCTTGTACCTAGTTATATTATGAAGACATTTACAGAGGGATTTGTAAATATATTATTCCTAGCCTGATTTATATAACATTTTATTCCAAAAAACATGGCGAAAATCATTTTTTTTAAGGCTATTGACAGTATATTCTGATTTACAGGATAACAAAAGTAGATCTCCATAAATCCCTCTGTAATTTTTTTCCCATCTAATATGTGAACACAATGAATTTTTTTTTTTTTTTAACCTGGCTTTATCCAATACTCAGATTTTGTTTTTTAAAAAATATGCAAATAAGTGCATATTTAATTAGATATTGCCTAATTTGCATATTTAAACATTAAATTACAGAAAACTTTTTTTTTCTCATCTTCATGTAGGTAATCAACTGGGAAAGTTTCATGGTGATATCTGCTAGTTAAAAATTGTACCCTATTCACCTGTAGTGTCTCGCCTTAACTGCTTTTTTTCTTATTTTCTAATTTAAGAAAAAATATAAGAATATTTTGTACTGTAAAGGTAAAATGTGAAATTCATTTATTGGGTTGTTTCAAAGATTAAGCATTACAAAGTAACACAAGCTACATATAATACATATAGTATTGACACAATGACACAGATTGATCATTAAAACAGTGAACACTAGAGTGAATGCATGTACATGATGCATTCTCTGTAGCAAAACAGTATAGAAAATAGTCTGAGCGTTTATTATAGCTACAGTCTGCAGGCAGCTCAAAAAGATGGGCTTTGAGGTGTTTTTCATTGAGCGAGTCTTTAGCATGTGTGATGTGTGGACTTGCATGGATCATGCTCTTGGGCAAAATAAACAAGCCGACATTCAGTACATTCTATATCCTTCATTCCAAATATATACAAATTCCATTGATTTAAAGTGCAGTTTTTGAAGAGTGCACATGTGCGTTCGTTCTTTATTACGCCGGGGGAACGTAAAAGCAAAGCAATGGAGAACAAAATAATGAAATAGTCTTCAGATACTATGGTTGTTATTTACAGCAATAATCTGACTAATCCATTCTAGAATAGATTAATTAGTAGATGCTATTACTAGACCACCTTGACATCATCAAATATATTGTGGTTTGAATGACATGTGCGACAGTTTTCAGGAATAGGTCGTGACTGGCTAGTTAGTTTCACCAACGATGCATCGTACTATGGAGGTTATGTCGCTGTTCGGGAAACGCCCTAGCAACCACTCACACTTAATTGTTAAAAATTGTAAATGCATTTTAGTTGTAATTTTATTAGTTGTCCTCTCTAACATCATAATGACAAGATTTGTACAGGCAAGTACCACTCACATCAAATCTAGCTAGACAGTGTTGAACGGTGTTTATGGACTAAAACTAAAACCATTAAAAATCGTTTCCATTAATTGAAACAAAGCTGAAATCAGTGCTGGGGAAAGTTACTTATAGAAGTAATGCGTTACAATAATAGGTTACTCCCTAAAAAGCAACTAAACATTACTTGGTTACTTTTTATGAAAAGTATGAATTTCTGAATGAAATGTAAATTCATGCATGTACAGTAGAGGGCGCATCTCTAACAAACCTCTCAGCTGTGCTGCCGTTCTGGATCACAGAAGAAGAAAGTTCAACACTTTTACTTTAGCAATAAAAACTACTAAATGAAACACACATGTGATGTTCATCTAGAGTCATTTTAGCTTATTCGTATGGTTGAACGGAGTCATTGAAGGTCAGCAGCAAAGACGTTAGTTAATAAAGTGAGATTAAATGCATAAAGTACATTTGTATTTTTTAACATTTAATTATTGCAGGTTTGTGTAATATTCTGAGTTTGCATTTAACCGTTTTTATTCATTTTGAGGAATACTGAATCTAAATATTGAAAACATTGAAATGATGAATACTGAACTCCTGATTTCTCTCAACATGAGGACAGGAGAGCCTTCGGTCAATGGGAAAACGCAGTAACTTGCGTTACTTATTTGAAAAAGTAACTCTGATTTTTTTGTTGTAGATTTAGAAATAATGTTACTTTACTAGTTGAAAAAGTAATCTGATTGTGTAACTTATGTTACTTTAAATGCTTTAGCCCCAACTGAAATGACGCCTGAAATGAATAAAAATTTGATGAAAATTTTAAAAACATGAAAATTAGAAGTGTTGCATTGGTAACTATTGAAATAAAATAAAGTGCTAAAATTACTAAAACTAAAACTGAAATTGTTAAATAGAAATATTTAAACCAAAAACCAATAAAAATGACAAAAAGCACATAAAAAATACCATAATAGAAACTACATCTCATATCTAGCCAGTGATATTTTAGTACTGTGTAATTTTCTAAGTGTATAGGGATTTGCCTTAGCAAAGGCCTTTTTAAAGTGCAGGATAATTCTTGTGTTTGTATGTTTGGTAGAGGCTGGAACAGGATCATCGTGGAGAAGCCGTTCGGCCATGACTTGCAGAGCTCAGAGGAGTTATCCAGTCATCTCTCTTCTCTCTTCACCGAGGAACAGATTTACCGGATAGACCATTACCTAGGCAAAGAGATGGTCCAGAACCTCATGGTCCTCAGGTCTGTCTGCTTATTATTCTCTTCTTCATCCCTCTTTGCCTTCTGCTTTTCACTGACTGTCACACACAGTTGTCATTTATGAATAATTAAGGGTTAAACTCCATTGGGAAGCTCTTCCTCTGTATCTGTCTTTTGTTTAGTCATAGGTTTCTCTCCTGTTTCCTTAAAGGTTTGGAAACCGGATATTTGGCCCCATATGGAACCGGGACAGTGTGGCATGTGTGGTTCTGACCTTCAAAGAGCCGTTTGGTACCCAGGGCCGGGGAGGATATTTTGACGATTTTGGTATCATTCGGTTAGTTAAGTTTCCTTGCTTTGAGATTTCCTTGCTATTTCATAGATGTTAAAACTTATAAAAGGATAGTCTACCAAAGATGAATTCCGCCATAATTTTTAACCTGATTTTTTTTTTTTTCCTATGGAACACAAAAGGAGAATTTTTTTTTTTTTTTTTGTATGTGAAGCACCATAAAAGTAGTCAGAAAGATAAAATGCACATTATTTCAAAGACAAATATAAAAAAGGTGTTTAAAAATCCCTTGCACTTTCTGTGCATGAGGATTCCCTTCAAAGGCTGAGTGGATATTGATATTCTAATGTATTCCTCTCTTTCTGTCTCCAGTGATGTGATGCAGAACCACCTGCTGCAGATGCTCTCTCTGGTTGCCATGGAGAAGCCCGCATCCACCAGCTCTGATGATGTTAGGGATGAGAAGGTAACGAGCCGGTCAGCCAATCAGCTGTGTGTGTGTGCGCATCACTCTTATGCCACTTATCTGAATTATCCTGAATTTAGCCTTGAGGATCAAATAAATCGTATTCATCCATCCATCACCACTGTCTTGTAGTTAACCATTAGCATACAAGGTTGGCGGACTGAAGCAAGCATACATTAAGGTCTTGGCTCCAAGATTGTTTCTGGATAATGTTTATTTTTGGTTTATAATTTTAATAGATTTTTTTTACAGATGTGCATTTCTGCTAATTATGTGTAATACCAAATCTTTTTTTTGCTCTTCAATGCTTTTTGTTTTGTTTCGTTTCATTTTTGTTTCATTTTATTATTATTTTTGTGGTTTTGTTTGCTTTGTTTTGCTGTTTTGTTTTGTTTCATTTTTTTGTTTTGCTTTGCAATGCTTTTTTGTTTTGGTTTATTTTTTACTTTGTAATGCTTTGTGTTGCTGTTTTTTTGTTGTTGTTTTTTTTTCATTTTTGGTTTGTTGTTGTTTTTTAGGGGGGGCTTTGTTTTGCTTTGCAATGCTTTGTTTTGCAATGCTTTGTTTTGTTTTACTTTTTCCTTTGTTTTTTTCTTTGCAATGCCTTTTTGTTTTGTTTGAGGACTTTTAACAGTGTGACTTATTTTTCTCTGTCTGCTGCAGAGAGTTGTAATTTATAGTTTGTGTGTTCAGTCACATGGCATGAAGAAATTAGTGTTCATGAAGCATCCAACTGAACTGCTATTGCTAAGATAAATGGGAATGATCTCTGATGTCTCTTTCTCTAATATGTATTGTAGATTTCTACCTGTTCTCTAATGCTCTGTGTGTCCCCCTACAGGTGAAGGTGTTGAAGTGCATTGAAGCGGTCTCTCTGTCAGACGTGGTCTTGGGTCAGTACGTGGGAGATCCAGATGGAGAAGGAGAGGCTAAACTGGGTTATCTAGATGACGCCACTGTCCCTAAAGGCTCCACTCAAGCCACATTTGCCACTGCAGTGCTTTATGTGAAGAATGAACGCTGGGATGGTAAGTTAGCTTTACCAACACACATGTAATGATTAGATACACACAGTGTGCATCAGAGTAACTAGCAAATATTTACAATCTGGCCAAAGACCTAAAATCTTTCTGAGACTATTAATTTTGACATCTTTCTGGAAGTAAGAGCAGCATTTCACCAAGGCTGCATTTATTTAATCAAAACTACAGTAAAAACAGTAATGTTGTGAAATATTATTACAATTTAAAATAACTGTTTTCTAGTTTAATATATTTTAAAATGTAAATATATTCCTGTGATCAAAGCTGAATTTTCAGCATCATTACTCCAGTCTTCAGTGTCACATGATGATTTGCTTCAGGATTTCCCGCTGGATTTTTCAGGATTTTTTTGATGAATACAAAGTTCAAGAGAACAGCATTTATTTGAACTAGATTTTTTTTTATTGATTTTCTTCCTGAATGTGTTTATTTCATCAAGCTCTCTCTCTCCAGGGGTTCCCTTCATCCTCAGATGTGGAAAGGCTCTGAATGAGAGGAAGGCAGAGGTGAGGCTGCAGTTCACCGACGTTCCTGGAGACATCTTTGACTCTCAGTGCAGGCGGAACGAGTTGGTGGTCCGCGTGCAGCCCAACGAGGCCATCTATGCCAAGATGATGAGCAAGAAACCTGGAGTCCACTGCAGTCCGGAGGAGACAGAGCTGGACCTCACCTACCACAGCAGATACAGGGTAAAACAGACACCTGTGATACATCCACACTGTATGTTTTTATCCTATTAGACAACTTTGGCCATCAAATGTTTAAAACCAAAAACAAACAGTCTTTAAGTTACATTTATTTAAGTTTTAGTTTATAAATGTACATTTCTCTATTCTCTCTTTACAAAGGATGTCAAGCTGCCTGATGCTTATGAACGTCTGATTTTGGATGTCTTTTGTGGCAGTCAGATGCATTTTGTACGCAGGTGAGTTTCTTACAAGCTACTGTATTGTACACACACAAATAAAAGGTTAGCAGTTGGATTGATGACTCAGCCGGCCTGAAAAGCCTTCATGTAAACCTCACTCGATCCGAATGAATGTGCAGAATTTTACCCGTGTATACGACGCAGCTGCGTTTATTAGAACGCCAATGAGTTTGCAGGAATTAAACACTATGAAGTAAATATTGTCATAATTCATCAACAGAATATCAATAAGCTATAAATGTGTGGTATTCATTGATCGTGAACTGCTTAAACCACAAGCCTGGAGAACGTTTTTACTTTGAAACATGCAGCGCTCGCAATTAAATCATCACCTTTTGAAGTTTAATAATCACATTAGGCCATATTGTGATTTCTGTTTTTCTGTCCCCAAATTTAAGACCCAGAAATGATAATTAAGACTTTTCTTGTACATCATATCACAGTGGGCTCCACAAATATTGGCACCCTTGATAAATATGAGCAAAACTGACTGTGGAAATTTGTTTTTGCTCTTCTCTAAGTCTTTCATTCACAAAATTATACACAATATTTCATTCAGCCAGTGGATCAAAAACAAGTTAATATGCATTCTAAAAACATAAACAGTCAGGACAATTTTCACTCATTTATTTCTTAAAAATGGGTCAAAGGCTGAAATGTGAGGTTTATCATTTTATATATTTTTTGTTTTTTGTCCAAACTTGTATTATATGAACTGTAAAGTTTTAAATTGTTATTTTATGGTTTGACTGTTACCATAGATCTTGCTCTTTCCTGCTTATATGGTATTAATTTTATTTGGTCAGATCTTTTCGTGAAAAAAGAAAAGAAAAAATAGGTTAAACTTAACTTGATACACTGTTTGTTTGGAATACACAATAATGTAAATTTGATTAAAGAATGTAAAGAACCGTCTCTGAATTTGACTTATTTTATTAAAGTGACGAGTTGAGGGAAGCCTGGAGAATCTTCACTCCTCTTCTTCATCAGATCGAGACAGAGAAGAAGCCACCCATCAAATACAAATACGGGAGGTAAGACACGCTTATTTTTCTGAAAGTGATTGACAAAGTGACATGACGTGTAATGCGTCTCATATTCTCCCTCTGGTATAGCCGTGGTCCTGCAGAAGCTGATGATCTGGTGCAGAAGGTGGGCTTCCGCTATGAGGGTACATACAGATGGGTGAACCCACACAAACTGTGAAAGAGGACGACGACAGAGATGAGAGGAGCTGAAGCCCGTTTAAGCCCAAGATGAGTGCCTGAAATAAAAGGCACTTAGTTATTTGAAGATGCACTCTAAGAACTCATTTAAAGAAGGACCAACAAACAAGATTACAAACACAATTTTCTTTGGATGTTATGAATTAAAACCTGCTCATTATGTTATATAATGCTTTATAGGACATTCCTTATATTATTTCTTTCTATATTCCAGTGGACCCGATTCCATACTGTCTGTGTTCAGATGCTTTATTCCTTAAGAAAAACAAAGCTTCTGTTATGCATTCCTCTTTCACAAGCAAGTCTTAGCATTAAATGCTGCTCACATTTTTTTAAATGTTTATAGGCAGATGCATGGTGTAAAAGTACAGTCTACTCCTGCACTGATAGTTGTCTTCATACATTTTGTCGTGACTTTGGTTGCAATCTTATATTTAAATGGTATAATTGGACCACACAAAAGAAAAGTTGCAGAAACGTACAGGGATTAGGAATGTATGGGTAATGTTGTCTTTGTTACTACTTAACAACATGAATGTATGTGACATTTCACCACGTCTTAAGGCTCCCACTGATTGGCTTAAAGAGCCATTATTATGTTTAGTCTTATTAAAGCAAATGTATTGGTAAAATGGTATTACATGCCACATCCCTCTGTTAATACTTTAATAGATGAGCTTTGATGTTCATTGTTACATCGCTCTCAAAATGCATGGACACTGTCTCTCTGCCTGATATCATTTTTGGTTTCAGCACTAGTTAGACATTGAACCAGTGTCAAAAAACAACTTTGTTAGCCTGCATATGTATTGACAGCACTGCATTTCAACATCATGTTAGGGTGCCTAAAAAAAACTTTAGAAAACTCTTTGTTTGGTGATGCTTGAACATCTGTGAGCTATTTAACTTTTCTGTAAAAGTTATGCCCTATGTTTTCTATTTTATTATAATAGACAGCTACTTTTACAATAAAGCATAGCTAAGATGCCTCACATGTGTCTCATTGCTGCTTCTTTTTCCATCTAGTCTTTTAAGTTCATATTCTCTTTGTTTTGGTCAGTTTTGGAAAAGACATTGAGTGAGTAGCCTATCTGTTTTCCATGGTCATAACATTGGAATGTTACGACATTTTACAATTGTGGAGTCCAGGCCTGGAAAAGTAATGGGGATTTTAGTAATGAATGCAAATTTTTCTGGTTATGAGGAGAATGGAGTTTTGTACACAAATAAGTACATTTGTTTTTATGTTATGTCATACACAAATCCTCCACAGCAAACATGAATGACTGGATATGTAGTGGAAATTCATTTATCAAAAAAGTGTATGGGCTTTGAAATCCATCAGGATGTAATACATGGACTTTTGCTCAGATAGTGCTGTACTCTGATTTTTATTCATAAATAGGATTATAAATATAAAGAATTGTTTGAAGAAAAAAAAAAACAGAATAATTCTTCGGTTAGACTTTATTTTAATGTGTCATTGTTACAGTGTAATTATATGTTTAAGTACTGAGTAAAATTAAGCAACTACAACTACATGTATTTACTATAGGGTTAGGGTAGGATTAGGATTTGGTCGAGGGTTAGTTGCATGTAATTATGCATAATTTACTGTTATTACTATAGTAAGTACATGTAACATATGTAACAAGGACACTGTAAAATAAAGTGTTACCATATCTTCTATAAATGCGTTCTTTCTTTATAAACTTTGGTTTCGTGTAACTTCATTTCCACTTGGTTCGAACTTTTTTTTTTTTTTTTAAAGGACTTTTATCATAGAATCACCGGAAGGACTTTACTCCGAACGTCCGTCTTCCGGTCATGGGCAACATGGTTGTAGAGGTGTAGCTGTCTCCATCTGCCTGCTTATTCGCTTCTGTTGAAGAGCGTTTGTGTCCATTTGACACCTGTAATTTTATCAAGTAATATATTTATCAAGCAGCCCAGCGGTCAAAATGAATATACGCAACGCACGGGTGAGTAAATGAAAGGAGAAGCAGACATTAGTTCAGTCATCAGACACTGGCTGTGTCTCAAAATCCGTTTTGGGCGACATAACGTTAACGTTAGTACAACGAGGCATCGAGTGCAGATATTCAGTGTTAGTTGCTTGTCTTTTTATTTTATCCATCTTTTGTGTTTTATTCGTTTTTATTGTGATGCACATTGCACACTCTTTGCTACTTTTAAAGGGGCCGCGTTCTGTAATTTCATTTAATTTCTATTCCATGAGCTCCTGCACCAAAAACAGTCATCATTTAGTTATGTATGACTTCTTTCCATCCTCTCTCTGAATATTACAATTAATTGTGCCGTTTTTTGCTAATGTACTTTGTGTAAATGATTCAGCACTATAGCAGGTGACAGGTAGTGAATAGCTTGATTGATTTTCTCTTTTACATGTTTCCAGCCTGAGGATTTGATGAACATGCAGCACTGCAACCTGCTGTGTCTTCCAGAGAACTATCAGATGAAGTACTACTTCTACCACGGCCTGTCCTGGCCACAGGTCTGAGACAAACTCTGATGAGATTTTCACCTCTGGCTTCTGGATTGTAATCTTTGAAACATGCCTTTCTGTCAAGCAAGCTTCTTAGATATGTTTTGTTAAACACACTAAACAAATAAATGTGAGTTGAATCATCTTATGGTGAACTGCTGTGCTTGTTTTCCAGTTGTCATACATCGCAGAGGATGAGAACGGGAAGATAGTTGGATATGTTTTGGCAAAAATGTAAGTGTTGTTTTTCTTTTTTTCTTTAATATAGTGAAATATATAAGATGTTTGTTGTTAAATGTTTAAAGGGATACTCCACTTTTTTTGGAAATAGGCTCTTTTTACAACTCCCCCAGAGTTAAACAGTTTTACCGTTTTCGAATCCATTCAGCCGAACTCCGGGTCTGCCGGTACCACTTTTAGCATAGCTTAGCATAGATCATTGAATCGGACAGGACCATTAGCATCTCTCTCAAAAAAATGACCGTAATGATATGACGCAGCGCCTGAAAATAGTCCCCAGCTCGGTAACTTCCAACGTGACCGGGACTAAGTTTGTCTAACCTATTAGACCTATTTTCAGCCGCTGCGTCATATCATTACACCTGCTGGACTCATGGTACGGCAGCAAAGTTTCTTGATTATTACGCAGGAATGAGAGTATAGTTCCTAGCCATATCAGCCTAGAAAATCGCAACTTTTCATTTTCCGTCAGTCTTAGTACACGATGTAACTACAGAAGAGTCAAGTTTTAAATAGGAAAAATATCGAAACTCTTTGGTCATTTTTTTGAGAGAGATGCTAATGGTCCTGTCCGATTCAATGATCTATGCTAAGCTATGCTAAAAGTGGTACCGGCAGACCCGGAGATCGGCTGAATGGATTCGAAAGCTGAACATAATCAGAGTTATATTAAAAAAATATCCTGGCTCTTCCAAGCTTTATAATGGGAGTGAATAGTAACTGAGATTTTCAAGCCCAAAAAAGCACATCCCTCCATCATAAAAGTAATCCATATGACTGCAGTGGGTTAATAAAGGCCTTCTGAAGAGAAGCGATGGGTTTTTATAAGAAAAATATCCATGTTTATAACTTTATAAGCTATAATCACTGTCTTCTGGTTACGGCCGTACGTGAGTCTAGTTCCGGTGGAAGAGTGACCTCTGCTTAGACACCTCTCATGATTCAAATTGACCTATTTAGTGTTTGCAAACAGCGATGATGGTTTTTTTGTGGGCGGAGCCTACCTGGTGGCAGAAAATGACAGTTCTGCAGTAGCAATCTCTGAAAGCCAGGGAATAAAAGGATAAAGTTAATTTCGAGTTTATATCTCACAGTTCTGTCTTTTTTCCTCAGAATTGTGAGTTTATATCCTCCAATTTTGACCTTTTTTCCCCTCTGAATTGTGATATAAACTCACAATTGCGAGTTATAAAGTCCGAACCGGGAGCTATAAACACGCAAATGCAAGAAAAAGAGTCAAGAATTGAGAGATAATAATGTTTTATGTTTAAAAGTTATGTAAAATGTAATAGGTTTAAATATTATTTCATGCTGTAACTGCTATGCATGCATGTCCCCTATTAACTGCATATGTGAATTAGGGGTGGGCGATATGACCTAAAATTAATATCACGGTATTTTTCATCTTTTGAACGGTGACGGTATAATATCACGGTATAACTCTTTTTTTTTCACCAATAAAGAAATTTTCATTGATTTACTCCTTGATATTTATTCCTTTATAAGCAGTTATATATTACTGTATTCTAAATATAATTAGCCTATGTTTTATCCACAACTTTAAATGCTTTAATTTAGGCTATTTTGTAACAGCGCCACAGTTTACCGCACCACGTAGAACACTCGGGAACCGCACCTGTGGCTGGCTGCACTGCTGCTTCGCGCTCAGTAAGGAATATAGGTAGTAATCTCTATGTGTCTGTCTGTCCGTTTGCATTTTGATTATTTCGAGAACCATTCATCCAATCGACTTCACAAGGGAGTGCAGTGTCGCATTTGGTGCAATATAGACAGACACGCGAGACGCGACACGTTCAGAATTAATAGTAAACTACAGAACAGCGCGAGCGGGAAGCGGCGCACCTCACGAGCAGGGCGGCTATATTCTCCGAGAACGGACACTGCACTAGTGATATAAAACGCACACAGTCTGTTAATTAAGCAATACTTTTAAGGTAGTCTAATATTTTTCTGACTAACAAATTACTGACACAGTAAAGGGTAGATTTAAATAAAGAAAAACGAAATTTAAATAAAGAAAAACGAAATTTAAATAAAGAAAAAAACGAAATTTAAATACAGAAAAAATGAAATTTAAATAAAGAAAAACGAAATTTAAATAGGCCTAAAGAAAAACTAAATTTAAATAAAGAAAAACGAAATTTAAATAAAGAAAAAAACGAAATTTAAATACAGAAAAAAATGAAATTTAAATAAAGAAAAACGGAATTTAAATAAAGAAAAACAAAATTTAAATAAAGAAAAAACAAAATTTAAATAAAGAAAAACGAAATTTAAATAAAGAAAAAACGAAATTAAGTTTGCCTAAATTAAAAACGAGATTAATTTAGATTGATAATAACGGGTAAAAAGTCTAATACATTTTGTTTATTCTATTTTCCACAATGTCAAAGCAACAGCAGCAATACAAGCTCAGGCATGCACTTCGGTTCATACAAACTCCGCTGTTCTGCGCTCTAGCCAGAGAACACTCTTGTTGCAGGAACACTCAGGCGTCTGTTCTATTTCTAGCATGCACGCGTTTTCCGCGTGGCTCGAGCCGCGCCTGAGACGCGTGTCTCACGCAGGCAGTGTGCAAACTCCAACCTTTTAACATGGGAGCCGAAATAAAAACAGACACCCCAACGCAGCTGAGACTCTCACGCCAGCAGCCAGTGTGTCGCCGGCCTTATTCAAGCGCGAATGAGAACCGTTTCGCGGGGGATCCCAGGTGTCAATAAAACAAAAACAAAAACGTTTTTTCGTTGTTGTTTTATAAATGCTCTGACAATTGTTTAATAAATGTTCAATCAAAATGCAAAACATCGCGTCTTTTTTTTATTTTTATTTTTTATTTTTATTTTTTTTAGTCGACTAATCGTTGTGCAGGACAGGACTTTGGTCGACTAAGCATTTCTTTGGTTGACTACAGCCCTAATGTAAATGCAGCCGTTCAAGGAACATAATTGATTTATTACGGTATTGACGGTATTAGAAAATCCATGTCGTGGCGCAATGTCACACCGGTGATGACTATGACACCGGTGTACCGCCCACCCCTAATGTGAATATTACATAGACTTACTGTTTACATTAAATTTTTGTTTTAATAGTAGACTAATCATTGCAGGTTTCATCAGTCCAGTCTGTGACTTGCAACATAAACGTCTGCGTTTAGCTTCAAAGGGTTTCTTCAACGACGGAATTCTATAAAAATGAAGACTGTATTTCTTGCATTCCGATTCTGATTCCGATTTTTCTCTTATTCTGTAGATTTTGCCCATTTTCCTCCACTTGTTACCGCTACATTTCTGCCAGCACTATGCGCACGCAGCTGCAAGACGTCTACTTCAAATTGGTCTATAGGGCTGGGAAACAAACTTACGCTCCTCCCACATTTCTCTTTAAAAATTCTCGTTTTAGACTTCTTGACTTAGACTTTTATAGTTATAAATATGGATTTTTTAGGCATTTATTAACCCACTGGAGCCGTATGGATTACTTTTATGATGGAGGGGATGTGCTTTTTTGGGTTTCAAAATTGAAGGTACAATTTACTGCCATTATAAAGCTTGGAAGAGCCTGGATATTATTTAATATAACTCTTTTGAAAGAGTCATATACACCTAGGATGGCTTGAGGGTGAGTAAATTATGGGATAATTTTTATTTTGGGGTGAATTAACCCTTTAACTACTATGGTCACATATTTAAATTGATCATTTGATACAATGCACTTATTGTGTACACACGCTTTTAACCTGCATGTAATTACATATGTAATTAATTTCTGTAATTACACAGGGCTCGCAAAATTTCAAAATCGTTGGTAGCCTTTCGAGCAGGCACTCTTCAGATTTTGGTAGCCCGAAATTAATTTTACTAGCCCAGATAAAAAGACAATTTTTAATGTAGAAAATTGGTTAGGAGTCAAAACAAATCTGAGCTTTGACTGATATAGGCTTTTCATTTTTGTCTGTCAGTGAAGAAAGTAAACATAGGGTCAACTGATAGGTTGATTTATGAATCATTTTCTCAGACGCGTTCATTTACTGGAAGCTACTAGGAAAGCTAGGTAGCCTAACTAAGTTTATTAAATTCATTCACAGTATGTACACATTCATTATTGATCTGATTCCTAATACAGGGCCGTAGACCGGGCTTTATAATCAAAGAGGTCCTAAATTTAAGGTTGTTAGGGGGTTCAAATTTTTTATTTCTGATATGTGCATTTCAAGACGTTTGAAGGCCAAAAAAAGGATAAGAAATAGCTTTAAAACCATGTCAGCGGGCAGTAGATTATGTGTCAATACTTGCTCTCACTTCTTATCCATCACTCTTTATCTCTCAGTCTCCTCATCTTGCCCTGTCTCTTCCCCTCCTAAAGCTGAACTTGAAGGCTACAAATTGTACTATATTAATTCTCAACATGTACATATTCGTTATTAATCTTGTGCCTAACATGATGAAAACGGCTTTGTTAATGTTTCTTGTCTCCTCACAATGACAGTAAACTAATTATTACATTACACGAGTCACGTTACATAGGCCTATTTTCAGATCAAAATGGCGAAATTAGACAAAAATATTCGTTTGCCTGATTATTTTTGTCATTCGTTTAACATTTATGACCTAAAAAAACTGTCAAATATGAAATGTTTAGTTTAGCTACTTGCGTCTTATCTCGCACTTGACCGTAAACTGAAGCGTCAGTCGCTCTGCTCAAATTCATGCTCAGCTTCTGTGAACATAAATCCTGCCTATTTTGATTTGATTGGTCATCTCAAATATTCTGACACTGACGAGCAGTGACAGACCAATGAGGCTCAGATGAACATGCACACACTTACACACACACAGTGTCCTCTGTTTCTGATGTGCGCGCTGTTCGGCGCCGCTGCGGATTGAAGATGAAGAACACTATTTCAGGCCGGTTATGCATTTTGGTAGCCCGACTGGAAAACACAATAGCCCCGGGACGTCAGGCTAGCGATTTTGCGAGCCCTGTTACATCTATAATGACACTGTTGGGCCTTTCCCACCCTTAAAACTACGCATATCACCAAACCTGTCCTAACCTCACCTGTATCCCACCTCAATAGCAGCACAAGCGTTTTGCAATAGATCAACACAATAAGTACATTGTACCTTGTAAGTACATAGTAGTTAAAGACATCTAATATAAATTGTGACCAAACATTCTAATGAAATAAGATAAGTATTATTTTATGTTAACTGTGTGTCTTAAATTCCAAAGGGAGGAGGATCCTGATGATGTGCCTCATGGACACATTACATCACTGGTTAGTGTTTGAAAACATTGGCTGTTATTTCGGATCATCTGTACTGAGACTGTCTTTCATTCTGTCTGCATGTGTATAAATAAATGCACTGCTGTGTGTGTTAATACAGGCCGTTAAACGCTCTCACAGGCGTCTTGGACTGGCTCAAAAACTGATGGATCAAGCCAGCAGAGCCATGATTGAGAACTTTAATGCCAAATATGTCTCTTTACATGTCAGGAAGAGGTAGGATCTACCAGCGCCTTCACTCTCTGTCATCTGAGATTCGCAGGAGGGATTTTCCTAACCTTGTTGCATTTGTTTGTATTTCAGTAACCGGGCCGCTCTTCACTTGTACTCAAACACACTTAAGTTTCAGTGAGTATCACTTCTTTTTTTTCCCCATTTTATTATTTTTGTATTATGAATAAATTCTGACTCTGTTTATTAAAACTAAATGAATTAATTACAAATTTTACTTCATAAATGGCTAGATGGAGTGTAATAGCATGGAATAATTGCAGAGGGATGCAAGAATGCATTCTGTGTTAATGAAGTAATTCAACTTCAAAAACATGTCTTGAGACCAGCTTAATTAACTGATAGATTAAATATAATAATTAATTAGTGTGTTAAGTAGACGGCACTAGAATAAAGATATTTCCAAGGCAGCCTGAGAAACCAGCTCCGTTTCTGTCATAACACCAGTTATTGTATGAAAATGAACTAAATTGCAGGCACATCAAAGGTGCAAAGTCACATTGAAAGTGGATCGGACTGAGCAGCACAACACGCCTGTAGCCAATCAGCAGTAGGGGGCGTGTCCACTCATGATGGGGGAGGAGAGAGAGTGAGCCAATCAGCAGTAGGGGGCGTGTCCACTCATGATGGGGAGGAGAGAGAGTGAGCCAATCAGCAGTAGGGGGGGCATGTCCACTCATATGATGTTGGGGGAGGAGAGAGTGTGAGCAAGAGGGAGATTTGGAGAAAGACTGTAGAAAGAGAAATGGCTGAGAGACATTGCAAAAGAGAAAAGCTCAGAGGAATACCACTGGAAAAAGAAGGGTTATGATCAGGAAAGAGCTTCAGGACCTGCTTTAATATTAGAATAGCTTTCCAGTGCAAGAGAGACCAAAGCGGGAAGGCCTGAAAACAGATGTTTCTGCTCCATAGGCGAGTAACATTGGTTTTGAGTGTGTTCAACAGAACCAATATGCTGTTGTTGTAATGTTAGCTCTAGTAACAGGAGCTGCTGGCGATTAACAACAAACTCTTACTTATATTTACTCTTGTGTACTGTATGGTTATTTTTTTTGTCCGTCCTTGTCGTTTGTTCGTCATATTCACTTTATTTTTCATGAAGCATTATTTTGCTTCGCTTCAGCTGATAAAGAGACATCCACTCTTGCATTGTGTTCATGCATTTTGGGGGTGGAGCAAAAAAGGAGGGTGTGTTTGTATCAAATATAAACAGTGTTTCTCTGCAATCATTTACTGCACCTTTAAGTGCATTTTTTTCAGTCTATGTACTGATACTGCGATGTATCATAGTCATGCAAAATGTTTTCATCACTGTTCATACTGTGTTGCAGGATTAGTGAAGTTGAGCCCAAATATTATGCAGATGGAGAAGATGCTTATGCCATGAAGAGGAATCTCACACAGATGGCAGATGAGGTATGTGGCGGTGCAGTTATACATAATTATGTGATGCCAAATACAGCTTCAAAATGTTTTTTCCCCTGAATTTAAATTTCCCAAATTCTAACCTGACCCTCTACACCCACTGAACATATGTGGAAGAATAACACGGGCACATTTGTTTTATATATCTTCTGGAAACAGCAGGAATCCAGCCTCTACCTGGATTTTCCCAACTGTTTGATTGGACTGTAACGTTAGTCATGGCTGCTGTATCTTTGCTGTACTCAGAAGGGGGCTCATTTCTACTCAGACATTTGAAGTGGTTTTTGAATGCCTATCCAAAAACATATATTTTCATATATCTCTCATAGCTAATTATTGTAAGTTGCTCAATTATTGTAGGTGGGAAAGTGACTAAAACGCAGTCAAAGAAATTACACGCCTACATTTGGTCATTGCGATTGAGTCGCACCTTCCACAGATTTTAAATTGAAAATTATGCAGGGTTAAATTGGGTTCACCTTCAAAAGGTAAAAAGCTAATGGTAGTTTCACTCTCTTAAAAACACATTTAACACATTACATTTACCAGTATGCCTTCCTATAGTCAGTGGCTGACCCTGGTAGAGACATGTTTACTTGTATAAAAAAAGTTTTTGACTTGGCCCCCACTATGCTAAACACTAACTTGTCCTGTTGTGTAGTTGCAGAAACCAGGTGTTCGCCTGTGGGGCTCAGAGGCTCCGGCATCTCAGGACACATCTGTGACTGGCCTGGTGGAGAAGCTGACGGTGCAGGATGGAGATGGAGACAGCGGAGGAGAGAGTAAAGAAATGAGCGAGGTCAGCGAGGCCACGGAGAGCACAGACGTCAAAGACTCCTCATCAGACTCTTAACTCACATCTGTCTGTTCACACCCATCTTATAGGTTTCAAATCGGTTTACAGTGTTTATATGCTCTGATGGTCATAATTTTATTTTCAGAAAACAGGAAAGTGACCTTGTAAAAGTGGTTCACAATGTTGAAATTACTTGAGATTTGTCAATAAAATTGGAGAGTAAACATCCTATGTGGTGGTGTCATCCTGGCAAAACTTTATTTATGAAGAAGTAGTTATATGGCTTCTAAGAACAGTTCATTAGTTCATTCAAAGCAAGAAAAAGGCCCTTTTTACCTCTGTAATCTACGGAGCAAGTAAAAACAGGATATTATCCCAGCCATGAACCATGAGTTGCTGCTTGTTGGTTGGTTGTAAATGATAGGACAACAAAATCAATTCACAGGACACCGTCTTCAACTAAAAACGGTAATCTTTTAATGCGTTTTGGCCATTCATTTACACGATAACGGTGTTTTGGGGGCCTGAAAACGCAAACTGAAAACAGGATTCAAAGTGCAAGTTTTTGAAATACTCAGACACTATTGTCTCTGTGTAAACTACAAAAATGTAAATTTGTGAAAACGGTGATGCCATGCGCATGTGTAATCATGTAGTCAGTCAATAGGCAAGTAGTGTTTCTTTACAGTGACATCGACAACTACTGGTCTGCTGTTAATAATACAGTAGTGATTTTTTTTTTCCGTTTTCGTTGACAACGTTGACGTCTGTATGAAAGAAGAAAAAAAAAAACGCAAAGGAAAACTATTTTGTTTTGTTCAACGTTGTCCTGTAAACACCCCTGAGTCAAATGTTTTTTTTTACACTTTTTCAAAAAAACTACACTTTTTCAAACTTTAGGACTATGCTAACTTACAAGGTGACCTTAAATGGAAACACACGGACTAAAAGCAAATGAATAAGGGATAATGTAGAGCGAGGCGGAGGGATCTTGAATCAGGCTGAAGGGGTTGTATTCGCTATAACAACCGCCTCGCTCTACATTATCCCATACTTATTACATGGCTACCTACCAAATAAATCAATAATTTGACACAAAATACTGATTTATAAAGGGGTTTATTGATTTAAAAACGATTGAAGAGTTTGCTCACTATGCCGCGCTAGTTTTGATGAACTTCTGGTTTGCCGTCAACTACAATATAGTTTCACTGCTCCATTCTTCAATAACAGCCTCTTTGCAAAGCTCATTACATTGCGACATATTTATTAAAACAATCCTCAATCAAATGTGTCGCGCAAACTGTTAAAATCATACTGACATAACCAGGGTCCTTGTTAAAAACAAGCGGCCTAGTTTTCGGGATCCTCCAGAAGGATGTACAGAGCGACAGACGAGAGGCTTTTCCCCACAGCCGGAGACGGCACAAGGTTTGGCATACTTTTTTCCTCATTTTACGCATTGTGGTGTTTGTGAATATTGGCATCTACCCCACGTCATCCTGTGACTGGGGCCGCCCATGTTATTGAATACTAAATACAGGCCATGATGTAAAACCGTGGGATCACTATGTGGTCTAGTGGGTGGTTGAATAATTTACTGACAGATAAACTTTTCAATCAAGCTAGCATCTTGTTCATGTCTAATATACCTATATATATTTAAATAGGATGAGATTTGAACTGTGTGGTCCACCAGAGGGCAGCAATGTAATAATTTTGCCTATTCCACTTTCAGAATTAGAATCAGAAAGAGCTTTAAAGCTTTAAAGCAATGATTATTGCCAAATGTTCACATACACGCACAATGAATTTGTCTTGGTGACACAAGGTTACAGTGCTGAAGGAAAGCACAGACATAGTGCAGATATACATAGTTACACAATAAAAATGAAACATAACACAATATTATAAAGACAACAAAATGTAAATAATGTAATATAGTACAGAAATAGAAACAAAGAATATAGCCCATTTGTTTTATACAAATGGACAGTTATGATAGACGATGTGTAGTTATGAGAGTTTTAACTGTTCAGACTGACTATAGCCTGATGGGAAAAACTGTTCTTGTGTTTCTGCTCTGTAGCGCCGGCCAGAGGACAAAAGCTCAAAGAGAGCGTGGGCTGGGTGTGTGGGGTCCAAAGTGATTTTATTAGCCCTTTTCCTCACTCTGGAAGAGTACAGGTCCTGGAGGGTGGGCAGGGGGGCACCAATAATCCTCTCAACCGTCCTGACTGTCCGTTGTAGTCTCCTGATGTCTGATTTGGTGTCTGAACCACAACAGACAGTTATAGATGAACACAGGACAGACTCAATGACGGCCGAGTAGAACTGTGTCCGCAGCTCCGGTGGCTCAGCTGGTGAAGGGAGTTCAGTCTCTGATGGGCCTTTTTCACAATGGAGTCAATGTGAGTGTCCCACTTCAGGTCCTGAGAGATGGTGTTGGCCAGGAACCTGAATGACTCCACTGCTCCTCAGTGCTGCTCATGATGGTGAGTGGGGGAGTGCTGGGGGGTTTCTCCTGAAGTCCAGGAACGCAGCGGGGGACATCACACTGCTCCAGTGATCTGTTGAAGATCTGTGTGAATATTGGGGCCAGTGTCAGCAGTGCAGACTTCTATACAGGCAGGTGAAACACGTCTGCGCCAGGTCTTCTGTTTTTTTGAAAACTCTGCTCACGTCCTCCACACAGACCTTAAGCGCGGGGTTGCAGGAGGTGTTGGTGTATGTGTGAAGTGCAGATCAGAGCGGGTGTGAGGTATGAGACGGGGCTTTTCAAATCGGCAGTAAAGCACATTCAGATCCTCAGCCAGTGGTTGTTTCTCCACAGATTCACTGTAAAAAGTGAACAGTTGGATCAACTTAAAAAAATTTATCGTGAAAAACGTGATAATTTAAGTTGAGAAAACTTAATTTCTTTAGGTGTTACCAATTGAAGTAATTTTTTTAAGTTGATCCAACTGTTCACTTTTTACAGTGTTGTGGGGTGGTGTCTTGTACATGGTGATGTTCCTCAGACCTGTCCAGACTGACTCCGGGTCGTTGGCTGAGAACTGGTTTGCTAAATCATGTTAATGCAGATGATTTCAATCTTTCTCAGGTTAAGAACCCTTTGGTGGATAAAGATATGGATATATTGTTTAACACTAAGTGTGCATATTAAGCCTGGCCTATAATAACGGGGCCTACCATAATAAGTTGTTTATGTACTTTGCTATGTTGTTTAAATTGCATTAAATAATCATTACTGATGTACAAGTCGAATTTAGCTTCTTGACTGTAGCTTTGGTTAAAGATCAAATGTATTTTTGCTTAATGCAATATTTTTTTCATAAATTAGTTTGAGATCAAACAGTAATTGGCTGCCCCTTGTGTAGGAAGAGGAATGTAACTGAGAAAAAAAGCACTTACCGAAAACAAAACAAATGTTACTGCATTTACATAATTATCTTAATAACAGTCACTAGAAAAACAAGAAAAAGTCCAGAGTGACATTTACACTGTTAAGTTTATTAACACTATAAATACATGAACACAATTTCAGACAAGCAAAAGAATACTTTTACCATGTGCATTATGTGTAGCCAAAAAACATTCAGACATTTAGAGATGGGGTTAATATAAATAGATGCGCATGTTGAATTTTACAGTTCAGGACATCATCAAAGTGCCCACCGTGTTTTGGCTTATTATTATGCAACTGCTGTCTCTTATTACGTAACACTACTCTCTCCATTACTTGAGGAGCACCATGGAATCATTTGGCCACATGAACTTCCCCATTTCCATGATCTGTGTGATGTTGGCCTGCCCTGTCCCTCTGTGTGGTCTCTCTCTCTCTGAAGTCATGAGTGTGGCTCAGAACAGACTGGTTTCGCTTGACTCCAGGATTTTTGGAAGAGGTACCTGTGGGTGTGAAACAAACATAAGCTCTTTTGAAATTATATTAACACAACACTGGTACTACTTTCTTGGACCATCAGTACATTTCAAGATCACTGACAGCTTTTCAGTTGACATCACAATATCAAAGTAAATAAAATAACAAAGATATGTCTGCGTAAAAGGAAACAACTCTCCTCAATGGGGTTGTCACAATATCATAAAAATGTCTTATGATACTATACCAGCTGATGAAGTATCACGGTTCCAAGTAGTATCACGATACAATTCAGTATTGTGTTAATTCATTGTTCAAATCTACAAAATGAACCACATTTTCATACATACTGGCTATTGTTACTAATCAAATGAAATCAGTGTAAACAAAATCCATCTTAGCTCTGCACAGTATAGCACAGAAGCTGCATGAAGTGATATTAAGATGTGGCATTAATGCATTTACGCTGCAATTAAAATCGCATCAATGATGTTATGAGCTTAATGTTTTGAATATAAAACTGATTATAGAAATATAAAAAGTTGAAAAAATAAATAAATAATAGGCCTACTTTTAAAATGGGAAACAAAAACCGCCCGTAGGTGGCAGCAAGTCTCTACTTTAAAAAACAAAACAAATCTAAAATGTTTTTTTAATTTTATTTTGCTCACACTAGCACGACCATTCAAATTCTTGGGGGTCAGGGACGGACGCACAATGAGTAATCTATGCCGAACCATAAAGCAGTGCTTCTCAATTGATAGTTTATATATGTGTGTTTTGCAGTTCTGATACTGCTGTGTAAAAACTATGCTAAATGCAAAGTTAGCATGGAAAAATGAATGGCAAGTCAGCTTTTAAAAAGAAGAATTCATGTTTCATAGAATCTAGAGAGTGTTTCATAGAAGCATAGACTTCATAGTCTTCATAGAAGCCAGTCAAATGCAAAAACTACACAAGGGGAAAGAAAATACCTTGAAATTACCTTAAAATACCTACAAATTATTGAAACAATATCATTTACAAAATTATACATTTTTCTAGATTCAGATTAGGGACACTAACGGTTAATCGAAGATCGATTAATTGTCGATAATTATTTAATCGATAACTTATCGATAGTCGAAGGTCATCATTAGATTGTGTAATTTTGAGGTGTGTGCGGCTCATGGGCAAAACACGTACAGCAGACACACAGGGAAGAATGAAGCAAGCACGCCGTAGTTACGTATTACTTTAATCGCTCTTGCTGTACTTTGATGTCACACACCGATCCGTCTGCGCGGTGTCAAGTCGAACACACTTAGGGCCTGATTTACTAAACAGGGCAAATTAGCGTGAGAGCGCAATCCCACAAAAGCGCCGATGGGAGTGGAAAGTTCTACGCATGATCTACTGACGACACACAAATTAAAGAACACAAGATTCAGCCGGATCATTTCAATAATGACCAACGCAATCTACCAAGAGCAGCGCAAATTAGCGTCTGGTTTAAGACATGCTATTTTGGGGGGCGTTAAATAATGGCACAAATACCAGTAAATTGATGAGTGCAAACCTTAGTAAATCTCCTTGTTTTGTTTATTTAAAAACTCTCTTCCCATTAATTTTGCGTCTGAAAGGGAAACTCCTACAAATGCATATGCAATAAGGTCAGCCGCAAAAATAACCCTGTCCATGCTTTTTCAGCGCAAATTTTTCACTGCGTGTCTTTAATAAATCCTGAGAGTAGTTTTTTGCCGCCAATAGAGGGTTTGCGCTGGTGCAAGCTGTAAGTAAATCTAATGTCTTCAAGCCATGCAACGGATTAGGTAAGCTAGCTGTTTATTTAGAAACATAATTAAGCAAGAGTCAAAAAACCCTTGAAAGTGATTTTACTGAACAAAATAATTACTTAGTTGTGTAAACGCCAAAATAAAAGTACATCGAATAAACAAGTAATAAGATTCTGGTGGATGAGTAATGGTTTTCCAGCTCTATTTCAGCTGTGCGCTCCTATTCTATGGCCCACGATAAATAAAAACCTGCCAGTCTGAGCGATCAAACCAATCCAAGCACACTCTAGCTGTAAAACAGTGTCAGATTGGTCTCTACACATCTTCCCTATCCACTATCCCTATCCTATCCCACCACCCCCGAAATCCAGTTTCCATTGGTTGAACGTTCAAATGACGTTGGAAAACACTGCATTATAATTGCAACATGATCCGATCCTGTAAGTTCTATAGCTTTAGCCAAGCAGCCTGTCATGCCACTCCGGGATCTATGCATTGTCTTATGTTGTGTTTGGGCTCGCTCGAGACCATCTGTTTCAAATAAAGATATACAATCTACTATGGTTTACTAATGTTTCGTGAAGGTACAAACAAAAACCTGGCGCAAAATATATACATGGCATCATATGGATACTGTTTACACATGCGTCAGCGGCTCTATTTCATACAATTCTTGGTATAGTTTGGTCTAACTGAAACAAATACGTTTGTTGTATTGCTTGTTGAGACCTTTCAACGATACATGACACAAGTTAGCCTATATACAATGATTTTACAGATCACATTTTCATGTAAAGCAGTTATTTTTTCACTCTATGAAAATAGAGCACATCTAATAAGCACCTATATTCACTGTAAAACCAAGCTTCTATGCTTTAAAACGGCAGCTATTTTGTGTTGGTTAAGCAAGTGGTTGTCAAGTAATGTGATAACTTAGTAGCGCCCCCTCTGCCCGCTTTGGATTTAAGAGATTGGTTATCGATTAACCGATTGTTAATTTAAACAACATTAGATTATGGGAATTTATGTAAATTGGCATCCCTAATTCAGACGATGCCTTGTTATTAATTTTGTATGTATGTAGGCTTGTGTAGTTCATAATAACATTAATACATAAACAAAGAAACGTTAATACTGTACATAATATATTGTTTGATTTTTATGGACATTTTTGTACTGTGTTGACTTTCCCCTTGATCAGAGTCCTGAAGCAAGACCAGTTGAGAACCACTGCCATAGAAGACCTTAGTGTGCCCCCATTGTTAAAAGAACAACAGTTCCCAGTTGTCCCTCCCTGACAATGGCCCCCACTCAAGCTTGTGCACACAGCAACCAATTAATTGTTAACTTGAGAGACTTCAACACTACATACCGCTTTGAGATAAGCCACGTTGCTCTGCCGAATCTCGCTGAGCAACTGATCCCGAGGTGTTGGGTCCACTTTAGGTGGCTGTCGCCTCCGAGGAACCGGCTTTAGAGTCTTTATCATATCTTTCAGGTTGGCTCTCTCATCTGCAGGTCCTTCTCTTGCCGTGCTTCTTTGTTTAGGAACACTCCTCAGCTGAACATTAGCTCTTCCCTCTTTCCACTCATCCCTTTGGTTCAGTTCCAGAAGTGGATCCCTTCGTTTTGGAGTCTTTTTCAGTTGTACTTCCTTTAAGGGGTTTCCTGTGTCTGAACTTCGAGGACGTTGTTGTGGGTCAAGATATTGAGTCTTGCGGAGCTGCTGAGGAGGACTTGGTTGTGGTGAAGGTTCAGGAGAACCTTCAGGACTCTCCTCAGCCCCATCTTGAGAGCCCTGCAGTAGGGACAATGGTATGTAGCCTCCTAGCATTTCCAACATGCCAGGGGGCAAGTTGAGAGAGTTCTCATACATCTCCATGACCTTCCTATGCTCTTTCATCTGCTGGAGCTTCTGGTCCTCCATTCTCTGCTGCCGCTGACGGTCCAAGTTTCTGGTTAGGAGATTGGTGACCACCATCCGAGGCCCAGG
The DNA here is from genome assembly GCF_963993115.1 of Abramis brama. Classification (NCBI taxonomy): domain Eukaryota; kingdom Metazoa; phylum Chordata; class Actinopteri; order Cypriniformes; family Leuciscidae; genus Abramis; species Abramis brama. Next base: position 10,731,243 of record NC_139984.1, on the reverse strand, counting down.
GAGTTCAAAGTGGTAGCCCATCTTCAGAAGAGTGTTGTTAGCCTTGAGGAGACGAGACACTTCCATTTCTGCATGGTGTCCTAGCATGTGCCTTTGGTTGTGGAAGCGGAGCTCAGTAAGTGTCTCATTGAACTGAAGGCAACGTATTATTGCCACAATCCCTTTTCCTGTGATGAAATTGGATTCGATATTTAGTGTGGTGATGCTTCTGTTCTCTCTGAGCATGTTAGCCAGAGCGAATGCCACGTTTTCGTCTGCGCCGGTGTTCGCGATGCTGAAGGTCTTAACGTGTCTGTTCTTCTTGAGAGCATTGACGTAATCAAGGAGCATTACTTTGGGAATGTTTTCAATGTTGTTGAGATTGACATCTGTGACAGAGGGGTTGTTGTTGTGGATCTTATCCAAAGTGGTCTCCAAATTCGTTTCATTCCCAGAAGGTCTTGCGGTCTTTTTAACAAAAGTACTTCCACCTAGGGCAAGTTTCGGGATCTTCAGCTTGGATATGACCCTTTCCTCTTTCTCGGGAACCCAGTTCTCATATGAAGAGGGAGCAGGTTCAGACTTGGTGGAATCAGCTTTCGTCTCCTCATTCGCTTTAGATTCTGTCTCATTAAGTTCTGATTGTTCTGTCTTTGCTTCAACTTTTGTATCTGCAACCTCTGGAGGCGGCTGTAAACCATCTTCTGAGGTCACTATGGCATCAAGTTCTATCTCGACAGGCTGCTTGCTTGCTTTGTCCTCTTCTTCAACCTCCATTATCACTTCTTCAGTCACTTCATCAACAAATACAACATCTCCCTCTCCTCCCTCAACCTCCTCAACGATCTCCTCATAGACATATTCCACCTCTTCAACTTTATCTTCTTCTTTTGCTTCAAGCTCCTCATCGGTTTTCTTCTGATGATGACAAATGGACAGAAGGGTCAAATCTGAAGAGTTGAACAACTTTTAAAGACTACAAATTATGAAACATTTAATCTCCAGCAACTTACTCAAAGCCTAAAAATAGAATGTCCTGTTTACAGCACAGTTGCTGTTTCAAAGCATTTGTTGTTGTGGTATTTTTGGCCTCCTGGTTGCAGCAGTTATAAATAGTCAAATTTGATGATTAATAATCAGAGTTCGAAGCACTTCAGCAAAACAGTTTATATGACGTGAAATGCTCTGAATGTAAACAACGCAAACAATAACTTGTCTTACCTGACTGGGTAATAGAGTTGTGGGAACTCTCTCCTCCTCCAGCATGCGTTTGGACTCTTTCTCCCAGTACATATATTCCACCAGTGATCTGTGATCAAATGATCCAGTGGGTGGTTTGTCAGTTTGGTCTCTCTGCCTCATTCCCACCGGCACTCTCTCGTCAGGAGCGATCTCTTCCATCTCACTCTGGAGCTGTTTGAGCTCCTCTGTCGAGAGGCCTGCCAGAATCTCATCCTCATCGATCTCTTCTTCTGACTGGGGCTCGCTGCAATCTGAAATAGAAAAAAATTTACACTGTAAAATAATCGTTAAAAAAAGTTAAACATAGTCACATTTATTTTTAAGAAAACAAGTAAATTCTATGTTGTGTTAAACCAATGAAAGCCGGATATCGGGCACAAATACCTTATGTATGCTGTTAAATAGCGGAGTAATTTCTGTGCCACTGACATCACCAAAACAGGTTTCTCAATCACTCTCCCTGCCTGATATTAGTCAGACAATCAAGGTAATAAAAATATACAAACTTGGACACATTTGGTCTGAAAATTGCAATAACTATCCCTTTAAGTGATATTACACATCTTGTACTGAATGTCAGGACAGCTAATATGTTCAGTACAACAACACGAATGCGAGCTTGATATTTCTTAAATATATTTTAAAGCTCCATTACTTAAAACTATACTACCACCAGATTTAGCACTGGTCTACTGGGAGTTAGTTAGAGATGGAGTAGGCTGAGTGTTAAACTCATTTTCTTTCAGCACCTCAGAGCTTTTTACAAAGATCACCTATTTTTTTCTCAAGATTAATGGCAACAAACGGCTGAATATATTAACAACAAAATACCTCGGACTGTCGTCTCATGAGAAGCGTCTCTCTGCCTCATTCCCAGCGGCACTCTCTCGTCAGGAGCAATGTCGTCCATCTCACTCTGGAGCTGTTTGAGCTCCTCTGCCGAGAGGCCTGCCAGAATCTCGTCCTCATCGATCTCCTCTGTGTATGACTCCTGATCCGTGTGCTCAGACATGTCCTCCTTAGTGTTTTCAAGAACTCAACTAAAGCCACTGGTTTCGAAGCACAGCGAGCGTCGTGGCAGGACTCAAGGCCTTATGCCGCATGTACGATCTAAAATAACCTCCATTCAACAGAGGGGATGGTATTTATGGAACAAGTGGGGAGATACAGACATAGACTTTTTTCAGCAACTTGAGTCAGCTGGTCCGTCCCCTGAATTTCAACATGACAGACTAGAGAGAGAGAGAGTAGGGTGGAGAAAAACAGCAGCAGGTGGACATGCCAGTCAAGCGGCCCCGGTGGCTCAGACGCTAACTTCAGCTACAAACATTTTATTTAACTGGAATTACAGGATGACCAAAGAAAAATAGACATTGTAAACCCGGCTGTTTGAAAGGCCAGTAAAACAGGCCTGTTCCATGTGTTAAAAAGCTGCGTACCATCAGCACTAGAAATATATCGTGATTTGACCCCTAATCCTCCACAGTTCTATGAGGACAGAAATAAAATCTGTCTGATGTTGAACAGGCGGTCAGGAAAAGCAGGCTGATGTAGGATGGAAAGACTCCACAAACATTAGTGTTGTTGTCTAGCGTTGGAGGAAAAATACTCGAGCAAGTGTAGTTTGTCGGAAATGTTTGGAATGCTAAAATTGCATATTGACAGTTTCAAAAATCAAAAATTAAAAATAAGTGTGTGTTGACAGTCACCTTAAAATACAAATATTGCATAATCACAATATCCACTCATTTTATAATATTACACCAGGAAAACAGGGCATCCCATTAAAGTGTTCTTGGTGATCCCTTTATAGATGGCATTCAGTATATTCTAAATCTGTATCATTTGTGTCACAGATCAAGACCAACAAAGACTAATAGTCTTTTATTTGCGTTGAATAATCATCAAACATTTTTTGAAGGTTAGCTATAAATATACTAACGGAAACAGCTTAAATTATTTATTTATGCCCACAAAGATTATATAAACTGACATGATATCCATGTTCTTCCTTACTTTTACAAACTTGAATCAATGAATAGTAATAATCCTAGAAACAATCTTTCAATGGCATCATTTTTCCTGTCTCTTCAATAACATGCAACATATTCTTAAATAATGATGTTTATGTGTATGAAAATATAGTATCTGCATTTGACCCTTGTATCAGTTTCATTTTTTTCTTACATTAAAAACGCTCAACATGTTTTGAGCAATTACCATAATTCCCATGTAGAATTTTCTCCCACCTACACTAATTATACATCGATGTGTGTTGTAGTTATAATAATTCTGCAGTGTTGAAAAGAGGCTTATTGTTAGGTTGAAGCAAGAAGATTTGGTTTAACAGAAAGACATGAACACAAAGCCAGAAACACCATATTGTGCACCAGTATTGGCAGAATGTAATCTGTCTTTATAAAATGGTAAGCAAGGGCAAAACCTAGTTTTGCATGCATTCACAAACACTTGGAAAAAAAATAACACACTTGTATAGGCCAAGCACATCTTTTTGTTTTAGTATTCAACCTGTAGAAGTTCCTTGATTGTGAATCACTGAGAATTATAAAAGCTGAATTGGTGATGGATTCAAATAATGTGATCCATTTTCTTTTTAAATTCCAACAGATTTTATTTCAATTAAAGGTAAAGAACACAATAAATTAAACAAACAGGAAAAAAGCTAAATGTCCAATCGTTTGGAGGGATTTGGATAGCAACTGTGCCTGGCACTTAGACCAGTGACATTTGAGGTCTAAAGCTTGCACAAATACTCTTTGCCAAGCATACATTTCCCATAATTCCACATGACAGTGGCCAGCCTTCTAAATTCAGATACAGGGCGATGGCATACAGTAGAGCACATTCATTAAAACTTGAGCATGTTTCCAAGGGCAACAGAATTAAAGCTGCGATTCTTCTTTAAAAATGTACTTTCAAGTGATGGCCCTTCATAACACAACACCATAATCTGTGCTTTCTCAAAGTAGAGGGGAAAATAATGGAATCAACCAAGCAAATCACTGTTTGATCAAAGCTTTGCACCTGTACACCAAATCGAAACAAAAGCACTAAATGTATACAAAGTATACCGGATTATTATTTTTTGGTATAATATTCATTACTTAGTGTACGTTAGTAATATAGAAGCGTGTGCTGCTGTATATACCTTTCTGTCCAACACTTAAGTTAAGCTCTCAGAAGGATCATCCTTCAAAAATAAAATGTGAAAAAATGTTCTCAAATATCACTCAGAAATGCATGGAACTGGCACAATATAATAACTTCTGAAAGCCACATGGCTTGCTGTCCATAGAAAGGCAAGATTGGAAAGTTTTACACTGTTTTTCAAGAAAGGAAATGTAAAAATGAAACAGATAATAAAGCTTAGCCTCCAGCACTTAATAATAATAATAATAACAATAATTATAATGATAATAACAATAAGAATTACAACAATATCAACAGTAACCATAATAATTAAAATTTGTTAATCATAACAAGTAAAGCATAATAAAGCGTTTTATTCCCATTGTCAAAGATTCTGGCACAGATTGTTAAAACAATGAATAAAAAGACATTCATGAACCCGGTCCTACACACACACACACACACACACACAAACAAACAAAGTGTCAAACAGAATGGTAAGGATGTGTAAAAAGACTAGACAATCTCTCTCTCTCACACAAACTAAATAAATAACCATTTAATCCCAATAAGTGAACAGCAATTTCACTACAGCACACATCAATCCCCAGGGTCTCATTACAAAGCGTCTTTGTGTTTCGTCATTTCGAATGGACTGACAACAAAAGAAAGCTGTGGTTCACTGATTAAGAAATCGATGCATATTTCTGAATATTCCAGAAGTTAGAGCAATAAATATTTAGTGGGAAGGCATGATATCTCCGTCACATCACACGGCTTTAAGATTTCAGAGGCAGACTCAGTACAGTACAATGGCAAGGCTGCGAGGAAACGCGAAATACGTAAAAAGAGGGACGAGAGGAGAGAGTCTGAAAGCGCTTCAGTAAAGGCTTTTGAATGATGTGAAACACCCCCCCCCCACACACACACACCAAACCTACAAAATACACACATTTGCATACAGGTTTTGTTTTTTGTTTTTGTCTTATAAACACGCCACACTGGAAACCTTCTGTATAAAACCAAACCCATCCCTGACTGTGTCCACTATGGAATGCAAATAATGAGGAAATATTATATTAAATCTACTCGTATACTCTCTCTCCTCCAGTCTCTCTCCTTTGCCATTGCTGAAGACTCGTTTTCTCTCCCATAATAGAGAGAATAAAGATTGTTGAGAACTAGAAAGATTCGTTTCTGCATAGTGTTCACCCACCTTCCCCACAACCGTTCTTTGTCGAAAACACAAAATCAACATCTCACTTATATGTATCTATATACATGATTTCCCCCTTGATATAAATGTTTAGGAATGAAAATTGCAACCAAATAAAACATTACAAGGCATACATAATAATTAGCAAACCTAGCACAAATGTTCATATATAACAGTCATAAGGACATACTGCGTATCCTTAAAGGTAGGTGCGGTCACCATATTCATCTATGTAAATTGGAATAAAAATGTAAACCACAGAAACAGGGAATCAATAGGAATCTAGTCAACGTTTAAAGTGCAAGTCTGTTGCAGTTTCTCTTCGCAGAAAACAACAATGTGCCAAAAAACTGGTGCAAGTCTTCTGACGTGAACTGCTGCGCAATAGATTCGCCAGCGCCCCCTGGTGGCAGCTGACTATATGGCAAGAGCACATCTTTCGTACACTTTTTCTGTCTGACCCATCGAAGCATGGTACTGATTTTGGACAATCTCCCAAGACAACACAATCTCTTTTGTCTGAAGAAATAGCAAACACATACACAGAAACCCGTTTGGTCCTCAAGGAAGAAAGGAGACAAACTGAAGCCTGGGTCAGAAGCATATGGAGTCGGGGCGAGAAGACTCTCCATTGTCTCTCCTTTGGCAGCCATGTGGGCATCTCAAGGATCTCTCTGTATCCGGCTCCAACCAGATCCTGAGATCCGAGTGCCTCACCTTAAGCGTATCTCCTTACAGGAACAGGTGGTCGACCTTGGAATAAGGATTCAGGCATTGGACTAGGAGATCCAACTGAAGTCTTTCTCGCTTCCCGCTCTGGCATCTCCTTCCAGAGCCGAGTCACTTTCCTCTTTGCCATCGTCTATTGCTCTGTCGTCTCGCTGCGACATCCCTGAGCCGGCTCGCCATTTCCCGTTCTCCTCCTCGCCTTCACCTTCTCCCATCAGCTCGGCCTCCACCATCATCTCCTCTTCCCCGTCTCCGTCGGCGGTGTCATCAGGGAAACGGTGGTCCCCGGGATACAAGAGTTCCTCTTCTGGGGAGCCGTCCTCGCCGTTCTGGTCCAGCAGGGCAGCCATGCCTCGACCCGAGCAGTCTGCGCAGACGCCGTGGCGTCGAGAGCCATGTTTGATGCCCACGCTGGCGGCCGACATGAAGACGCGACTGCATACTTTACACACGTACTTCTTGTCCTTACTGTGCACCTGAGAAAGAGTGATAACGCATTGTTGAGAGACAGCAATTCATGTCTTTTACAAAAAAAGTACTGTGGCAAAACCATTATAACACCATAGTACAACTAAAGCTATAAGATACGAGAGGCTTACAGTGACCCTGTTTGAGCCTGGAATTAAAGGTATAGTTCCCACAAAAATGAAAATTCTGTCATCATTTACTCATCCTCATGCCGGTCCAAACCCGTAAGACTTTCGTTCGTCTTCCGAACACAAATTAAGATCTTTTTGAAGAAATCAGAGAGCTTTCTGTCCCTCCATTGACAGCTACGTAACTACTACGTTGATGCTTCAAAAAGTTCATAAAGAGATCATAAAACTAATCCATATGAATTGAGTGGTTTAGTTCAATTCAGTCTGTTCATCATATAAAGCGATCGAGTCTCTTAAGATATTTGGACTAAACCGCCTAATTCATATGGATTCTTTTTACGATCTCTTTATGAACTTTTTGAAGCATTAACGTGGTAGTTGTGTAGCTGTCTATGTCAGCAAGCTCTCAGATTTCATCAAAAATATCTTCATTTGTGTTCTGAAGATGAGCGAAAGTCTTACGGGTTTGGAACGACTTGAGGGTGAGTAAATAATGCAAGAATTTTCATTTTTGGGTGAACTATCCCTTTAAGATGTTTCTCAGGTGATCTGTGGCTGGTTGCAAACAAGTTAGTCATCTAATTTTCTCTTCAGCAGTGGTCACGACTCACAATTTTAAGTCATGAGGTAGAATGGTCCAATTTGAATTCGGAAAAGTGGCTGTAATGCAACATTTTGGATGCAAACTGCGTAAAACACCAAGGAAGAAGAATCTGTAAAGTGACTGTGTTTATGCAATAGGCCCCTGATCACAGGTGGACAGTGTTAAAAACGGGGTCCGACAGGCTATTTTGAGGTCGGGAAACACTCAAATTATATTTGTTAATAGTCAAAATTGCATGTGACCACACTGGATTTATACAACCACAACAGTTAATCATGCACAGCCAAAGTTCAGTTAATACAGGTACGGTTAACAAGCAAGTTAATGAGATTTTTGCTCAACATGACATGCCAAAGCAACAGCAATATAAAACACCCCAGTGCTCAATAAATAGTTTGATATATTAAGAATAATTCTTTCACCAAATAATATAATTTCCCAACCTTTTTATCCTTAATTGTACCCCAGAGCTCCTTCAGTACTTGAACTTAATCAATAGAAACCAGAAATGTGTTTCTCTTTTACCTTAATTTACACTGGATATCATTTAGCATAATCAGTAATATTAAAGCTACACCATGTAACTGGTTGTGTTTTGGCTCTGCTCTGTGTGGATGAATGTAGTTTGAGGCAAAGGTGTACACAGATAGAGGACATCAGAACCAATGGACAAATAAATTGTAGTTATTTAGTTTTTACCATTTTGCAAGACCCATGGTCAATTTTTCTAGTTTGTTGTGACAACAAATGTTCAGCTTTACACTGCCCAGAGCCAGAGTCACTATTCTCTGTGGACGGACATGATGTGACATGCATGGTTGAATGATGGATTTTTACCCCGAATCCATACAAATCATTATTATATTACTTCTATACTACAAACAATCACTACTGTGGGTAAAGACAGTATTCAGACTCACCAAGTAGCTTCCTCTCATCTGTTATTTTAAACTGCATTTGGTTTGATATTGTTTTGAGATATATTGTTGTAATTTTAATCTTTTGAAAGGTTCACAAAACAAAACTTTGCCAGTAGCCTCAAGAACCTGCTTCAGTACGTCTTAGGTAAAGCCCTGGTTGGGAATCACTGATATACAGCAGTTAATTAGGCTATTTACAGTTGCCTAGCAACATGCCACATTCATGTAGAATGTACATTTTATCCACAATTTATCTGCACTTTATAATGGCTTTGAACCACTGATCTATATAAATGACTGGACTGCTCATGACGTCATAAAAAGTGAAGCCACCGCTTCATAATATACATGCTTCACAACTTATTCAGACAAATGCCGCTGACTGCGTATGGATTTAAAGACATGATCGTGCACGGTAAACCTTTTTAATATAATATAGTGCAATTTAGTAATGGGATTGTATGTATTATAATATTTATTGTATATTCTGATAATAATCCCAGATATACGTTCATGCCTAATATTTCCTGCATAATAAAAATGTAGACACACCCATCTTAATGATTTCTATATATCGCTTATTCTACCCGAAAAGACCATAAACATTACAGATAACGTTCAAAGTATCAATTAATGTACATACATATATCTTACAAAGATATGTGCGAGTGATTTGCTGCAAATCGGGTGATTTTAGCTCAATGTTTTAAGAGAAGGAGAATCGTAAGATGGCGCTCGAACATTTCCAGTGGCAATGAGAAATCCAGTCATTTATATAGTGCTTTGAACACATTTACATTTAGGCATTGAAAATATGCTTTTATCCAAAGCGGCTTACAATGGATTCAAAGTAATCAAGACCTTGACATTGCTAATGCCGCGCTCTACTGTGGTACATTCACTTTATTAGCGTTACATGTATACATGTACTGTGCTAACATGTCTAACAGCAGCAAACTGTGTATCCACCGTCATGGCTTGCTTCACAGGAGAAAAGAAGCATTTCAGCCAAGTACAGTCTCTTATGCAGACCTTTGAATTTTTCACCACATTTTAAGGAAGCGTTGACAACATGCGGCGGTGTAGCATATCGGGTGCGATCCATCATGCTGCGGATCATGAATTAAGCAATGTTTAGGTGTTAAACGTTTCAGCGCTAAGCAGAAGCAGCGCTGTCTGTTATCATGTCACACTATTACAGGCCCTTTGATATGCTCAAAACCAGAGCTAATTTCTGTGGCACGTCGCTTAGCCACACAGAGACCAAGAACGTGCCAAAGCATGTTTATGAGTGCCTCCCATGAGATGATACAGTAAATGCAGGCTTTAAGAAAGAGAAAAGGAGAGGAGGTGTTAAAAGACTCCTGGCAATAAGGGCAGAGAAAAACTGAGATAAGAGGGGTTTATGGGATATGGCAGAATCTTGTGTTTAATAGGGGCCCACTAGAGACTCGAATGTCTCCCACACAAACATCTTTACAAAAAGCACATATGCTGTTTAGTCTTTCAAAAAAATAAAGAATTAAATGTTTAACCATGTGCTTCAAAATTTGTAATATTTAATAAAGAGCATTTTATTTTGAGGTGTATTTACATCCACATTGCTTCCACAGTGTTATGCAGTGCCGTGTACTTTTAGTGGCGTATACTTTAGTGTTTGCTCCAGTTGCTCCGCGCTCACTGCCGCCCCCTGTTGGTACTGCACTCACCAGCGTGTGGCGTTTCATGTGCTCCCTCCGCGTGAACTTCTTCCCGCAGATCTCACAGGGATACGGCCTCTCGCCCGTATGCGAGCGCATGTGCCTCTTCAGGATGCACTGGTGCATGGCGGAAAAACTGCAGTACGGGCACTTAAACTTCTTCCTGATCACTGTGAAGTCGTTTACTGTGGATAGAGATGAAGAGATGTGAGGAGAGCTGATCAGAGTATGAACACATGCAGGTTAAGCCACTGGAAGTATGAGAGTTAATATGTGAGAAGTGTTAAAGCCCTGCACAAGGCATTAATGCCAAACCTACTTACCAAAGCACTGGGCTAATCTCTCTCTCTTTCTCTCTCTATTGGATAGAATGACTTTAATTAACAGCCGCCATTGCTGCATTAACATTATGAGTTGATTCGTGTTAACCCTAATTATTTTAATGGGTGGTGTTTGGGCTTCTTCTCATTTTAGCATTTTGTAAAGCCACAAAGGATGAAAGAAGAAAAAAATCTACATCAGAATGAGCCAACTGTAATGTTAAGGTCATGAAAAGTAAGGACACATATTTTGCTTTAAAATGCCCATTTTTTGTACCATTCAGTTTTCCAGTTTCCGCCACTGAATAAAAATAAAAAAAAGTTATTTTTTTTCTCAGAATTGCGTGATATAAAGAGTTTGTGAGATAAAAAGTCACAATTACATTTTTTATTTAGTGGCGGAAACAAGCTTCCATAGCATTGTAACATTATTTTTATGACAATTAAACATTTATCAACCCCAAATGTTACATTTCTGTGATGCAGAAATTTGGCCGTTTGTAAACATTATTCAATACATTAGATATACTATTGTTCATCAATTTATGTTTATTTATAATACATTAATGTTCATTTATAAAATTAAAAATGTATCTATGTAGCAATTAACTACAGCTTTAAAAAAAATAAAAAGTTGCCAGCCATAGCCAGTGTTTTTGACCATTTTCACAAAAATGTCATGGCCCCGAAAATATTTTGTTGTCTGAATATCTGAACATGCAATATGTCAAAAGAAAGAACAGAGCTTCTGCTTTAAAAAAAAAAAAAAACTATTTTATTCTCCCCTCATGCATTCCTTTTGTATCAACACTAGAATGTGGACAAGTTTCATAAAAATAAAATAAAAATAAAAAAAGCGCAAAAAACTGAGAAAATCAAGTTTTTGTCAAACACTACTTCCAGATCAGATTCAGAAGGATGATAAAAACACAGATGGAGTCCATCAACACCCCTAATGCTTCACAGTCCTATAGCTCGTCCTGGGTTGACATTTCATTCACTGCAGTAACATAAGGCAGTTTTGATTTATATGCTGTAATGTCGATGATTGCGTTATTTTACATATGCATTACAGCAGGGCTGCCAACTCTCACTCATTCACCGTGAGACTCACGCTATTGACACTTTTCACACACTCACGCCACACATCCATTTTCTCACGCAGAGAAAAATCGCGAAGCAAAGAGGACACGGAGACCGACAGACAAGACAGAGCAGGTTACTTATGATATATATATAAAAAAATCTCAGCTCTCATATTCTGTCAATTCTATTACGAAATTCAAACCATAAATACCTTTTTGGCGCTTGTAAATGTGACGTGACCGATCCCAAGCGGCACGCGAACCGATCATCTCTACTAGCTAATAGTAATTAAACACGAACGAACACTGTTTAAAGATACAGTACAACTTACCGAAATGTATATTCCTCATATATCGATCAATCAGTGTTTTTCAATCGTGGAAAGGGGTCAATAAAACAGCTGGACAACAATTATGCCACATAGGCTACCATGTAGCCTACCTCAGGAAAGCCATTTAATGACCATAATATAGCCTATAGCTCTTTAGTTGGCTAGAAAAAAGAGCTATAGAGAGTATTTTGCTAAATATGTGCACTATATTACATATTTATTATATTTTTACTTATATCATTAAATAAAGTTGTTATTATAATAAAAAATGCATTGTTTTTTAATAATCCTTAAATAATACTACCAGCTGATAGGGCTTTCTGTATGTTTACAGCATTAGGTGAGGTTTTTTTTTTTTCTTGAGAAAAATGAATGCCTATCTTGTGTACCTAATATTTATGCTGTAGTGTGTCAGTAGGACATATCAGTTTACATTATCTAACATTACGTTTGCCATTAATTGTAATAATCCTGTGAGATTTTTGTATGCACAAGGAGTCTGACTACAGCCGATATGATCTGATCGAGTCCGTCTGTGATTACATGAAGAAACAGAAACACTGAGACAGACTAAATCCAGAAGAACTGCATCAACGTCTTCAAGACGCTCGAAGAAACCTAAAATACTAACGTGCCTAAGACTTTTGCACAGGACTTTACCTGTATTTTAATTTATATATTTTATGTAATTTATTTAATGGTAGCACTTTATTTTATAGTCCTGTTCCCCATGTATATATTATAGTAACTACAATAACTGGGTAATAACTAGGTTCTAACCCTGAACCTACCCCTAAACCTAACCTTAACCCATGTAGTTACCTTAAATTACCCGGTACTGTCTTAGGAAAGTACACTAAAATACACACAAGTGCACATACTGTAAAACAAAGTGCAACCTATTTTATAATAGTATTCAGTGCAAAAAAGTACAGTAAGGTCACTCATAAATGGTCAGTGTTCATCATCATCATATTATTATTAATGGAACTTTCACATCAGTTACTGTACATTCTTTCCAATTCACTCCGTGATCTAGTGGCAGACACTGAAGATAGCCAATGCTCTTCTATCACTTACAAACTGCAAGAGAGATACTCTCCCTAACTCACCTGCCCTTAGCTACCAAAAACAGCCCCAAAAGACAGTTTCCTTAGCAACCACAGCCCTGAAACAGATTTTACTGCTCAAATTCAACAAAGAAAGATGAAAAACCCACAATGCAGCATAGCATAGCATCCCATTGTTTGCTGAACAATTGCTGCACAAATTATCAACCCAAACTCACAAAACCAAACATCAATTCCACACGTTCTTGCTCTAATTCTTCCATCTTCTGTTAGCAAAAGATTCAGTCAGAGGCAACCATGCTTTATACTGCGATGACTGTAATGTCATCAGACAGTGATCTAGACCGACTCAGCTAATAAGCCGATGGGCAACATTTAGGTAAGAACAGACGAGAGCCCAGGTTTACCTGTAATCCATACGCATGAAACACCTGATGAGCACCAACATGTCTCAGTTGAGCAAATTTACTACTTCAGAATATGAACAGCTGCCCTGGTACTTTGACAATCTATACACTTTTTAAACACCTGATTTATGACAACAAGCTGACATTTGAGGTAGCAAATAAAGCCCATGTGATCCTCCAAACAAAACTGTAGTACTACAATTCCAATGTGAAGCTTGTGCTCTTTTTTTTTTTTCTTTGATAATAAAATAACCACACAGTTTTCATGATCAAATTTATTGTCTACAAAATTACAACCAAACAAATACACAATAGAATTATTCCAGAATACATAATTTAAAGAAATCTGTGCTTAAGTTCATTTCGGTAATAAAAATAGTGCAATTCAAAAGAGCTGTGACTGAGATTTCTGATGCGTTTTCACACCCACCGTTCAATCCTCTTGAAACAATATATCAGTCATTTAATTTCCTGAGGAGAAAGTGTTAAGACCTTGAAAACTTGCAGTGCAAATCTCTCTCTCTTTGCATAGTTCCTGAACAGTGATTCCTTTCACAAATCACCCCGCATTCAACACAGTTGAGATGGCAAATTAAAATTCCAATTTCGAATATTTGCCGAATTTAAAATAAAAAATCCACAAAACGGTGGAAAAACACACGTTTTAATGTTTTTCTTAGCCTATCCAGTTGAACCCACTTGATGTGGCGTCGCTGCGTTGTTCATTCAAAACACTGCAGAAATAGAGAAGCTGAATGCAGAGAAGGTTTTGGTTATGTTAAAACCGTTCACACACAGAGAACGCATTTTCTGCGCTTCTTCTCCATTGTTGTCTATGTAAACATGCGCTAGACGGACATCTTTGACCGTTACACTTGCGTCTCGCACAAGAGAGCCATGTTTAGAAAGCCATGTAAAGTTAAAAGAAGTTCTCGAGACTTTGTGGGTTTTTTTCCATTCCACTGCATCTCATGTTTTTAAACACAAAAGTGCTCTGTGTGATCGGCGCTTCGGCATTTTTTATTAAACTATGCATAAATGCATGCCGCTGTTTTGTTCATAATTGTTCATGCAATTTACGAAATTAGATTTGATTTATAAACGTTATGCACTTTTTTTACACAGTCAATTGGTTTGAATAAACAATTTAATGCAGTGCATTAATATTTTGCTCATTGCGCCCTCTTGTGGCCTCAGGACACAAGCCAAAAGCTTTTTTTTTCCCCTTCCTGAAATAATGCCTTTTAAATTTGAATAAAATTCAAATATTAGTAAGATTTAAATAAAAATTCGAATGTAGTTTTTCAGCCAATTTGGCAGCTCTACAACACAGCACCACGCTTAACAGTTTGAAAGATAACCGTTAGATCGCAGTTTCACTTTGAAACTTGGAAAGTTGTGTACCAAGCAGACATGTTGAATGAGGAAGAAATGCAACAAAGCTTTACATACGACACACATATTGGAAAGTATTTCAGAGCAGAGCGTGATCAAGACCTTCAAGACCACAAAGATGCCAGACAAACATCTCCATATTTTCTGAGGAGAAAAAAAATGAAATTGGGAGACTCATGGATAATTTTAGGGTGGTTGTAGTATGACAATAATCCACTTTTTTTTTTCACTGCGGTGTCAGTAAGAATGATGTTGACACATTCAGTTACTGCCAAATTTGATTTACTGCATAAGGGCACCTTTATGAGTTTACCCTGCATCAGAAAATACTGCAAACCCACTGATTTCAGTTAGGACTGTCCGTCACAAAGAGAAAAAAATGCCAGTGACACTCAAAAGTTAACTTTTGCTGCAATGCGCACTTGACAGGCATGACCAATCGCAGAGATTCTTTGAAAGGTGAATCGAGTTTCAGAAATCAATTCACTGCATTTCAAACTAACTTCTAAACTCTTCCACACTCTCCAAATGGATCTAACACATCCTGAATTCTCCATCAGAGCTTCCCCTAGTGTGTAAGCGCCCACTGTTACACTAGTAAACACGTCATAACTGTATGACATATGTTGTGTGAAAATCACAATTAGCATATCTTTGCCTCCAGGTATTACTACAAGATTAGACTGCCTTGAAGATTTCCCAGAACTCTCTACTAGACAAGTTTGTGGTCTGACCACTCAATGGCACGGCCAACTTTAAAGATAAAAAAAAAAAAAATCGTATTCACTTTAGACATTTCCGTCTTCAACAGTCACTAAAAGTGGGTAACTCTCGAAACACAACCATAGTTCCATCTACGTTAGCAAGGGTCCAGAAACCCCCCTAAATGCCCTTTCACTTTCCCTCTGGCTGTGTTAAGAGTCAAGACTTGGGAACTAGCGTGAGATCACACAACTTAAAAAGACTTGCGTTTCTTCTTACATCTCCTTTATCTGTGTGATTTAGGGTCAGCATGAGAGCAGAGAAGAGCTAATTACTGACATAATTCAGTGTACTCGCATAGTCATGCACACACATTTGAAAAAGACATAGCAGGGTGAAAGATTTAGGACCTAATCATCTCCTTCCCTCAAGCGCAGAATGCAAGAGAGAGATTCCCCTGCAGAGGGCAGCATTGTGCACAGGTTTAACAGCTGAATTCACTGCTCAACATCGAGACCCTTGTGCCTGAGTCCGTATTGCAGTCTATAAGATAGATGGGTGCAATGCCACCCAAAATAAAAAAAGGCATCGGCATCCAATGCACCGAGATCACTGTGTTCTCCAGTCTTTAGTGAGAACTTGAATAATCCTGCGTGGTACAAAAAGCAGACAGCTCTATATGCGACAAGAGAAATGTCATAAAACGTTTTTATTTTGCATAGCAATTGTGCCTATCAGCAGACATATGCAGTAGTCATAAAACAACCTGACGGTTTAGATATTCCAAAAACATATAAATCTGACATACTCTAAAAAGAAAGGTAGAAATATCAACAGTGCTGTGGCCAAAAATTGGGGAAAGGCCTGAACTGGGATGACCTGAAGTTTGTAAAACATTCCCTTATTGAAATGACGAGTCTGGCTGCTTTGGAGAATCAGTCGTCTATACGGATGTGGCCGTGGTCATCTTCCCGTAAGCTGTGCAGGTTCCACAGCTGCTCGCTGGGCGAGATTCCCGAATGACAGCAAACCTTGGCATGGGTGGCCAGGTTTTTCTGCGTGCTGAAGGTTCGAGAGCAAGCGGGGCACGTGTACACACGCTCGCTGGAATGCACGGACGACAGGTGGCGGTTCAGGTCGGTGCGGTCGCGAAAGTGCTTGAGGCAGTAAACGCACTGCATCAGCTTCCGCTTGAGGTGGATGGTCTTCTCGTGGCGGTCGGCGTTGGACTTGAGGGTGAAGCTGGCGGGACACTGCGAGCAGTGGTAGCGCGCCGGCGGAGGGTTGAGCGGGGACGCGGCCACTACGGGGCGATGGTGGTCGAGGCAGTCCAGCGAGAGGGCCATGAGCGAGAGCGTGTGGCTGTATTCGTGCTGTCTCAGTTGAAGCAGGCTGCTAAACAGTTGCTTACACAGAGAGCAGGCGAGCTCCTGCCGCCAGCCCGGCCCTCCGCCCTGCACCTCCGCCACACACACTCCATGCTTCTCCTCCACCATCTGATCTTCCTCTACAGGAACCTGGATGCGCTCCAGCCCTGAGAGAGAGAGAGGTGAGAACTAACGCCAGGATGTCGGCTTATGTATGTGAAAAAAATAACAGGCAGTCATGTGGCGGGCCATCGGCGTCACAGACGCCACACATACCTGCATTGTTATTTGGATTGTCGTCTTCCTCTTGCATTTCCTCCTGTAATAATACACACAACATGCAAATCAACACTTGTGTACTTCTGATCCCAGGTCTGTATAGAGGTGTGTACTCCTGAGGCATGCAAGTTCATGAGGTAAAACACACAAACAGACACACTGGAAAACGAGGAGAGAGATGGGAGCCTTGAAGGAAAAAAGAAAAGCAAAGAAACAGTCGAAGCAACAGAACCTGAGACACAAAAAAATAAATAAATAGCATGCAAAGAAAGCTGACGGTCTTTCGTGCAAAAAAAATATTTTTTAACCAGTATTTTTTCTTGGCTCATTTTCCGAGAATTCTAAAATGTTAACCTTAAAACAATTAAACTCTTTATCAGTAGGGTAAGAAAAATAAAAAAATAATATATTCAAATATATTTTCTGTAAAGTAAATGTATCTTAAGTGATGTTTAGATATTTTTACTGAATAAAAAGTACCATTTGGCGAGCAACCAGCAAGATTTACGTAAAGGTTTAATGGCTTTTCTACTATTTTTATGTTTGTATTCTATCAGTTATTCATTCAACTTGGGTTTTCAATAGCATATCCAACAGGTGGAGACAAAGAGAAAACCCCTGGCCCACAAGGGGATATTTAATATTTTTCTATGAGGAGAGGTGTGTGTTTGTTTGGAAGGTGGAGGGTTACAGATCCGATTGTGTTTTTTCAACCGTCCTGTGAGATGCATGCAACTTGAATGTCTATAGATGTGGCCCTTCCCCCTTATTCTCGTTCCGCCCTCCCTTGCATAAGAGTGACACATTATGGTTTAAGCAAACAGATGGCTTGTCCACAGAGATGGTACAACTTCTTGGGGGGGAGGTCCTGTGAAACCAAATGCCACCTCAGCACACACGGGGAGAATGCAATTTCCTGCTCACTCTAAAGAAAACTAAACCCAAAAATCCACCCTGCCCCTAAGCATTGTCCCTCTCTATTGATTTCTACCACCACCAGGATCCCCCTCTTATCAGAAGACCAGAAGCTGCGGAAGTTGTGATTTGATTCACAGAATGACAAATGCAAAGGGCGCACTGAGGACGACAAACATCCTGAAGTCGGTCACTTTTTTTTTTTTTTTTTTACTGATTTTAGGGGGGAAATATGGTAAAATGTGTTAGTTATTAAGATATTATATATTAAGGCGGACATAACCCATTGGTTCTTGTCCAAATATAACTTTTACACTTGGTCCCCTCAATCTTACATGATTGGATAAAGACATAATGAAACCAACATTTTTGATTATGTTTCTCAAGGAAAGGAAGAAAAAGCAGAAACATGAATTAAAAAAAGAAACAGAGAACATGCAAGAACAGAGCTGGCAATGCAACAAAAAAAAGAAGAAAAAAAGCAACAACTCTTCTACAGAAATCCGACAGATTCTTAATAAAGAGGATACAGTATATACCAAGAGACACACACAAAGCTGAAGGATAAGTGGCCTATAGGGTGTTGTTGGACTTACCTCAGTGGGTGAGGCCTTCAGGGCCTGTTCCGCATTGAGTTTGTCTGGGGGGCCCCCAAACTGTGACATACCGAGGGCCCCTGGGGGCCGCAGCACAGATGGCGGAGGCGGCAGTAGAAGAGGAAGAGGAGGAAGAGTAGACTGAGGAGAAGATGAAGACGCCCCGTGTTTGCTACCAAACAGGGCCCCTGGATGGTGCGAGCTGCTGCTGCCATTGGAGCAACGAGGCCCTGAGGAGCACAGGAAATGAGTCTCACCCACCTACTCTCAGACCAGCGGCCATCTTCCATACAGCAGCAGAGAGAGAGGAGGAGGAGGAGGAGGAAGAGGAGGAGGAGGGAGGAGGGGGCAAGGGGCACACATAGCCTTCATTTAGAACCAGAGAGGGAGAGGAGGTAAGAGATGAAGAGACCGGAGTGGGGTTAGGGCTTGGCCTCTCTCGCTCTGTTTTTTTGGTCCTCTCCATCCACCCACGTGCACACACAAAGGATGACTGTATGTGTGTGTGTGTGTGTGTGTGTGTGTGTGTGTAAGTGAGCCATAAAGAAATAGGAAAGAAGAGGCTTTTAAATAATGGCGGAAGTTCTCTTCATTTTAAAACCACATCAGGCTACTTGCCAGAATCCGTGCGAAAAGTTCAAACGTACACGAAATAGATTGTAACTGCCTTACTCGGCAGACATCAAGAGTAGCAAAGGTTCAGAGAAAAATGAAATATTTACACCAATTATATAATGTTAAGGGACAAATGTGTCATTTTTATTTGACTTCTTCGATGGATGATTTGTCTTTAATTACTGTATAGAACAAAAAAGCTTTAATGTACAATAATTAGGCATGTCAATTTAATGTGTTAATTCAGTGCATAAATGTAAAAAAATAATTAATCATGCCCTACGACCTGTATGCAATTCTGTAATAAGGAATTTTCCTAGCAAGTTTCACCTTTTTAAAGCTTTACTTGATACTGTGTTCGCATTGGACAAAGATGTCAGTCCGCATTAGACTCTTGAAAAAGAGTTTTTGTGATTTACTTGTCTGTCACAAGAATTTGTGTTGCATTGAAACTCTGAATTATAATAACAAATATATTTCCTCTTTAGACCTGTGCTAGATCTATACTATATAAAAGGTCATATGTGTATGTGTGAGACAGGTACTTTCAAGCCACAGTTTCTGAATGTTCTTCTGGTTTTTCTTCTTTTTTTTGGGAGAAGAAGAATGTTTGTGGACTCCTGTTGTTGGGAATATGCCGGAGTTGCTGGTTAAGAGCTAAGTGGACAGATGCACATGCTACAGTAATGCACAACCACGAACAGATTCCTGGAATTCTCCACTCCTACACCGTCCACTCCCATCCAGCACACATCACCCCCTCATTTCTCTTTCCTCGTGTCTGCAATGCGTGCTACAAACTCCTCGTCAATTAACAGCTATTGAAACCGAATGTATGGTTCGCATCTAAACATTAGTCCATTGTCATTCTCGTTTGTAAAATTCCCAACTAAAGTGCACTCGGGTGCTTTGATGTACGTTGCAAAACTTTCCAGGAACTTATTCGGGGGTAAGTGAAAATGTGGTGTAGGTTTGAGTGATCGGATCTGGGGCAGCCATTTGACCCGATTACCACCAATAGATATTGTCCATTACAACAGATATTTAAACACTGATCACAGGTCAGGGTTTTGATCAAGCCTGCAAAGCTTTGTCTCAGGCTTTAAACTAACTTTCACCTCTCTCCCATTAGTTATCTAAATAAAGCAACATGTCCTACGGTTGGTTTCCCAATCTAATGGAATCTACAGGGAGAGAATTCTCTTATGAATGTAGATGAGAGGTACAGGAAATCATTTATTATTACAGCTCATGATACACCAGATTTAAGAGAAACTAGCACAGGTTTACTGGCACACTGAGGTTAACCACCAGCTGCCATGTCTTTTCTGAGGGAAACGGTACAAACCTTCATGTCACGTTCCCTTAATGATACCTAATTGGTAACAATGCTTGTTGTTTGGTTTGGAAGACACGTTACTCTTAGAACAATTTGCTGCATGAGCTTTGGCTGCGGAAATAGTATGAATGTAATCCGGACGTACTACATTTGTGTTATCATTGTCATGTGACCTACCAGTGTCATTTAACTGCCATTCACAACTTTTCTCCCATGGCCGTATCTCACCAAAAGTAGTAGTAGTCATCCGGGTACTTACTGTTTTATGTATATTGTTAATTTGCACATAGTACTCTTTTCATATACTGTTTGCCTACTGTATAGTAGGGAAGAATGCTGTTTCGGATGCAGCTTATGTTCAGCATGGGCAGATCAAACACGAAACTGTCTAGCTACAACCCACCGAAAAGAGTAATGATCTATGAATTCTGCAGAAAAGGAAGCAGAGAAATAGCTCGAACTGCAGGACAGTTTTACCTTCATTAGCGAAGCATTTACACCCAACAGGAAGGCACATGCTCAGGTCTAATTTAATGAAATTTCAGGCCAAAAATAACCAAACATTCAGCTCACTTCTGCTGACAGCTTGCCAACAGATGCACAATTACGAGCACCTTCATTTGAATTCCACCTAAGCCAAGCAATTGAATATACTTGGTTCCAACTAATTTCCAAATGTACTCCAGCATGTCCTATCTACAGCAATTTAAACTGAATTTGCTCAGTTGATCCATGTTAATAATTAAGAAATGTTTTACAATCAAGAGTGCTGATCTAAGCTTGGGTTGAGTTTATCCAATATCAGTTTTTATTTTGCATTGCCAATCACTATTTCTAAACATCTTGAGAAAATATGAAAGTACATCAACTGATTAAAGATAAGGGAAAAAGAAAAAGGTATTCTAAATGTAACAGTGCATATACTACCAGTCAAAAGTTTGAACACACCAACTTATAATAATTATTTTCCACATTTCACATTAATAGTCATCAATGTATGAAATCATTACATACCTCCCATTTTTCCATTTGTTATCAAAATTTATATAAATATTTTAATGATTATATATATATATATATATATATATATATATATATATATATATATACACATACACGCACATTAAAATCTAATCCTTTTGATGAATATTTTAAAAGACAACGAGAAAAAAAGATTCTAAAAAATGTGTCCAAATTGAACTTGTAATGTAGGTGTGCTTGTTACATGTCTACAAATAAGACAGTAAGGACAAATTCAGTAGGACAGAATACAGTATTAATATGGTATATGTATATTCATAATCATAAACCTATTTAGTTATCTAAATATTTTATGCATACTATCCCATGTGCAGTAGTGTACATTGTTCTGTATTGTATTGCATTAGAGCATTGTATATTTTACTGTGTTGTAGTATTATCAGTGTTTCATTTATTGTTCACACTGTATTGTATGTGGTTTGGATTGTACATTGAGTGTGTAGCTTGTTCTTTGGAACAACTCAGTGATTCCTAGTAAGTGTAAATTTGTATATCTGTATGCATGAAACCATACACACACACACAAACACACACACACACACACTCCCCTGAGACTCCGGCAGTGGTGTTGAAGAGGACAGGTTGTCAGCCTGCTGTCAGTGTGTATAGATCAATGGAGAAGACAGGCACACACCTAAAGCAAGTTACACTACTAAACCTGACCCAGGATCAGCCAATAACACACAATCTGGGTTAATAACAGCAGCCTGCAGGACGCAAGGGGACCCCCGTGACCTGCTCGGCCCCATCAAATCAATTCCTTTCCCAGAGACTTCAACAAATCTACTTTGAAGTTTGTGAGAGGAGGGTGACTAGTGATCCGTCAGAGCGGACACAGTGCGATTGAACGAGCGCTGTTGTTTTAGAGGGTGCAGAACCCCAAACAATCATTGGTTGATCGGTTACATATTAACGAGAGTGTGTTTGGGCCAACTTCAACACGCGTCCCTTCATGTGGAACATCCTCAAGATCTTCCGTGATCATTGTTTAATATTGAGATTCGATGAACAAAAAATAATGGATTTTCATATCTCTAATAAAATCACAAAGAAATAAATCTATTGACATTATTATACACTGATCTTACAGAGACACTTTATCTAAAAATGATAATTCCGTCATTATTTACTCTCCCTCATGTTTCAAACCCACATAATTTACTTTCAAGCTTCAAAAAGGGCTTAAAGCACCATACAATCAGTCCATACAACTTGAGTAATATGAGTGACCAAATTTGTGTTTGAACTCGAGAACCGGATCAGTCCGTTTCGTGAATGAATCATTTAGGCCAATGTGAACTGGATTAACTGATCTATTAAGAAGATCTAACTTAAGTTTGTTCAGGAATCAGGAATTGCTACTTTCCTCATGAATGTACCAAGAAGAGCTAAAGCAGATGGCATGATTTTTAGCGAATAACGACATTTTTGTTTTCCAAAAAAAAAAAAAAAAAAACGTATCTTTTTGGATTATCTTTATCTTTTGTAATCAAACCACATCATTTAGAGTCCACTTTTCACAATCCAATCAATACGCGATTAAAATCAATTCATGCGCAGCAATTTTTCTTGATGAATATCCTGTTTTACTCTGAAATATGTCACACTAAACAGTGAAATGGTGACTTTAAGCCAGAAGTAAAGATCACAGGAACATTCTGCCAGTGCTGGTGGAAGGCAGGAGGATTTGTACATTAGCGAGATGATCAGATTAATGCTCCTCTACGTCGTCTTTTAGCTAGAGTTTGGGAGACAAAACCTCCTGTGGCGTGAGTGACAGCCACTGTGTTTCATCCTCAAGAGTGGCCATTAAGACTTAATGTAGTTCAGCAAACACACACTCTTGAGCCTGCCCTAAGGGTTTTAAGAGCAGGAGTGGTTCAGAGTTGTCCTCCCTCTCCTATTCACAAGACTGAACTTAAACAGACAAAAGAGACAATTACCAACCCAGGACAGAGGGAGAGAGAAGGAGACAAGGAGACACAAACTCTTAAAAGGAAATAGCCAAAAATAACAACACACTCACAGACATTCAATACTTTGACAAAGTGATCGAGTGTGGGCAAAGATTGGGTTTGGCGAACCCAAAGCTTTTATTGAATTTCAGTGCCATTCATAAAAGCTCTGCTGTTTTTGGAGGAGGTATTCTACCACAAAAATGTTACAACTCACACACACTTCACCAAAAGAACGTGTTGAGGGTATAAATATGTATGGATGCATCTAAATATGACAAACTACACTAGAAATTCTAGTCATTCCTCAGTTAGTATATTGTATTACATGCATTGAACTACATTCAAATGTGAAATTCAACACTGCGTTCTGTCTGCAACCATTTAAAACAGTATTTTTACATCTAGAGTCATTATGACTACACTGCAATACAGACTATCTCTACAGGGTAGCAGACATCACATCATTTTTCAATGTCCCATCATAAAAAAATGATATTAACACACACACACGTTTGGTTTCCATGTTCTATGGTGACTTTCCGTAGACATACCCGTCACAGAAAACATTATGCATTTTTTAGAATTTCATAAAACATCACTTAGTATGATTTATAAGCAGTTTTCCTCGTGGGGACCAGAAAATATCCCCACAAGGACACACATTTTGGATATTGCCATCCTTGTGGGGACATTTACCTGAACCACACACACACTCACACATATGGAATTTCCTGAGAATGTGTATTATCAATGTTCTAAATGTCAATATTTCATCATGCAATTCTGTTAATATTTAAGTATAACTGTCAATACTGTCTCCAGTGTTGAAAAGCAAAGTCTTGTTAAACTAAATCTGGCATTATATCTTAGTGTCAGGTTATATTAAATAATGACACTATGAAAAAATATGATGCCCCAAAGTAAAAAAAAAAACTTGATAATCTCTAGGCACAGTCAACTAATAGTATTTATTAAGACACGGGGGCACGAGGTACACAAAGACATACAGAGAGAGTTTATATAAGAGTTTTCAAGCACTCTATATACTAGCAAAAGAGCCGATACCATCCTAGCAAGAGCACAACTGTATAAGATTCTATAGAAACTCCGAGGTTTTGGACACATAAAATACAACAGTGGGTCTTGAAGCACTCAATGACAGCACATAAAGCCTTTACCATTCTAGCAGGACCACATACAAGTTCCTATAGATCCTCTACAAGAAGAATACAAAAACTCCACTATAGCACATACAGCCCAGCGGATAAGAACCTAAAAGTCCCTACAGGACCCTATGGTTTATGAAGACCTGTCTAAACCTATTGGAGAGTCTTCATGCACCCAATGATAGCACATAACACACAGCATATATTGTTCTAGCAGGAGCACATCTACATCCCAGTGGGATTCTATCAGAACCTAAGACTATGGAAACTCCATGAGTGAGAGCAGCAAACCACAGTTTGACTTACGGGAAAGAGAGTGTCCTCCCTTGGGCAGGTATTCGAACAGAAGCGGGTTATCCTCTCCGAGCATCTCTGCCCCCAGAGACAGCAAGCTGTTCTTGCTCATGAGGGCGGCCCGCAGGTTGGCCACCGATCCCCCTCTCTCCTGGGACACGGCCTCGTCCCGCTCCGCGGACAGAAACACGCTGTCCCCCGCGCCGGCCTCCTCCTGCTTGACCAGGAGGTCCATGCGCTCGCTGCGGCCGTCCGACATGTTGGCTTCCGTCACTTCTGCACCTGAGAGGAAAGAGAAGGAATGTTAAAGGGGTGGTTGAATATGATTTCACTTTTCTAACTTTAGTTAGTGTGTAATGTGGCTGTTTGAGCATAAACCACATCTGCAAAGTTACGACGCTCAAAGTTCAAAGCAAAGGGAGATATTTGCTTTTAAATAAATTGCTTTTTAAGGACTACAACAAACGGCTGGTAAGGACTACACCACATTGCTCCCAGGTTAGTGACATCACCAACCCTAAAATTTACATAAACCCACCCCTGGGAACGCGATTTACAGATTATCATGACAGAATATGCTAATCAATGACTAGAAGATAACTACACAATAGCTACATAAATTCATCAACTATCCATTCAGAAATGTTGTCTACATGTTGTCACTTCTTCTTGAGTCTCTCCATCTTTCAGACTTCGGTTTGAACATAAAAGGCTAAAAGTTTTTGAAATTTTCAGTGCATGTCTGTGTGAGTGCAAGCTCATGAAGCTCCGCCCCCTGTGCCGGGAGCAGCAGCTCATTTGCATTTAAGGGAACAGACACAAAACTGTGCGTTTTTGCTCACCCTCAAAAAGTTACAACTTTAACATGCTATAAAAATATCTGTGGGGTATTTTGAGCTAAAACTTCACATACACACTCAACTTACATCAAAGACTTATTTTAGACTTATTTTACATCTTGTGAAAAGGGCATTATACCACCCCTTTAAGAAATGCTCAGAGACACAAATATACACAATCACATTAAAAGATGGGAATTTGTCGACTAATTTGCAAGAACAGGTTCAGGCCTAGACCAGAGGATAGTGCATTTTGTTTCTGCAAATGTGTATTCTTAATTTAGGACTAAAATGTTAAGCATGACAAATGCGGCTGTGTAAAAATATCCATATTTTCCAATTAACCCTCTGAGGTCGACAAACGCGCCGACGCGTTTTGCCGGATTTTCTCCACATTGTAGCACTATAAACTTAAATTACTCCATCATTTATGGTCATACAGAAAAAAGAAATATAAAAAAAGAATCTGTGATATTTCTCCTTTTGTATGTGTCCACTTACAATCAAATCAAAACATTGTGCTTTTGTAAAATAAAGAAAATAAACAGGGTGTGCGTTCTGCCTCTCCGTCGCGGTGAACTTTTTTTTCTTGAGCACGTCTATAAACTGAAACAAAACTCAGCGAATACTTGTCACACATTTATGAGCCATATACCTTTATAAACATTTAAGTGTGTACTTTTAAATGATCGGATTCAAAACGAAAACAAATATTCTCTGTTTAAGTAATTTGTATAAAACCAACAAGATGTCCAGCTTCTCAAACGCTTGCTCATTACAGTTAATTTGGCCACGCCTACTCGCGCAAAAGATATTCACATGCAAATCTCCACATGGAACGCGAACGCGCTCGTTACCTCAACAACAAAACACTTCACTTTACTTTTCGTCGAGTTTGAAAGACGTGCCTGAGCTTACATTGGATTTAGGCTACCTCAGAAGAAGAAGAACGCGATTTGAAGACAAGAAAGATAAGGTAAGAAATTCTTACATAGCCTAGTTTGTTATTGTTGCATAAATGTCACGTTGCAGCTGAACTGTTGCTAGATATATGGGGAATATTATAATATTTAGACCCGTGTTTACTGTGTTTGTGGATATCTGCTCAAACATAGATATGTTTATGGTAACCATAATTTTTTATATTTGAGAGTGATCGCGTTTGAATGTATCATATTTTGCAAGCGATCGCGTTTGAATGTATCATATTTTGCAAGCGATCGCGTTTGAATGTATCATATTTTGCAAGCGATCGCGTTTGAATGTATCATATGTGTTTACTGTGTTTGTGGATATCTGCTCAAACATAGATATGTTTATGGTAACCATAATGTTTTATATTTGAGAGTGATCGCGTTTGAATGTATCATATTTTGCAAGCGATCGCGTTTGAATGTATCATATTTTGCAAGCGATCGCGTTTGAATGTATCATATTTTGGATGAAAGCAAAACGCACCAAACCGCTTCATGTTTTTATTATTATCTCATTTCATATCATCATAACGGATGGAAACATTTGAAGTAACATGATAATCAATATATTTTTCTCTAGCTTCTTTTGGAAGATTTATAGGCTGCTATAGGTTATTTATTGTTATTATTATTTTATCCGCACTGCGCATATACCTTATGCCTACAAGGCACAACAAACCTGGTGTTCATTATATTATATATCGTTGGAAACGTGTGTGTGTGTGTGTATTCTGTGAATTTTAAAAAGGAATTTTAAAAAGCAATTTTAACCAGAAAAATCTAATATTTATTTCCAAAATCGTGCAGGCCTTTCTCTTGATATCAGTATGTTCACTTTTTTTTTTTCAGGTCCCAGATGCCACTGAGGACTTCAACATTCACATGAGTCTCAGTACGTGAACATGGTAAAGTGAAAATCTTGGAAATGAAAGGTATGTACAATGTTTTTAGGAATGGCACAAAGGTCTCTGTCTTTGAAGTGCTTTTTTGGCATTTGTTGTGTATCTTTGGATTATGTTGTGTTGTAAATAAATCAAACAATTTAAAAGCCATTATTTTTTAAATCTCCTCATTTACAGTATTGTGCAAGGTTGCTCAGAATGATAGGGGCCTGATAGCTCCTAATAGGGCCGTTAGGGGAGGTTCTTTGTCTTTCTCAGGTGAGAAAAGCTTACATATTAATGAGCTCTCGCATAAGGCTTTTTCACACAAAACACATCGTAAAATTTTTAAATCAATATATTGTCTTATCTGAATGAGCAGTCAGGGTGATTTTCACATAGTTTTGCAGCAAATATTCTAGGCTACGTCATACAATTTTCAAAAGTCTTGTGAAGAAATAATCAGTATGGGTTTCATGGCCTTATTTCAGTGAGAATTTTTTTTTGTATTTTCAAAAACCACGCATAAATGTCATTATCTCAAAACTACAAACTTTTACATACATGCTGCTGATATATTATTGTAGCAGAGTTTGTGCTGAATACAGTGTAATTAGACTTTAGCCATGAAAATGTCACAAGTAACAGAAATAACCAGAAATGTCAGAGCATGTCAGAACACCTCCAGGGCCCAGAAAACAGCTCAGACCTCAGAGGGTTAACTGGGACTTTTATTTGAACAGTACTGTAGAACTTCTTAAAATCCCCAGATTGATCTCATGACTTGACTAAATGTGACCCTGGATCACAAAACCAGCCACAAGTCGCATGGGTATATTTGTGGCAATAGGCAACAATACATTGGATGGGTCAAAATGATCCATTTTTATTTTATGCCAAAAATAAATGGACAACTTTAAAGGGGATTTTCTCAATGTTTTTTGCACCCTCAGATTCCAGATTTTCAAATAGTTGTATCTCGGCCAAATATTGTCCTATCCTAACAAACCACACATCAGTGGAAAAATTATTTATTCAGGTTTTTTTGTGATGTATAAATCTAAATTTTAAAAAACTGACCCATGTGAGTGGTTCACAAATCTTATGACCAGGTTATTTTAATGAATGGTTCAAAAAGACAAATTACCATTTTGTATCTGAAAAACTGCCCTGTATATTTTACAACATTAACAGAAAAAAAAAATCAGCATTTTCTTCATGTAAAATGAAATGGATTTTCATTCAATTTATTTTCTAAATGCATGTTACTGATTTTTCTGTGAACAATTGCTATCATTTTAATCAAAATGTCTCCACTTGATCTTCTGGTGAAACACCATTCTTCTCTATGGTGCCGTATGCAGGTTTCCTCCAATCATTTTGTTCGTACATTAGCGAGAACTAATCTTTCTTAAAATCGATTGCAAGCTTGCATTCAGATCTGCTCCATCCAATTAACAACCAATTGATTGAACCAAGTCCAGCCCTACATTTGATTTAGTCCGTTTTGCTCGGATGTACATCACAATACTGAAGAAAATATCTGTCGCTCCTCCTGATTCATTGAAACTTTAAAACTGAACTATACCCAAATGAATCAGAATCGAAATTGGAATTAAATCAAATTGAGTTGGCAGAACGAAACTGAATTGAATTCCAGCCCTGAATAAAAAAGACAACTGATAAATAAACCATCAAAAGAGAAACCAATTTCATCCCAGCAGTTATCATTTTAAACAGAAAAAAAGCCATGTCAGTTTTACCTCCCTATTCATAACTACTGTCAAATCAGGCAACACAGAGAAGGCTGCCAAAACACACACGTACACACTCCACCTGTCAAAAGACAAGGACAACTGCTTGGATGTAAGGATGTCCAAACTGTAAGAACAACGGTAAAAAAAAGTGGCAAGACAAAAGCAAAAAAAAATATTTACCAACAGAAAGCCAAAAAAGGCTTGTTTAGACTCAACTGACAGCCTAAAGGAGAAGAGCTTTTCAAAACAGCTGTCAGTGAAGCTCAGATCACTGGAAGCCTCAAAGCAGCATGAGTGACAGCCCAGCCGGCGAACGGCTTCAGTCACGGCACCGCAAGACCCGTGCACAACCTGCCATACTTCACACCACTTCATTACACCTTACTTTAGGACAGCATGCTAGCAGAAAACACACACACGCAGCTAGGCTCTGAAGCATGTATTGTGTTTACACAGTATTCTCGGGGGTCTGGAAGAATAGACAGAGAAATGGAGACAGTGTGAGGGGATGAAACATAATGAGTGTTATAAACCCCCCTCCCTCAACACATACACACTGTAACTTCATCTGAGGGCCTCCCAATGACAAGCATCAACTTCATCAACTTTGAGTTTTAGAGGAGGATTTGGCTCATTTCCAGAGAGAGAGAGAGAGAGAGAGAGACAGAGAGAGAGAGAGACAGAGAGAGAGACTCTCTCTCCCTGTGTTTGTGTGTGTGTGTGTCCTTGTGGGGACATTTTTTTGGGACAAACCCAACCTGTGTGTGTGTGTGTGTGTGTGTGTGTGTGTGTGTGTGTGTGTGTGTGTGTATGTGTGTGCGTGTGGCTCATGAAGCAGTGACCCCCATAAAGATCTTATCATCTCTTCTGGTGTCCACAACCTGGAGTTCATAAAAAGGTCACTCGCGAACAACTGAGTCTCCATCATTCAAACTTAATTAAAATTTATTTTTGGAAAACAAGTGCTGTTTAAGCAGATTCTGTAGATTATAAGTTTCCAAAATGTACCTTAGCGGTCTTGCCAAGCTCGCATAAAGCTGGTTAGCATAAAGGATAGTGACTAATAAAATGTGTTCAAGAGACTGTTCAAAAGAGTCCTCAAGATAACGAAAAGGAAAACTGTTTTTAAAAATCCAGTTGAAAAAACAATTGTGCGGAGTTCTTAGAAATGTATTCATGCTGCTATATATCATTTTCAACAATGGTTTTTGATTTAATAACTCTAAAAATGTCATGTGTAACCATCAAGTGAACAGAAATTACATTTCCTTACACCTTGAATATGTGTAGATAAAAAGTTTTTTTTTAAATAAATGTAATGAATCATTTCAAGTTTGAACCATAATGACATTTACATTACAAATTAACCTTGTCATGTTATAAAAAGGTCAAAAGGACTTCCTGACACACTGTATCGGGGGTCTCCAGGGGTCCTCTTCAAGACCATTCTTTCAAATAATAAGAAGAAGTGAAGCTGTTTTCTTAATATATTTTAAGAAATAATAATAAATTCCAAATTACTCAAAGATTTCTTTTCAAGAATTTCATCCCTTAAATGATTTTGTTTTACTTCATTATGATATCAGTTGTATCACCTGACATCTATGCTGCCCAAAAAAAACGAATTAATTTATGTTTGCAAATTACATACACATTGATCATAGAATAGGTGTATTTAAGTCATTGCCTGAGTAAAGTGCATTTTTATTGCATTTTTAATATGTAATTATTATATTTGGGGGAATAAATGAGTGTCATGTCATATGGTCTGATCCACTTTAGAGTTTATACTGGCCGAGATCCGCCCATTTTCACAGGGACTGGTCTGCTCTGACCAACATATAAGGCAATCAACCACAAGTTGTTTCGTTTTACATACACGCTATTTAGGGACGAGTTTATCAAACCTATTTTTGTTACCATCACAAGTCGATAGCACAAAAATAAACTGAAGTGGAACAGAGTCTTGAAATAATTAAAAAACATTGTTGGTCCAGGACTGAGTGTATAGAACATCAATTTAACTTTAATTTAAGTCACAATGTGACTTAAGAAAAACTGAATATCTAGCTCTACCATTTAAAACCACTAACCTGGCAATGTGAGAGTCTTTTCAATAAAAAAATAAAATAAAATAAAAATAACATAGAAAGAAAGAGAACACATCTTATTCTAACTGTTTGAGGTGCTGAAAGAAGTAATTGTGAAACAGAATTAGAGAGAGGATGTGGAAGATGTAGAAATGAGAGAGGAAGCAGAAATGTGGAGGTGAGAGAGAGAGAGATAGAGAAAGAGATGAAGATCTACTAAAACAAGATAATTCCAACATAATTTCATCATTTCAAGATCATAATTTGGTTAATGTGTAATTTATGAAAATGTTTCTCATTCACAGATTCTGTGCAGCTGCAACACTTGTTGCTTAAAGACATGTTGAATGTGTGCTCATGAATATCTGACTGTGCGTGTTGCTCAATTGCCACAGGGGAACATTCCACTAAAACCAGCGGATTAAACACAATTCAGAGAGGTGTGTGTGTGTGTGTGTGTGAGAGCGAACGAGTGTTAATGGATGCACCCATCATACAATTGACCCTCACCGACCCAGAGCTTTAGAAAAAATCATACAATCAGCCAAACATAACCTGTGTGTGTGCCATAGTTTGAGGGTGTAAATATATAAATATATATTGAAAAAAATACAGTAAATAAGATGCATGTGTAAAGGATGTAGGCCAGTAAGATTTGTGCGTGTAAACCTCACTCCCATGGCCTCAAGAGGCCCACTAGCGCCTCTAGTGTCCTTGTTAGTGCGCCCGCCTCCCACATCGGAGACCCCAAATCCAACTCGGAGCGAGTCGAGTAGGGCCGGTTACATTTGGTGCCGTGACCCGGATGGGAGTGAGGATTAGGGGGGGTGAGTGTAACAGATGTAGGCCAGTAAGAGCTGAGCGTCTAAACCTCATTCCCCTGGTCTCAAGAGGCGCACTAGCGACTGACGCTATGGGCTGTGGTCTTTAGCCTCTATGTTAGCGCTTCCCACATCGGAGCGGTAAACACACATGGTCAGGACACATTGAGCCTTAATGCTCAAGTGGGAAATGTGGGTTTGAATAGTGTAAAAATAAACACTGCCCAACTTAACTTAC
Source organism: Abramis brama (assembly GCF_963993115.1). Taxonomy (NCBI): domain Eukaryota; kingdom Metazoa; phylum Chordata; class Actinopteri; order Cypriniformes; family Leuciscidae; genus Abramis; species Abramis brama. The sequence goes on along the minus strand of NC_139984.1, from coordinate 10,698,623 downwards.
GGTCAGTGGGTAATAAATTGGAGTTTGGCTGGTAACTTTACTAGGAAATGCAACATAAATCCAGTAATGATAATGTTGTTGACAAATGAGCAGAAAAAGGACAAGCAGGAGAAAGAAATGAGCAGTGGACAGGTAACACACACACACTGATGTGCACAAACATGCACAGGCAGAGTTAATTAAGTTGGGGGAGTGGGGAGACGGGAAGCAGGAATTCATTAGATAAGTTCACCCCTCATCTGTGGGCCGGGGCCACAGGAGTCAATCAATAAAATGGATCTGCCGCTCCCAAATGCCCCAAGACACGACGCCCACAATGAAGAGAGGAGAAACTCGCCCCTTTGACCCCGATTTCTCCCCCTACACACCTGCCCTGACCTCTCGCCCAACACAAACACATTACAGCCAACACAATACTGAGGCATGCCGTTATTTTAACCACAGCATATTCCACTCTGTTGCGCTCTATAACATCTCACTGTTCATTACGTCCCACTCAACGCACCACATGGAGATACAGGAGGGATCATTCCCATAGCCGTTATGAGCCCACTGTGATTCACATCTAAAAGTACAAACACACACTATACACTAATGCATGAGGAACAGTGGTAGTCTATAAGAAAATACTGTCTCTTATACAGGCATCAACAGGCAATACGGGCACGGCAAGACGGTTTAAAAACACATATAGAAACCTATAGGAGAGTCAGTGAGCAGTGCCAGTCCTGCTCCATCTGGTACCAATCCTGGGAAGATATGCAGAGTCATAAATATGCACAATGACAGACAAATAAACATGAACAAAGCACCAGCTAAGCATGTGTAAAATGCACAAACTGCCCAAAAAAAGTAAAAGACATCTTCTCCAAAGCAGGGAGTTTCAAAAGGGTGGAGCAAAAGTGATCTAGGGTCAGTGGAACCGCCTAGAATTCAATTTAATTTTAATTATTTCATTTTGTAGGCTTATTCATCTGACTTTCATGTTTAATATTACTCTAATTGACTGTCAGTGGGTAGAAAAAGACACACTTAATAAAAAATGATTCAATATGAGTATCAGATGTTAAAAAAATATAGTAGGCTACTTGGATATACTACCATTCAAAAGTGTTTCTTTACTTCAAAGTCTTTACTCTCACTTCTGATTAATTTAATGTGTCCCAGCAAAATAAAAGTACTAAATTCTTTCAACCAACAAAAACAAATACTGTACGTACACAAACAACGGTAGTGTAAACAGCATGGTAGTGAATTATTACTATGTTTATGTATGATGCTATTGATGAAAACAGGATACAATATATAGTTTTCTATCGTTTTGATACTTTAGTCAGAAAACGTCTTTACCTGCACATGCAAGTGAACTGAAAGATTTTCTTCATCGCTAGCAAACAGTAGAGAGCTTTTGCATGTTTGTTTTTAATGATTGTAGGAAAATGTTCCACTTCATCTAGAACTCTTTTTGTTCTCCGTATTCTGAAGTTTCCAGTTTTACAGAGTGAGACACGATTCAGTGCATGGGTGATCCATCCAAATGATCCACACTCAAGCCTCAAACTCTTTTTTTCTAACCAGTTTGGCCAATTCATGGAAAAGCACTTCCTTAAAAGAGTGATGTATTAAAATCCCATTAGAGAGTCTTCAAGTATTCAATTATAACACTAATTATTCATCATATACTACACAGCATAACATACTATACAATTTTTAAATACTATTTTATTCAATCCACACCACACAAGACACATTTACTAATGCCTCTCCGTTATTACGTCCCACTCGAGACGGCGCACTGAGATACAGGAGGCATTGTTGCGCCTTTGTTTCTGATAGCAGCTTAAGTGATTGAGGAACGCTTATGGAATCTTTCTTCATGTGTGTAATCCGAAAGCTTTAATGGGCACTGATTGAAGTGCTGTGTCACCCCGAGTGAGATTACAGTGGGAATAATGGCACGTATTGTCCCCCGTTCCTCTCATAAGAGAACGCCTGAATCAGTTTGATTCTTTCTTGTAAAGGGGATCTCAGTTTAATGTGGTTGCCATGGCAGCCAGGCACTCTTGGCTTCAACATTTATGCTAAATAAAACACCCTTTTAAGAGTAGACACAAATAGGCGGACCCACCGTGTTGGCTTTGTGTCCGTGCGTGTGTGTGTGTGTGCGTCTGCGCGTGGGCGTCCGCTGGTTTGTCGTGTTCTAGAATGTAAACTCTCGGTATGAGAGAATATGCATTCAGAAATGCGAATAAGTGTGTAATAATCGTGCGTAGTGGCTAATGGAAGACCTTGTGGTGCGGCACTGAATGCACGCTTCGTCTCTGAAAGAGCTTTTGTGAGCATTGGGAGTGTGTGATCTGTGCGTGTTAATAGTTATTGGAGGGGATGGGGTTGGGCGAATGTCTATTAAAGCACAATAAACGAGAGAAAGACACAGAAAGACAGAGAGAAAAGGGTCAGCTGATGGGCTCTGACCCAGTGACCCTCTGTTCCAGCTGCTGTGGCGATTACGACCCTCCCCGGCTGAAACTCAACACTGTCTTTTGTTTCAGCCGGTTTCGAGGTGTCCCTGGACTCTCTCCATCTCGCACAGAGATCAGGTTTACGCACACACAGCGTGGAGTTTGTTTCTGTTCGCTGATAAGACACCGAGAGCTGTTTAAGCTGTCATGTTTAACTCTTATCTGCTACATCGTTACATCAGAACTAGTAACACGCACTCATTAGCCACGATAAACGTCCCCTCAGGACACCGACGTAAACATACACACGCCACTCATGTGTCCAGCCGGCTTATAGGTAGGGAGGGGAAGGTCAGGCCTGCTTTCTCAGCGTGGTTGGAGTTCGAAAGGGTAAAAAGTAATTTCCAAGGAATGGAGGGAGGGAGGCACTAAAAAAGCCGAAGAATTCAGAGGCAATTTAAAAGCAGTGTGGGAGAGGGGGATGAGAGGGAAAAAAAAGAAGAAAGAGGAGGCATGATGGAAAGTAAAAGAGAGGTTGTTATTTTTCTCTTTCTCTCGCTGTTGTTTTTTAGGGACTAGTCGGGCCACAACCTCCAAGGAGAGAGAGAGAGAGAGATAGAGAGATAGAGGGAGAATAAATCAAACAAACCCTGAAGGCTAGAAAGGAGGGAGGAAAGACGAGAGGAGAAGTGTGGGTAATGATGGAGGGGGGAGTTGAGTGGGCGACGGAGAGGACGAGAGGGTGAGCGTGAGCAAGGGTGGAGGTGGAGAAGAGGAGTGGAGGATTGCAGGGCTCAAGGTAATCTGGGGAGTTAATGCAGCTTAGCAAAGCAGAGAGAGACCGAGAGAGAGGGAGCACAAAGTGGCAGACAGTGAAAGCAGCAGAAAGAGAGAGGGCGTAAGAGACAGAGAAAGACAGACGGAGAGAGAAAGGGAGGGCCGGAGAGAGTGGGAGAGAGGAGATCTTGGGGAAAATGGAATGCTGGGTGGAGAGGGGAAGCAAACACGCAGGGCTTTGTGCTAAAAGCACGACTCTGGGGAGGGTGCGACCGACGCTAAATCCAGAGCACAGGCCAGAAATCAGGGTTTAAAGAGCAGCCAACAGGACTGGCCCTTTTTAGACGTGCACTCTGAGAGCCAAACACACGTACATATGGTCTGAAGTGAACCTGATGGTGAACTAGGACAATTGATCAGCCATAAATAGTTCTTAACTATTGCTTAATTTACAATGCATTACCACATAAAGTGATGCATAATAACTCATTGTTATGTGACCGACCAGCATCAGTTGTGTCACTTCAACTCCTCTCCCGTAGCCTCATGGGGAAGGAAAGTGTCAATTGGATAACCACTTCAGAATCTCGCCGGAAGTAGTGGGTCATGCGGGTAACTTCTCATCTACTGTTTTACAAATACTATGAACTCGGACATACTACTAATTTCACATACAGTTTTAACCTACTATGTAGTAGGGGGTATGCATATTTGGTTTTTGAATGAATTGGTTGAGTGAATGACTCAATGACTCACTTGCAAAGACTTGTTTTGTTCCTGAATTAATCAATGTTTTTGAAAAGACTGAAATGTGCAAACACAGAAAAACGGGGCGATACAAACATTTAAAAGTCCCAGTGCTGTTGTACTGTTATATCAGCACTCTTGCAATGCTGCTCGGCCAATCAGATTCGAGGACCGGTGTGGTGAACAAATGAGTCCTACTGAAGAGATGAGCCCAAGCTTAGGACCCAAGCAATCCGATTGGTTCAAAGCACGTTTTATGGGTAATCGGTTTAGTGCCTGGTTACAAATCATACAAAATCACTTTATTATAGAAGACGTTTGTACTACGTTATAACGAGTCATTAATGTATTTTAACTTATACGTTTCATATACTAGTATGTAACCGAAGCTATAGATTGTGACATTAAACATTTCTCGTTGTTAGTTTGTTTTTTAGTTAGCTTAGATAGTAGCATAGCATACAGCTAACGTTATCCGATGATCGTGCTAGCTGAGCTTTACCTGAGCTTATACTGCCCTGATACTGCCTTAACGTATTCACAGCAATTGTAATTATGTCATTATTTTTTATTGTAATAATCAGCGCAAGCACGGGGTAATGGGGTCCTAAGCTCGGACTCATCTCTTCAGTAGGACTCATTTGTTCACCACGCCGAAGCTAACTGTTATATAATGGAATTTTAAAGCTAGTTTCATCCTTGTATATTAAATATAAACAGTTATTTTCAGCATCATATACAACATGAGTCTCTTTCCAGCTCTCTGGAAAATGAAGCTTAATGGGAGGAATATTCCACATTCAGTATGTATCGCCACACTGGTTCTGGATAAACTTCTGATGATACACTTTTCAAAAAGGAAAAAAGTTGTTAGAAGTCTTTTCTGATAGGCCTTTGTCGTTGAGTTTCTTACATCAGTGAAAGAACAGGCTATCATCCTTACAGTTCAATTTAAGCCACATATTATGTTGCAAATCGTTATAAAGCTACCAGCCAAATGGAGTTTCTCCAATTGATTTACTCGCCAAAGGCAATTTTACTCACATTTGGCACTTAACGACTGTTAATTTTGGACCCTGAACATACACATCACAAACATTTTGCACACAGAAAGCTTCCACACAGCTGATAGATGTTGGTTTGTGTTGTACCTGTGAAGAATGTCTGCTGGCAGACACTTTGAATGAGGTTAAATTACTGTAAATTTAACAGCAATGTTGACGACACGGCCTGGCGAAGCATTTTTGTCCAGCCGATTCCCAAGTTTGATTGTGGCTTTAGTCATTTTCCAAACCTCATCTGATACCAGGTGTAAACTGGGCCTATGTGTGTATGCGTCCCATTCCACGTTTACTGTATTTCTGACTCATCATGAACTGTATTCGCTCAGCTGTATGGCCATATCCTTGGTAACTTCTTGGGCGATGAAGAACACAGGAGCCAGAAGAAAGAGCTCAGAGAGAGAGACAGTGAGAATTAAGACGTAAAGTAGTCAGTATAGATATAAAGGTCCGCCATAAAAGTGTAGAGGCCAAATGGAAAGCCTGAGGAGAAATGAGTAGGAGGGAGACGCCAGGTCTTCAGCCGCATAGACAGAATCCTTAATGTCAGATTATCTGACACACAATACAATTCCAAACAAAAAGAGAAACCTCAAGGCTCATCATCAGTAGTGTCGACTGGGTCAAAATCTATTTAACATTTTAATAAAATCATTAGAAATGATTCTGTTGAATGATCAATCATGCACATATTCCCGGTTCCGTAGGTAATTCTGCAGCTGTCAAAACACGCTGTACAACTTTACAACAAGCATGTCCGGCGTGTGACCGATGTGCAGTCTGCAGCTCCACATGGTCAATGGAGCTCCATGGCAACAGGATCTCATTCAAAGGCTTCTACATTTCAACTCCACACAGTTGAAGTGAGCACGAGAGCCAACAATGAACAATAAGAGATGACAGGATTGCAAGTGATTTGATCTCGAAATCTCAATACAATTCCACGCAAGGTTTCCGCAAGTAATCTCGATGCTTTCAAAACACGCCATACAACTTCGCGCCCATCGCACATGGTCAACGGAGCTCCATGGCAACTACATCTCATGTAGACGTTCTACATATCAAGGCAGTTCTTAAGTAAACGTAAGAGTTCATTAAAACAATGAGATATGGCGTGATTGTGTGTGATCTGCTGAAATCTTAATATAACTCTGTACAAGGTTACTGTGACTGACGTGCCAATCTAAAATGGAACAATAAAGAGGTATTCAGGAGGGGGAAGAGTGGGAAAGAGAAAAGAGAGGGGACGAAAGCAAGAGAGAATGGGAAGCTTCTTATTCCCTCTTGCCAGAGGAGAGTTGGGTCATTGAAATTAATTGCATGTGATCAAATCAGCTGAATCAAGGCAGATTAAGGAGGTGCCCTCCTCTAGTATGATGGACGGAGAGTTAGAGACTCTAGGTCTTATTTAAGATAGCTGATGTGTCACTTCCTCTTCCACTTGTGGCGGGGGCCACAGAGCTGGCCCCGTTGACATGTGGGTAATACGCCACACAGTTACACACACTCTCTCACTCATCAAAACGCATCAGAGCTAATGACAGAGTGTGGAGGAGAGAACAAGACTGGGCATGAACGGAGAGAGGTATCCCCATTAAACAGACTAATGTCCTAAACCTTTAAAGCTTAATTTTCATTCAAGTTCAATTAAATAAGGCATTTACCCTGAACTATGGTCCATAAATAACAGTTTGATATCTAATATGTCTAATAAGCATGCAAACAGCACACACAAATATGGGTGAAATAGCTATGGTTTTATTGGACTGAACAATTTTTGTCAATTCTTCTCAGTATTGAATGTAAAATAAGTACATCTATTGTCATTTCTACTTCAACTTTGTCTGCCATCTTGAGTTTACTTTGCTTTGGTTGTGCGCCTACGATGCCTTAAAAATGGGCAGCGGCCATAGCAATAGATGCTATTTACACTAAGTTAATTTGTGATAGATTCTATTTACACTGTAAAAATAGCAGTATTTTCTATGCAATAAGTGTAAATAGAAGTTAGATGCTATTTGCACTTATAAATAGTGGCAGATACTATTTGCACCTCAGTGTTGTTGTACATTAAACGGTATGCAATAATAACAGAGTAAAATAAAAACACTTTATTTCCACTTTTTGGATATTTTCTTCATTTTTATTGAAAATACATGCCTATCCGATCCGATATGTGATGGGAAAAGGGAGTAGAGGGAGTTCAGCAAAAGACGGATTTAGCACGGGTCGATTAAAGTCAAAACTTGCCACGTGCCTTACCCCTACACTATTGCTACTGCCGACAATCCAGCATCTTCTGTTATTTTTTCTGGCCCAACTAGATGTCAGTGGGTGGAGTTAGTGTAAATAGCCTCTGCCAAAAAGGCAGCAACACTCTTAACAACACTCGATAAAAAATCTAGGAAGAATTACTATACTTTGGTAATGAATATAAGAGAAAAGAGGAAAGAAAGTCCAAAGGGAGATGAAAAGATACAGAGGGAGTGTAGGGAACCAAAGGTTAGACAGAAAAATGAGGGAGAGAAGTGGGTAAAATGAGGAAAATAGCAAATGAAGGAATGAGACATAATTGACCTCATAGTTGTAATTCCTCAGAAGAAAAGGAATGGAGGCTGGAAGTGGTGGAAAAATAGAGGAATAGGGAAGGATAGAGAGGATGAATGTGGAGAGAGAGGGGGAAAGAAATTTACTTTTTGGGAAGACAGTAACGGCCGCTTCCTCATGCGGTCTCAGGAATGCAGGACGGGTGGATCTGAGTGTGTTCTGGTGTGTATGTGTGTGTGTGTGTGTGTGTGTGTGTTTGCCCGATAGACCAGACAGGAATCCCTAACCCCCACAGACTCTGGAGCCAGTTATCAGAGAAAGAGAGGCCGGGATGTCACAACTTTTATCTCTCTTTCTTCCCCCTCCCTTTTTCCAGTTCTCTCTTTTCACATCCTCCTCCTTCTGCCCCTCTTTCTCCATAATTGTGCCAGAAGAAAAAAGAAAACAGGGAGGATGTGGGGTAAAAGAATGAGAGTGAGCTAGAGGCGAGAGGAGGACAAACCTTGTGAAGTGAGACTGCTTCAAGGTTGTGGTGAATTCTTTTACAAAGCCAAACACAGAACAGAAAGAAACATCAGATCATATCATTATCCTGTTTCTATATTGTAGTGCATGGCCATCTGAAATTCTCTATTCTGATTGGGCAGTTTTTCTGTAAAGACACTGTAACTTCTATAATGAAACTTTATGACTGTTGTCCCAGGCAACCGATTTCCTTCATAGCTGTGCTTATTTCTCTCTTTTTTTCTTAATCAAATAATTAATAATTATGTGTGCAAATAATAATTTAATCTCAAATCAATAATTCATGTATGTTAATTGGAAGTTCAAGTTAGCAAGTTTTGACATAAATAGTGACATTCACTTTGATAAATGACGGCCTGTAACCACGGGTACACCATTAACCCTCAAGCAATCATATTCATCCATTGTGAAAAGCTGAGCCAAAGCCCACCTCAGAATTAACAATACAATGTTCCTCCACAAGTAACATGCAGTTTAACACCTTAACCACTAGAGGGCCAAATCTTCAGTACTGCAGCTTCAAAGTACATAGTAAAAATACGCTCTTAACACTAGATCTGCAACTTGTAAAAAAAAAACAAAAAAAAACCTGTGATGTAGTAACATAGTTACGTCACTCGACAGATAAGCCAGTTCTGAGAGTGGTCCGCAGATCCCCTGGCTTGGCTCCAGCACTATTTCTGTGGAAAGGGGTGTGTTTGTGTGTGTGTGTGTGTGTGTGTGCAGTTCCCTGCCGTGAGATTCTGATTGTTTGGAGCCGAGCTGGTGATGAGCCCAGACCCTCCATACTGATCACCTCAGGAGAAGGACGGTGACACCTCTCTCACTCTCTCTCTCACCTCACACAATACCTCTGAGAGAGAAAGATGGGGAGGGTGGGCAATCTGCTGGATTCCTGCCATTTTCTCAGAAAAAGGAGCCCTTTAACTTCACACCGCTGTCATAGAGTGAGCTGGTCCAAAAAATCCACCTCGGTACAAGAGTATTCACAATGAAAACCACAATGCAGCTCTTACTGTGTGTCTGAGTTTGAGTGAGTGTGTGTGTGTGTGTGTGTGTGTGGGCATGGAACAGAAGCCAGGGAATGCTTCTAACGGTGTGAAGCTCACACCCAAAGATACTGCATCTCTTCAAGGGCATACCTTCACACACACACATACACACACACAATTGCTGCAGTCCATTATTTGAAAGAAAACAGAAGTGACACACTGAATTGATGGGGCACAATTGACGACATACAAGAGATTTTTACACTCCATGCATCACTACTAAGACCACCACCCCCCCCCCCCCCCCCCCCCCCCCCAAAAAAAAAAAAAAACCCCACATGTGCATTTACCTAGTTATCTACATGAAGACATACCGCAGACTTCAACCATGTTTACGTAAAGCAAACTGTCATGGCCACAGACCCGTTAGCATTTCCATTCATCTCAGCAGCGATTGCTAGGCTAGTGCAGGAAGTACATCATTTGAAATCTACCATCTTTGTTCATGGGTACTCAGTTCTGGACACTTTTTTTTTGAACCAGTCATTTTGAGTTAAAAATGTTGTGTTACTTAAAAAAACTGGTATAATGTTTTGAATAGCCATCAAAGGATAATATATATTTTTCCAAATGGTGCAGCTAAGACATAATGCTAACTGTCTGGATCTATATACTTGTTCAAAATGCATTAAATATTCAACAGTTTTGTATGACCTTATTTTCTAAAAATAAAAATAAAAATAAAATATATATATATTAATTTTAGAATGATTAAAAATGAAATAATAAGAGGTATATTATTACTTTTTACTTCATTGTTGACTTTAAACTTGATGAAAATGGGATTAAAAAAAAAAAATTACAATCTTATGAACTTGTGACTAACCCAAACCCAAATCTTATTCCTACTCCAAGAAAATGTTTTGCATTTGTATTAATTATAATAATAATACATATTTTATGTTATTATAAACAACATTATTTATGTATGATGCACTTAGTAGTTTACCTAGGGCACACCCATTTATCTAGCTTCTAGGGACAATTTGTATGACACACTCATACTCCTCTGCTCCATGATCACACCTGTGAGCACATATGACACACACATAGCACATCTTGCAACACAAACCAATGGCATCATCTTCTGTGCACACGCAGCTGTGGTGTTGTAGCTACAGTTCATGCATCAGCCATTGCCCACTTTACACACACAGACATAGGAATTTCCCCTTGCACCTTTAACGCCCTCTCCCCTAAACCTCTCCTTATTTAGGAGCGAGGGAGAGCAGGGTGCAGCCACAGGGAGGAGGCGAGGGAAGGGCAAGACAAAGGGTGGAGGGTCGAAAAGAGTTGGGGAGGGTGTGGGGTTGAAAAACGAGTGTGTGTGAGGAAGGGAGATTTTGCCCTCCCACGCCGGTTGTGTGAGTGTGTATGTGTAGCAGGGCCAATCCGACACACCCAGAGGGCAGCGAACCTCCACATCCTGCCCGGGGCGTCCGTTTGTCCAAACAGCTCACTTCTTCCTCTTCTCTACTCTCTCTCTCTCTATGCTCAAACCAGTCTGACTGGAGGGTAGAGAACAGGAGAGGGTGGGGGTTTGTCTATAAAGAACAGAAACCCCCCGTAAAACCAGAAGAGGAAGAAAAAGCCACGGAGTAAAATACAGCAGAAGAAAACAAACAGCAGGGCGTTGTCCTGCCCTGAATAGGGAAGTTTGATGGTTTGGTGGTGTTCTTCACACACTCTCAAATACACACACAAGCACCTCTTACCCTCTCTGTCCACAGCAGTGAGCTCGGAGCTAGTGCACAGCGATGACAAGAAGTACAGCAAGGACCCGTATGCAAGTCTTTCAGAGTGTCTAAACACTAGACAAGTCAAATGATATATCCTGTCAGGCCTATAATCATGTCCCAGAATGCTCTCTTCTCTCTTCTCCCCTGTGTCTCTCAGTGATCAGTCTTTAGAGTGGCTACCAGCTACAGTCATCACATACCACTGCAAATCTACGGATTTCAAAATGGGATGGAGCAGGGGTGTCCAATCCTACGACTGGAGAGCCAAAGTCCTGCAGAATTTAGCTCCAACACAATTGCCTAGAAGTTTCTAGTAATCATGAAAACCATGATTAGCTAGTTCAGTTATGTTTAATTACGATTGGAGCTATCCTGCAGGAAACGGGGAGAAGGATTGGACACTCCCTGTGATAGTGCATCTCAAGGACACAGAGCAGTGGTCTCCAACCCTGTTCCTGGAAGCTCCCCAACAGGATACATTTAGGATGTCTCCTTGGACCCTAAGATCTGAAATTATTGGGTTAGATAAGATAAACCTCCAAAATGTCTACTATTGGAGAGTTTGTGGAACAGTTGGAAATCACTGACGTAAAGGAAACCTGCAAGGATTTTCTATGAATGCTACACCATCCGACCAAAACTTAAAACTGTTGCTGTAACACAGGGGTGTCCAATACTGCTCCTGGAGGGCTACTTTCCTGCAGGGTTTAGCTCAATCACACCTGCATGGAAGTTTCTACTGATCCCGAAGACTTTGATTAGCTGGTTCAGGTGTGTTTAATAAGTGATAGAGCTAAAGGCTACGTCTACATTAATCCAGATCCATTTTAAAACGGTGTTTTCGTTTCAAAACGCTCTCTGTCCACACTAGCGTTTTCAAGCATTTTCCAAAAGTTTCTCATCCACATTGAAACTTCAGAAAACTATAGATTTACCTTACTGCGCATGTGTAAAACCTCGTAAAAGCTCACTGAGATGATACAGATGGAACAGACATCATAACATTCTCATGCTATTCTTCTGGCAGAATCATTTTATTTAGCAAAATATTGACTGATACATGCAGGTCGCACTCAGTCACCATTATATGTTTGGTCTAAAACACAACTGCTCCCATGTTTTCAAAAAGCTCAGTTTTCGCAGGACAAAAACGCCGTCTCAGTGTGGACAAGGCCAAACCCTGCTGGATATTGTCCCTCCAGGATCAGGATTGCTGTAACACAATTGGACGGCATCTATTGATCAGTGAAATTTCAAAGAGTCCAGGAGTCCAACGGGTCAACCTATGCTTTGAGAAATCCAATTTGCCACATTCCTGGCTGATTTCAAACTGATCCATCATTTTTCACACTCTCAAAATGGATCTTTATGCACTCCAGTCTCTAAATACCATTAAACTGATCACAACATGTCTGTCACAAGTGTGGACAGGCCCTCTCCATTAAAAAGGTAAGAAACACAAAAATAACTTTTGAATAATAGCAGGACAATCCCTGTAACCCCCACGGCATCCGGAAATTCTGAAGGCGAGCGGCGAGAGCAAAACACTTTCCCCCACCCTATGTATTGTGATTAGAGGGATTATCCTTCATTAAACAGCCCACCACGATACTAAGAGGCTTGTCTCATTGTATTCCTCTCAAGATGTCTATTATTTTCCAATAAGCCAGATGAGCATGGTTTTCCTTTAAACTGGTTAATGTAAGGAAATATTTGTTGTGGGTGGGGCTTGATTTGATCAAATGTCTAATGGTATTATCAAGGCAATGTGTAAAATCGCATATATATTGTTTCAGAAGCACCTTTTTATTTACACTCTCCACATTTTCAAGCAATGTCTGTCTATGCATTACCGCCAGTGTGTGCATTCTCGTTTAAACGCGCCTGTCAAAGCTTTACAATAAGGACTGCCTGATGGCGCGGGACAGTTGACGGAACTGTCACTGTCCCAATCGGGCCAGTGTTGCATCGTCACGAAAGTTTGTCATTTGCGCGTTTTTAAGCCTTGCCAATTGAATCATTCAAGCGCAAGAAGATGTGAAAGAGATGTGAAAGAAAATAAACTCAAGTGCGCAAAAACTGAATTGAGTTCTCTTTCGCTTCTTTTTGTGCTTTATTTTTGTAATTTATTTTTGTAAATGAATGTATTTTTTTATACAACTGGAGTACCTCATTTTTGTTGTTTCCTAATGAGGACTAGATTTTACACATTGCACATTTTATCACAGAAGCCTGAAAGACTTTCTTGACTGATGTCATGTCATAAGCTGTCATCAGATTACTGATCTCATGTGTGACTTGATTTTGTTTCACAATTATTTATTTTTCTTTATTATTAAAAAATAAAATAAAGTGCGTACATGATGTGCAATTTTCAGATAAATGTTCATGTTATATATTTTGGTTGCATTTGTGAGTTAAATAAATATGTAACTGGTTGTGTAAAATAGGCACACATAATATCATAACATCGATAAATCGATCAATATACCCCTGAATAAAATTGTATTGTAATCATATCACAGAAGTTTTTGAGGTATCGGAAAAAAGCTCTTAATTTTGAACTCTCAAAGTGCACCAGATTGATGAACATAACTTAAAAATGTACAAAATGTTCTTCCTGGGGGGGCCATACCCCCGGACACCCTTAGAAGGAACAAGGTCCACCCATCCCAGTTTCACAAAATCCTGTGGGGAAACACTGCTATTTGTTGCCTCCATGGGACTGGGATGGAGCCCGGATGGCAAAGATGGGCACTGGGCTACATTTGTTACTGACTAACCCAACTCAAGTGTGGGGAAGGGGCAGACCTGCGATCTGCTGAGCAGCTCAGGCATTCTGCTACAAGGGCAGGGGGTGCTGACGTTTTGGAAAATGACTTTGCTATCATCGTCATCTTCATTGGCCAAAGCCGAGGCACCGTGGTGTGTCCTGGCTTGAGGCACCTCTTGGTTTTAGAGGCCAAAGTGTCTATATATAGTGCATGTGTAAAGGATTCTGGGAGGGGTAGGTACTCAGAGACCAGAGCACTGAAGCAGGAGGGAACTCCACCACAAGGAAGTCTGGATTTTTCTGCCTATGATAAAGTCCAGAGTGTTCACTTTCAAAGACACTGACACTGAGACACATAGGTGGGAGGTGTGGAGGAGTGACAGACATGTCATTTCCAAGCAGAGAGAGCGAAAGAGAGACAAGGACAGTGGGAAGAGACCTAAATGCAGTTTGTGAACCTGAAACCTGACCAACAACAAAAAAGAACACACAAAGGTTAGATAAATTATAAACTGACCAACAACAAAGAACAAAGATAATTTCCTGCTATACACTCACAACACTTTAAGTGATTATTGTCTGAAATGTTTGAGAAATTATTGACTGTGGTTATTAACAGTATGTCACACAAGCAGTAAACTGACATTAGGTTGAAAAATACAAAACAAAATTCCCTTTCAGAATCAGGCAAACAGCTGACTTGGTGACCATCTTGGTAACTCCCTGGGGCAGCTATTGTCCAATTGTTCCAAGTAGTACATGAAAGAGGAAAGTCCCAAATCTCCAAAACTGTTTGCTAAGCTTATGTTTATTGCATGTATCACATCACCAATAAAAGCTGACCGCAAAACTTTTTCATGTCACGTCTAAACCTTGTTTTTGCAAAACTATTTTGAGATTTGCATTATCTATAAATGATGCATATGAGACCCACACAATGTTAGGTTACCATCAACACAACTATTTTAAAATTAATTTACATTTTAGAGACAAAACACAAGAAAAGATTGGCTCTTTAACTAACTCCTTTCCAACCGACACTATATTGAGCATTGCGATTTCTTCTATTCCTTCCAAAGTGGTCAGTTTCCTCATTATATTGTCTCCGGATTCCTTTGACCACTATTAGTACTTAAACTAAACGTTAAAAACACTACCTGGTCAATTAATACCTAATAATGTTGGCCTGTTTTCACCTTATTGTAGTTGAAGACTTGTTCTAGCGAGGGAGGAACAGAGGGAGACTGAAGAGAGAGGCGACAGAATGGCATAGAACGAGGCAGAACACAAGAACTCTGTCTGACAGTCCGACATGACGCCTTACCCCAGAACAAACAAGCATTCAGCTACATTGAGGGGCAACCCAGAATGCCATGGGGGAGACAGAGGGAGAGAGAGAAACAAGAGAAAGAAAGAGAGAGAAGAGCGCTGTGAAGGTCATCTGGTGGGATGGAGAGTCTCAATCAAAAGAAAATAAGGAGGCACATCAGATGAGAGGGAGAAGTAAAACTGAACCAAACCAAAAAAAAATTACTTACTATAAGGAGTGAGTAAAGGCATAAGAAAGAAAGAAAGAAAGAAAGAAAGAAAAAGAAAAGGGTTGTGAAGAGAGACTGTCAAACTTCTTCTGTAAAAGTTCAACTTGTGAAATATATAATCTATTTTAGTTTTATTGCAGAGGGAGGAAATATGAAAGTAGATTTTTAAACTGGGAGAATGTGACGAGGGAGGGGAAAATCCAGAGGTGTTCAGGGTGGGAGGGTTGAGATCTGTTCACGATGTTTTAAATATTAAAGCTATTTCAGGTTTAATGAGGTGTAAATACTATGGGGAGAGTGGTAAGAGGATGGGGGTTAAAGGGGCCTCACTCTCATTATTTCAAGCGCACACCTTTAGACTATAGAGACCCAGAGCGAGGGAAGTGAGAGTGAGTGAGTGTAAAAACAGAGAGATAAAGCTGATGAGCTGGGTAAAAGACACAGGACTGAGAGCGGGATGAAGACGCATTTGAAGGGCATTACGTGAATAATGAATGAATGAACAAAAGATTGAGCGAATGATTGAAAGAGTGAGTGAATGATGAGTGGAAGGTGCATAAGTGAATAAAATGAATGAATGAGTGAATGAATGATTCAGTAAATGAATAAATGATGAGTGGAGTGCATAAAATGAATGAATGAGTCAGTGAATGAGTGAAGGAATGAGTGAGTGAGCGAATTAATGAGTAAGCCAATGAGTGAGTAAATGAATGAATGAATGAGTCAGCAAGAATGAAAAAGTGAGTCAGTGAGTGAATAAATGAATTAGTGAGTGGAATGAGTGAGGGTAAATTCAGTAAATAGACAAATGAGAATGAGTGAACAAATAAATAAATGAATTAGTGAGTGAGTGAGTGAATGAATGAATGAATTAATTAATTAGTACTAAGTACTAGGTACTAAGACTGAGTGACCAGTGAAAACATGAATAAGTGAATGAATGCATGAATATTAAGCAAATGTTTGTATAACTCTGTGTGTGTGTGTGTGTGTGTGTGTGTGTGTCGGTGGGGACTTCAACCTGTGCATTGACTCATGGGGACCATCTGTGATGCGAAGGTTTAGGGGTAGAGAGAATACAGTTTGTACAGTAAAAAACCCGTCTACGTCCATGGAGAGTCCCAACAAAGATAGTAAACCAGAAGTGTGTGTGTGTGTGTGTTTTCTTCACACAAACACTCTGAAATCACATACAAGCACACAATGGCCACATATGCATCTGTACGTAAATAAACACAGATATCTGAAGAAAAAAAACCCACTTCTCTTCTGATGAAGACTCACAATTTAAAAACAGAACAGCACATTAACAGTACAACTTTTGAAAAACGAATGAATGACCTAAACATGGGCATTTTGTCTTGTGGAAGGGGAAGGCCAAGATGGTCTTCTTCTCATTTTCCTAGTCTCTTTCTGATCAAGCGATATCCTTGCTCATGAAAAGATAATCTAAAATAAAGTTTCAGTGACCATTTCCTGATCAGCGTCAAAAATTCCCCCAATAGATAGCGTGAAGTTCACAGACACGGTCAACCACAGAAACCCCCCTCTTCAACAGGGAGTAAACCTGAAACATGAACAACCCTGAAATGAACAAGCCACTTTCACACAGATACCATGACATCACATCAGAGACACATGGGTAAATTTCCTTCTGATTCTTCACTCTTGGTGGTAATTTTGTGACCTGAAAAGCGAGTGCTAATGCTAATGCTAATGTATACTGTCGTAGCCTCTAGCATTAGACACAGGCTATGGAAAGTCTACTAGCACAAAAAGGATTGTTGTTTTTTAAGAGACTGTGAGACAGGGAGCTGTGACTCAGGTCTGTGTAACAACCACAGTGTGTAAATGAAGAGCGTGGCTGCTCGATCAAAGGAGTGGTCTGGCTTTCGGAAGAGCGTTGAGTTTCTACATTCACATTTTACACTCCTGACAATGAGTAATGTGATCATACCACATGTAGATGGGTGGGGACAAACTGATACAACTACTATACAACAAATAACTGTAGGATGATAAGAAGAAAGATGAGCACTATATGACAACAAAGAAATGAACACATGCATTTGATAGCGGCATTGCTCCTCTCACAAACACTTCAGGTTGCTTAACTTTACCTTACACAAATAAATGAGAGTTAAAAACACTTCTAGCTACTGAAGCTTGATTTCATGTGCCATTTACAACCCATAACTATTTTACGAGGTGGCGATTTCAGATGAACGCTGCTGGCATAACCAGCAATGCTGGTTTGAGAGGTGGCGCCCCGCCAAATCTCGCGAGAGTCACGACTTGCTTTTTACGGCACGTGAATCATGGCAGAGTTGACGAAGAAAACGAAGAAAGCACGGTCGGAAGAGTGCAGAGACGGCTCTGATGGAGTGGTATTTACGACAGTAAAGTTAAATACAAGTACTCCACAGCAACTCTAGGGGTCGCTGTTTGAGAAAAACGGAAACTGCATAGTGTGCCTTTAATGTAAGAATAATCACCATATCCTGGTCTGACATGTAGCCTAGAAACATGTAGAAGTGTACATCTCATTTAAACTTAGCAGAATGCAAACAAACAAACAGAAACATATTGATTGTAATATTATGAAGTTTCTTCAAAGTTTCAGAATCTGCATTTCGGGAAACACGTCCATTATGACGCCTGCATATTCTGCATCCAGCTTCAACACCCTTTCAACACCAAACACCTGCTAAACATCCAGTGCAACCTCACATCCCCTCTCTGGAACTGTGATGGCTTGATGCCTTGTGTTTGCCATCGGTCAGTAAGATGCTCCGAAAGGGAATGTCCACACATGGCCAATCCATTCAACAGAGCCCTAAACAAAAGGGTGCATTTGAAACCCAAGGACATACTGTATGCAAAGAAGAATGGGTATGCAAATCAGCCCATTGGCATTTTTCTGGTTCTTATCTTACAACATTTATGCAGAAAACAGTATCAATAAGAATTGAGATATATAAAGTGATTACGTTTTTTAGAAGACCAGAGAAACCGCTAGAAGCTTTACACCGCAGTCCTGACTGTCTTTTTTGGTCTTGGCTGCTTAATCATGTTAAAAACCATATCCACACACACACACACACACACACACACACACACACACACACACACACACACACACACACACACAAACAAGTGTTTTCATGTTTTATGGGGACTTTTCATAGACATAAGGATTTTTATACTGTACAAACTGTATATTCAATCCCCTTACACTAACCTTACTTCTACCCATCACACAAAACTTTCTGCATTTTTACATTTTCCAAAAACATCACTTAGTATGATTTATAAGCTGTTTTCTTCATGGGGACCAAAAAAATGTCCCCCTTTGTTGGGAAATTTTTCCCCATACTGTAGAGTTTACCAGGCCACACACACACACACACACACACACACACTTTTCAAAATGCAGGTTGAGTGATATCCTGCTGTTAGCCAGAACGTCATACCAAGAGCATGGTAATTCAGATATACAGTTCTATAAACATGCCAACCACCAATTACAAGCTTCTTAAAACCATTAGTCCGTGCACAATGCAACTTGGACATCAGCATCCTGAGATCCCATTTAGTGTTGTCAGCAAACAGCACCCTTTACCGTGCAAACCATTACCCCTGCAACTAGACACTTCCTGTGCCCTTTAACCAAATCTGGGAAAACTACCTGGTGACTGGACATCAACACAGACACGGACAGCATGGAAGCTGAAATCACTTATGAAGGCATTTATAGAGTCCTGCTAATTACTGAAGCTCTAACGCTTCTATTCATCTCAACATGCTTATGTGAAATATAACAGGTGGGTGATAAAATACACAAAAATAAATAATCTTTGTTTACTCTCTACAGTCATTCAAAGTCACAATGAGAAATAAGTACTTCATAAAAAGTAAATACAGGTAACTTTTCGCAAAATTACTTATTTATTAATTAAATATAGAATTTATAATTAAAATGTATGTAGAAGAAATAGGCCTTTCACAAAGATTTTTGCAGTATGTAGCATGTCTGACACACAACGCAAATGCAGCCTCATAGGTTAACATGGTTATCACACCAACCAACTTTGCTCATTATATGCTTTATTGAATGCAACTGTCATGCAGCTTGAAATGCATATGGTCGTTAAAGGGCATTATAGAAAGCTAATGTCATGGTAATACTGAACAACTTCTATAACTAATACAGATAAGCACAACTGATGTCATGTAATACATAAAAGCAATGACGAGTGAAAGAACTAATCACCTAATCAGTGAAACCCCTACATTATGCTACTGACTGAGTTAGGTTTAAAGTAGGGATGTCCCGAGACGATCTCAAGGATAGGTATTGGGGCCGATTAAGCTTCTTTCTTTTTTTACTGATTGGTATTGGCTGTCCTAAGCTCGATCCTTTATTTTTAAATGGGGTAACTCTGCTTTTCATTTATTACTTAAAGCTCATTTGAACTTCGATACTACATCAAAAACTACTAGCCGAACTGATAAAGTTCACACATTATTTAAAATAAGTGAACAGTCAGTAATAAAATAAGAACAACTACACAAATTACAAATGTAAAATAACACTATTTGTTCACTGCAGAAATTAAATATAGTTGTATCTTTGTTAAAGCTGTATTTTGTTGTTTTATTAACATTAATGACACAGACAACAGTAGAAATATTAGGTGTCTGCTGTCACTTTAGGACCAAGGAAACACGAAAGAGGAATTAATTCGGTATTCGCGCCCCTCTCTCTCTCTCTCTCTCTCTCTCTCTCTCTCAGCAGGTGCTTCCCGACTTTCGCCTCTTCTTCCACGTTTAAAAATGTTTGAATGTGTAAATTGGCAAGACAAAACACGTCCAAATTATTAACTTTCACGCTGTGATGGTTAAATTTAGCTGTTAATCCGCGAATCACGTGCGTGCCGAACCGTGGGGCCTAATCCGTACGGATCACGGATCAACTGCGATCCGTTCCACCCCTAATATTTGATGCAGACTTTCGTAAAGAATCACTCGGAAGTCATTTATTTAGTGTTTATTTTTATCTGCAGCTTTATATATATATAAAAAAAAAAAAAACTAATCGGGACATCCCTAGTTTAAACAAAACAAAACCATATGGAGATACAAAAAACCTAGCACTTTGTTAGCGGCTACATTTTGGGTTTTGAGGACAAACCGGTCTGCCTCAAGTCCTCAAATATCTACTAATTCAGTAGGAAAATTACAGCCGAGTCCAAAACCCGGAGCAGGGCAAAACAAGTCCTCTTTCTCTCACCCTGATCTGACTCGTCCAAGCCTGAGCATGTAATGTGTACCAAACAATTTTCTCATCTTCACTGAGCATCGAGATATGGCCCATATTATCAAATGACATCCAAAGCAATTTGCCGTTTTGCAAGTCCTCGGTTCCTTAGCGGACTGAGATTTACACACGGTTAAGAGGGATGATTTTAGATCTGAAAATGTTTCCATTCCATTTACAACGTAATTAAATTGACCTCAAAAGCTTGACTAGAATATTAGTTTGGCTTATAGAGGCCAATGCGTGAGGAATATAAATTTGTACTATTTATGTTGCACACAAAGGAATGGGCGTGACTTTTGCGAGCATGTGTTTGTACGCAGTACAGAGAGCCGCTGTGTACTTAGATGTGTGGAGTCTTGCACTTGATATTTGATCTGTGGGGTTGGGTCAGCAAGCGCAGTTATTTCTGTTGGAGCCCCAGGTAGCAGGGCTGGCAAACAGAGAGGATGAGAGAGTGCCTCGAGAGTTAAGTAGGTAAACTCGCGCTAAGCTGATGCAGATCTCCGCGAATTCCCCTCCCTCTCTCCTTCACTTTATCCCTTCTTCTCCACACTTCAGAAGACCTTGGGGCACCCCCCCATCCCAACACACTCGCACACACACTTACAATTTAATCCTCATTCTGCCACCAAGGTCAATTCAATTATCCTGTTTTCTTAAAGTGTGTGTGTGCCCATTTCACAGTCGGCCTGCACAAATACACCAGAGATTAGAGCTGCCACACTTTTAATGATCTACATACCTATAAGCAACTGTATCTGAGACAGGTAGGGCCTCTTCCCCGCTTGCTAGCGTGATCTGTTCCTCAGCACGGATTTTGTTTTTAGGTTGATGAGGCTGCCTCGCGTCCCATGTGTCTTTCCGAAGTTAATGAGGAAATTAGTTTTTTCAACCCCAAATTCCCCACCTCAATCTGTAGTTTGTCATGCTGCTATACTATTAGTGTTACAACAATAATTTTCATCTTCATCAGAGTTCTATTTCTATCTAGGTTTGAATTATACAATCAAACACGGCGGTAAAGTATTCCAGAAGATCTAACTCTCACGGGAATCGACGAGGCAGTGCTTGCATGTGATAAAGTTGCGTCCAAAATCGCATACTGTCTGAAACAGCACTGCATTTGATGAGGAATGAGCTTTGTGAGTGTTAAAAAAGTATGTTGCACATAGTATGAATGTAATCCGGATGTACTACATCTGCCACCTACAGCGTCAGTAGTGTGCTTTACTGCCATTAACAAATCCTCTCCCGTGGCCTCATGGGATAGTAAAGTGTCCATTGGATGCGCACTTCAGAATCTAGCCGGAAGTACAGTAGGTGGTCACCTGGGTACTTTTCGCCTACTGTTTTATGAATACTACAAATTTGGACATATTACTCATTTCATGTTCTGTTTTTCACCTACACTTTAAAAAAACCTTTGTTGGATGGAATGGAAAGATTCGATGGATGTTTAAGGTTCTTCATGGAACCGTAGATGCCAATAAAAAAAACTTTATTTTTAAGAGTGTATTATATTAGTAGGGAAACATGCATATTCAGATGCAGAGTAAGTCCCTTCTGCAAGACCTAACATACTTTCATTAAAAGGTAAACAATCGGCTCAATGATGTTGTCAAATTTTTTCCAGTGAATGTGATATAATGATACTAATAAAGTAAGCAATAAAGCAACCAATTCAGCAATCCTACCTGGAATGTCCTGGTTGCCGTAGCTCCAGCCAGGGGTGGAGAGCATGGACGGTAACGGAGAAGCTGTCCGACTGTCCCCTTCATTCTGTTGGGTTATATGCCTGACTGTGTCCTTGTTCTTACGGTTCTTCCTGCGGCCCGAGCCAGGGGGTTGCCAGCCCCCCTCTCCTCTTCCACCTTGCTCTCCGGGTGTGCCTTGTGTCCCTCGGCCAGCCCCGTCTTGCAGATTGGAGGGGGAGACCTGCTCCTCTTTGACCTGGACAGACCGGTAATCAGCAGGCCACAGGGGCTGCAAACAAGCATCCTCCTGGCTCTCATGGCTTTTGGGTTCCTGGTCCTCTTTGCCGTAGTTGCTACCGCCTTCATGGCAGCTAGCGATGGCTGAGTCTCCAGATGAATTTGCCGGGCTAGTGCGCCTGGCCAACCACGGCGAGGAGCTGCGGGCCGAGATCATGGACGCCAGTGCCTCCGAGGCTCCGCCCACCCCAGGCCCAGCCCCGCCTCCAATAGAGCTCACCACGTTGCCCATCTCAATATCCGCTAGTTCATCTGCGAGCTCTGAGCGAATGCTGATGTCTAGCGCTGCCTTGATAAAGCCGTGACATGCCTGCACTATGTCGGTCATTTGAAGGTAGCTGGCGGCCGACATCACCTCAATCACATTCTTGCTTGTGAGCGCCAAGTGGGCAGAGTACATGAAGTCAAGGATGGTCTTGAAACCTTGGGCCGTGACAATGTCCAGGTGCGTGATGGTGGCCTGCTGCTCTGAAACCTTCTTCACCTGGCAATAAAGTGTCTTGAAGTAGCGGCTGCTGCCCAGCAACACGTTCTTGTGCGCCTTGAAGATCTTGCCCTCCACGATCACACACACGTCGCACAGGATGCCGTGCTGCCGCTGCTCGTTCAGCTCCCGCAGGAGCTGCCGGTAGTGCGACGTGATCTCCATGTCTTCCTTCCGGTTATTCATTGGACTAACGGGTGGCTGCTTCTCCTGAACAGAGTCTGGCGGAAGACAACATACAAAACACAAACCCTGGTTAGTACAGTTGCAGTAGATGCAGGAAATAGACCACAAGTTCCTACAGCTTACACTAGTATGCACTTTGTAGAAAAAACAGTTGGCATTAATAAACATTTTAAACAGTAGTATGGCACATTGTTTTCACACATTATGACCACATTATGTCCCATGTGAATGGTATCCAGGTATCACTATCTTAAAAAAATAAAACCTGTTATTTTGCATTTTGCAATTCAAGATTTCAGAAAATGTATTTCAAAAATTAAGCTGAACAGAACATTATTTTCAGCATAATGCTGATAACCACAGAAAATAATTTTGACTTGCACTAAGCACAAAAAACATACAGTAATCCACCATGAAGGTCATATCTTTGTTAAAGCACTTATTTTCAAAGTCTAAATTATTTTCTGCGGTATCAACATTATACAGCAAATTCGGTTTTGAGCTTGTATTGACAGAGTCAAAAATGAGAAATAACAGCTAACATCTGCCACTTAATTTGTCACATTAGAAATGGAATGTCAGATTTAGAGCACGGCATTGTGGGATACAATATTGTGTGCAATGTGCTCTATCGTTTGCTGCACATTTCGGCAATACGGGTATTCTATAAATACAGGTAATTCACATACTGTGCACAGTATACATACTACATACTTCAAGAATAGTATAATAATATGCTAATCCAAACACAGCCAATGAACCAGAGTAAGACCTAGATGAACCCCTTGGAGGCCCAAAGGAATCTGCCGAGTTTCCCCCCACATTTTTTTTGCACTACTTTGGGAAGAAATATACTGGATTGTGTGAAATGTATTTGGTAAAATGTGTTAAATGGAGCTGAGAGTACTTCAATGGTAGCTGACAGCATTATCAAATTAGTCGAATTATTGAATAAATGAAAAACACAATTCTGCAGAAACGCAGATTGCATGTGAGCCTGGCAATCAGGAAATATTTCTTCATTTTATGGTGTCCAAATCTGTGTGGCAAACAGCTTTAAGATGTTTAAGTAGTGAGACAATTGACAGTCCCTGGCACTGCTGGTAACCGCTTATGCATTTTGAAAAAACCTTAAGATTAATATTAAATCAAGAGAAGAATTGCATTTTCATGGAGCGCAGCACCAAAATCTAGGAATTCTCACTTATCACCGAAAACCTGCCTCCATAAAAGACACGTACCAGCACAAAACCTGGCAGAAGAAATTGACCATAGCTTTGAGTTGTTATTACTGAGGTCTTCTATCTCTGTAAAAAGTCATTTAAGCACTAAATGTCACTAAAATGCCATTCTGAAGCAGGTGACATGCATTGGCCAGCTCTGATGGCTTGAGGCTGATTGTCTTCTGGACTACAGCCATCACCTTTCCTCGCTAAAAATGAATTATCTGTTTGGCAGCTCCATTTTCCACTTTATTATTCAACTAACTCACAAAATGGTAATTAAATGAAACAATTTAGAAACAAAAAAGAGAAAAGTGAGAAGAGGAGAGGCGATGATTGTGTTTAAGTGCTTTACACACTCACTGGGTGATTTTATTTGGCAGCTAATAAAGCGAACAGAGAGAAACATCATGATTAAAGGGTTGAACAGTGAACACCTGAGCATCTCTGCTATAATCATTAAGATAGAGAGATGGGGGAGGAGAGCTAGATGAGGCTGTGCATTGTTCTTGAATGTGCACAGAGGAAAGAGAGAGAGAAACTACTAACACAAAACATGCACTCAACTGGGAAGAGGGGAAAAGCATAGGGATGAATCTCACAAAAACAGTCAAAAAAAAATGTCTTGGTTATATTCTACCCCAAAAACAACTAAATAATATTTAAAATAAAAGTAAGCCTTTTTTAGGGCATTTTTTGCAACATGAGATTATTTTCATGACAGTTAAACACATGAACTCACAATTCTCAGTAGCCTTCAGTAATGCAATGCAATAAAAAAAAACGAATTATTTAAAAAACTTTGTCAGTTACTACAAAAATCACTTGTATTCATGAATGATTCAGATATCAGCTAAGCGAATGATTCAATGACTCATTTATACTGTAAATAAAGTCACTTGTTTTGTTCCTAAATGAATCAGTGGTTTTGATTAAATCAGTTGAGACTGAATTAAGTCTGTTTGAACACACAAACACTGAATTGCAATTCAATTAAAATTGAATGCCAATTTCAAATTGCTAAATCACAGCAATGAGAATTAGACTGTTTTCCACATTACAGGAATGGGAACTAGGCCGGAAAATTGTCTTAATGGTCATACAATTATGCTTCATCTTTTTTAACATAAACTATGATCCAGTCTTTGTAAGATTCACCCATAGACTGATTCATGACAGCAGATGCCTGTACTATCTCTTGCTAACCGCCAAGCCATGATTTCACTGACACCTCACTGAGGCCCTGTCCCTAAGCCCTCGCGATCTTCCTCTGAGTCCACACTTTCCTGACGGAACGCCACTTTGACTGCCGAGTAGAAGTCTGCTGCGAAGCAAAGGTGCGCATCGAGGGCGCATATAGCGAGCACCCTTCTATAACCTAACATGACAAATGGGACACCTTCAGCTCTCGTGGTCTTAATAGACACGTGCACGCGGCGGCCATTGTAAATCACAAGTTCACATGAAGTGTACCATTTGGGACAGGGCCTGAGATGCGACTTCCTACAGAACATGCACTACATATTCACACATACGCAGATATCCCCACTAGGCTACTAGCATCCTCTATGAGCAGCACAGAAACCGTCCTGGTTGGGGCTAAATCACAGGGACGTGGAGTGTTATCAAATGGGGCCATGATTTGTTTTGTGAGCGTTCAGGCTGTCAGCTCACATCGGGCCGGCTGCAGCGTGACAGCTCCCGTTCACTATAGTGACAGCAGCGTTTGCTGCGGGGCCGGCACACTTCAGGTCATGTTTAGGAAAGTTCCTCTCAACCTGATGGCTTGTAAGATCAAATCAATCCTCTGCCTCTCCCATGTCCACTTGTACAAATACACCTTACTTGGAAGACTGAAAGAAGAGGAGACTGACATTGACAAGTGACTTTTTTTTCTTTTTAATAGTTTTAAGTTAGCCTCCAACTGCTTCGCTTGAGGCTTTTTTGATTCGATTGCCGTAGTCCGACTTGATCTAAAGAACAACAACTGAACAATGTCGTCGATGTAAAGGGATAGTTCACCTAAAAACTTTTCCTCACACAAACATATCAGATGTATTCAGAAGACTAGGAACATGAGTCGCATAAACCATACATTTATGGTTCGTTTTGTCCTTTTTAGGACAATCTTTACTTTTGTGTTCCACTTGAGAAAGAAAATTCATACAGGTACGTTTTTGGAATGACATAAGGGTGAGAAGTATTTTCTAACATCTGAAAATCTTTTTATCAAAACCAATTAATTTTTCTCTGACAATGAGGATACGCTCAGTAAATAACGGCACTTTGCACCCCAGACACACCAAATTAGGAAGTTCTTTTCATGTAACTATTCAGAACTACTTCAACTGTGCAACCAACAATGAATATTAATATCTTTTCGTTGGCCGACTGAGTTACATGGAAATCTGGGCAATCAAGTGCAAAACAACAATAAACATAAACAACACAACTGACAGACGTGCAACACGGCTAAACACTGAATGAGACAGAATGCAGTCGGACTAATCAGATTTTCTGCTTCACTGGAACTAGACGGATCTGAAGCTTAAGGAAGAGTATGACAAAAAGGAAGAGTATGAAAAGAGAAACAGCAGGGTCACATTACCTTAGTGAACCCTACAGAGCCCTGAGTGGACGTGCAGGTGCAAGACCATATTTTACAATTCATATTTTTGGAAAAGGATATATGCAAGGAGGGGCTGATTCCAGAACAATACTTTGAGATGTCTATAAACGCTCACTGAAATAACCATCAAATTAAAGACTACATGCTTTTCTAATATGATGAGCGAAGCAGGATTGTAGGGCAGGACTTGATTTTATGCTTTGGGAATTGGTTGGAGAGTGAAAGTGGTTTTGATGTAACCGATGAAATAATGTGCACCGATGACCAGGGATATCATAGGGTCAATTTTGATGTTGACTTTAAAAAAAAAGAACATTCTTGTTATTCAAAAGAAGGCTGATGGCTTTAAATTAAGCTCTCTGACTACATACAATGACAGATAAATTGGCTAAAAGAAAAGCCATTTAAATCTACATAATCTAACAGTGTAGTTCAGATGATTATACATGATTGGAAGCAATTACTTTAATAAGGGTTGATAACCACTATCCATCAATATTTTACCACCAGGAGCACAACATCATGATATTATCTACCCTGACTATTGAGTTCACTGCAGCCCAGCTTGTGTCCGCACCAAAATAGAAGGTGTAAGAAGTGGTAGTAGTAAGGTTAAGGTTAGGGTTAGGCCTGTAATGGGATTGGAGGGAAGAAATGTGCAAAGAATGGAGGCTAGAGCAACATAAGTCTCTGAGGATAGAGTGTTAAAAACTGCCACCACCGCTTACAGTTCCTGTCACCAGCAAAAACTCAGATCTGGAGTGACTGGGTTCCTCCGGCCAAGAAAACACACACACATTCATACAAACACCCATGCATATATGTCTATTCTCTTCCCTGTTTTTGTTGAGGTGGTTCTGATATTCTTGGAGGGGATGGGGGAAACAAGGCCATCTTTCTTTCTTTTGCTTTTCGTTTCTGTTCATGATGCTGGGAAGGACAGTCGTGACATGCGAGGAGGTGGCGGAAATAGGAAGGGTGGGAGGAAGAAGGAGACAGCGAGCGCTCAGAGGGTGTAAGTCATGTATGCGTCAGTGTGTTTCTCAGGCAGCCAGTCATTTTAAACCACTCAACTGGACA
Organism: Abramis brama; assembly: GCF_963993115.1. NCBI lineage: Eukaryota > Metazoa > Chordata > Actinopteri > Cypriniformes > Leuciscidae > Abramis > Abramis brama. The sequence continues at coordinate 10,670,486 of NC_139984.1, read as the reverse complement.
TCAGGGCCATTATCCGAGGGGTTAATCCCCAATTTCACAGAGCTGGCTACAGGAAAAGTGGAACAAAAAGGGTGCAGCCCTTTATAATAACACAAAATGTATGCTACAACTGTAGCTGACGCATAAGAAGAAGAAAAAGTTTAAAAAGAAAGGCAAGTCTGAAACTTTTTCAGAAGTTCGTGAAAGTTTTATGATGCTTTATGATAAAATAGCTCAATTTAATTAGGGAAAGACTACAAGCGTACCCTTAAATTGGCTTTCCAGATGGTGGTAAAACCATTAATTGACTCAACTAACAGCTGTTTAAATGTGGTCTGACCGAGTAAATGACTCATTAAACGAGGAGTATTGGTATTAAAAGATTAGCCAAATAAAACAAAATAAACAGAAAATGAGAATTAAGCACAGCTTTAAATAAATATGTTTACAAGCGCTATGCTGGGGTATCTCTTTAAAGCATCTAAGAAATAAAAAAAAGAATCTTGTGTTTCAACAATTTCAGAGATAAATGAGCTGAGGATAAAAGGTGGATGCATTTAGTCTCGCTATTTATAACTAATAACAGATATAAATAGACACAAGCAACTGAGGAGGATAAAAAAAGGTGTTTTGGAGACACTGCATTGATAAATACTAGATGATTACTACTTATAATTAGCAAATCTAAAGCTTATCAAATCATTCATATACATTAAAATATTAATTAAACTACATAAAACAAAGTTGGCATTTCTGAATGTACATTAATGTAGTTATACTGCATTATTATGCAACAATGTTTGTCAAATAAAGTTTTAACACGTGATACCAAAGTGTTAAATAAATGTAACTGATAAAAGTAAGGTAAGTTTCATACCAAGTGATTATTTCACTCTCAAAGCAAGCAGATACGTAGAAGTTAGTTACGATATGTTCTTTGGCACAACCTGTTCTAGGTACGATTAATAGATAGGCCTAAATAACATGTGGGACTTTGGTGAAATTAATTTGACTGCAGCAAGAGCAACTCAGAATCTCAGATACTTTATGTGCTGCCATTTTGCTGGTGTTTTCAGCACTTAAATGTTTTAATAGAGACTGCCAATCAATTCAAATTGAATAGAATAATTGTACAATAAGCTGACTAATTAATCAAAATTATTGCAGTTAACTGCATATATCAATATTTGCTGAAAAAAAGCTTCAAAAATAAAGATAATTCAAAGACATTCAGATTTTACAGATCCATTAATTTGATCAAAAGTGACAGTAAAGACATTTATAATGTTACGAACACTGTTCTTTTTAACAAAATCCAGGAAAAAAAAAAAATCACGATTTACACATAGAAATATTAATCAGCAAAACTGTTTTCAACACTGATAATCAGAAATGTTTCTTGAGCATCAGATCAGCATATCAGAATGATTTCTGAAGGATCGTGTGACATTGAAGACTGGAGTAATGATGCTGGAAATTCAGCTTTGATCACAGGAATAAATTACATTTTAAAATATTTGAACATACATACAAACAAGAAAATCTTGGATTTGTTAAGCCAAAATCCTAGAGTTCTCTTGACCACATATCTCTGCACAGACTGAGCAGCACTATCTCAGTGCCTGTCTTTAGGCCAGACTCCAGCTGGCCCAGGTGACAAGAGCCTGTCACACCACTGAGAATGTGACAAGAGCGGATCTAAAAGGCTTTAAGAGTCTTAACCCTCCGCTCAGCTCCACCCGGCTCAGCACCTCTTCCCTCCCCACCCACGTCCTCCTTTACCTCCTCCTGAGCATTAAGCCGGAGCGGTGAAGGTGAGTCCGTGCTGGAAAGCTGGATAGGTCAGAGTGTCGGGTGAGTGGTGTGAAACCGGGACAGGGAGACTGTAGTGTTTACCGGTTCACATCAAGGCCTTGTCCCTCAGTGCTCTCTGCTAAACTGCGGTCCTGCAAGGTTTCATCCAGAACTTCTCACTGAGATTTTGCCCTGAGCTAGCTTGCTAAAAAATTAGCGGTGAGCTTCAAGTATTCCCTCTCCCACTAATGGCAAGTTTTGTACTAGTGTAGTAACATTCGAGCAATTTTTACAACTGCCACGTACATTTATCCATTTGTTAACACTTTACTTCGATGGTCCACTTTAGACATTCTACGAACTGTAAGTAACTTCATAAGCAACTTATTCCACTAACCCCAGTCCAAAACTAACAGTCTACTGATACTCTAATGAGAGTTGATTGACATGTAGAATGTCTAAAGGGGACTATCAAAGTAACCAGTACTTTCATCCAAAATGACTTACATTGCATTCAGAGTAAACATTTTTGAGCAGCTCCAGCATTCCCTGTGAATCAAACCTACATCTTTGATGTCGCTAGCGCCATGCTTTACTGTTTGAGCTACAGTAAACAGTTCCACACCCAAGCAGAAAAAGGAAATGCATTTATCACGTCCTTTACATCAAATATAGATATTTTATGTGTTTGGATGTTACATAATGGCAGAAAGATCGAAATGAATGTCTTATCCATGAGTCTTTCCCATAAAATAATTTGTATTTTTTGCTGTTTAGTTGACACTACAGCATAGAAAGTTGTACTTTCACATTTAAAACAATAAATATTTAATAAATAAAAAAATTGCTGAGTATTCCACAGCAATTAATATTCATGAGCAAAGCTCTCAGAATCGAGTCACTACTACCTTTACAGCGGAAATAATTTGACATTTTTTGCCATCAAGCAAACACCCTTAATTTGAAAGTTTGGATGTGTCAGCATGACTAATTAACATTCATGAGAAAAATTGCCATAACATGACTCAAGTTTTTGCCATCATTCATATGGCTCGCTGCTACTTCTACAGCAGGAGAGCCACTATGATTAAAATTTGGCAAGTTGGCAATGCACACATCCTTAATATAAAGTTTGTATGTGGCTGAACAGTCCCAGAATATACCTATTTTTATTGTAACATTTTTCTATTTTACTATCAACTGAAGTACAGGTACTTTGGACACTCGTACTTCCATGCAAACTCACAGGCACACAAAGGCCTTATCTCTACTCTTTAGTAATGCTCTGGCACACTTTTCCCTAACGCCTGGTGAACATTTCCATTCATCTCCGCTTCGAAAGACTGCGACAAACTCCCTCCCCAGAAAGTATGCTGGCAATGCCTGTGCGTTACAGAAACACTGCCCTTCTCTCACTGCCTTAGTCTCTGAATGATCACAGAATCAAAACACATCACCATTATTTATGCCTTTCCCCTTGAAAACAGCCACTTTTTCCTCTAACCAATGGAAAGGATTCTGGAAAAAGTTCATGCCAAGGCAAAAGGCAGTTATCCTGTTAACCCTTAAAACTGTACCTGGCATAGGCACTTCTTGCAGTGTGAGCTATCTGGCCTTTGTCCTCCATCTTTCTCTCGCTCCTTCCCTCCCTCTTTCCCGCTGTCCTAGTGTATTTCTGGGCTATTCACTGCCTCGGAGGCCCTGAAACCAGCCGTGTCTCCAGTGGAGGCTCCCTCTCTGACAACCCGGGGCTTAGCCTAAATTCTCTCGCTATTAAAAGCTGTGAAATGCAAATAATGAAACATCTCATTACCACTGTAGGAAAATGAAAAGAGAAAATGGTAGGGGGAAGATAGAGGGAGAGTGAAAAAGAGCGAGAGAAGGGAGGTTAGCAGGAGATAACCTGACAGAGTGTCTTTTGTTTCACCAGTGCTGGTGTTATGGAGGGAGTCAAGATTGGATTTGCCAGTAAAATAAACAGGGGTGGATCCTGGAGTAATGTTCTGGGGTGACTTACGGTCGTAGAGATGATGGCATGAGGACACACACACACACACACACACACACACACACACACACACACACACACACACACACACAAGAGATCCGGGAGCTAACTGTCCATACGGGTTACACTTAAAATGCTGTATGTATTCAGTATGCAAAGTGAGTTTGAGGAGACGGGTGCACATGGGAGAGTCCCTAGGGGGCCCTAAAACCTCTGTGTGGGGTCTTGGTTGTCACATATCTCCTCCTATTACCAGCAACAAGGCCATGGATGGGTGAACCACACCTGTCAAGAACATGTCCAGGTCACATTTCATCCCACAATCAAAAGAAAAAAACATATTGTGCACCACGACACGAAGATATTATTATATGACCATTAAGATGTTTGAACATTATTTTAGTGACACAGTTTCTCATTATAATATTTCTCATTGGTGATTAGGGTAAAGGCCGTAAAACAAATATTACCATGACCAATTATTTACAATATGGAAGCTTCACTCTAAAAAATGCTGGGTTGTTTCAACCCATATTTGGGTCAAATATGGACAAACCCAACAGTTGGTTTAAATTTTTAAATAAAATATGAACAAACCCAATCATTGCAACATTATTGCAACTTTTTATCTTGAAATTCTGACTTTTTTTCTCGCAATTGCGAGTTTATATTACGCAATTCAGAGAAACAAAGTCAGAATTGCCATATGTAAATGTAAATGCAAAATCGCGGGAAAAATAGTCAGAATTGTGAGATAAAAAGTCGCAATTAACTTTTTAAGGCACAAGCTTTTCATAATTCTTGCATTACAGTTATGATAATTAAATTAATTGGGGGATAAAGTACTTAATTGGCATAAAAATAATATCACGATGCAAAAAACTGGCCTAAAAATGTTTCATTTTATTTATGCTCTAAGTATAATTTATTTTTTATTTTGGGTGAAATCTGACCAAGACATGTTTTTGACTGTTTTTTGTGAGTCACTCATTTCATTCATTGTAAAAAAAATATATATATTTTCTTATTTAGTTTTTTTTTTTTTTTTCAGTTTTCCAATTTAAAATGTTTAAAATAAGACATTTACATTAAGTAAATTTAAACTGCACAAGATGTTAAGATAATATCTTAATAGAATAGAGAATATATTTTAATATATCTTATCTTCAAAACTCCTGAACTTTTACTATTTCAGCATCAGTGCACCAATTTGAGTTGTTAGTAGTACTAATAAAACAGCAAAACTTTTAGTAATACCTTAATTAAAGCTACAAAATAACATCTTAATATCTCACACTATTTTGCTTTTCAAGTAAATATATGTTGTTTTAAGGATGTATTTATACTGGAAAAAAGAAATTCACAAGAAATTTTCACGCAATGCGTGTTATGATACTGCAAATGAGACGATTACAGGGATGGGTTAAATTGAATTGAATGAATGAGTTTGTGTATCTTCGTGTTCGCTGAGGGACGGGCTCACTTAAACGCAGAGTTGAGAGGTTGATGACAAGCTAGTTACTGAGTGGGAGACAAATTCCAGCACGATCTCCACCTCTTCCTTCTCTTTCGCTGTCTTGCTTTCTCCCACTTATTTTTTTTTTCCTCTGAGTGTACACTCACATTAACACACACACAGAGTCATCGTTTCAAATCCACCAAATGGTGTGCCGATGACTCCCTAAAGCTCGGGCTGCCGCTACTCACGAATCGACGACTCATCTTTAACACCTTCCTGGAGCTTGCACCGTGAGAGGTGTCACAACAAACTGGCGTTGTCACGCTGCACTGAAGCAAGGCGTTCCTTTAAGCACACACTCCTGTGCGCGCACACACCAACACACAACCTCACACACCATGCTGTGACAAGCCATTATCACAACAGGAAGGCTCATCACCGCCAGATAGGTCCACAAATGCAAACTTCACTGAATGATCCGCTGAATCCTGCTTTTCATTTTTATACTTCATAAAACATACATTTTTAGCATTGCACTTGTTTCGTGCAGTTGCAATGTAGTTTTTTATGTCCATTGTCCACCCCCTATGTCACTACGCACATATGCATTTATATACACATGGACGGATGGACAGATGGATGGATGGATGATGGATGGATGGATAGCAAACTCTCAAATACTCGTTCTTTTTAAAAGTAAGATTTACAGGCTTTTAAAGTTCCATATTCACACACACACACACACGTCCTGGCATGAGGTGTCTGTCAGGAAGCTAATTGTCATAATCAGGAACACTGGCTCCTGTCAATGACTCAGAGAGAGAGAGAGAAAAAGAGAGGAATAGAGTGAAAGAGAGGTGCAGGTGGACAGAAAGGAGGGGGTGTATGTAGCGTGACTGCTGGGCTGTCAACAAAACATTGGCATCCTTCTGAAAACCATCCGTACTGGATAACCCCGAACTAACAGCTCGCCAAATACTAAAATGATGGGGAGAGAACAGGAGGAGGTGGCAGAGAAGAGAGACAGATAGACGGTGAAAGAAAGAAAGAGCGGAAAACAGCATGACCTCACAGCTTATTAGCGAACTGTTGCTCCTCTTCAAATCGCTGATCATGACATTAAAAAAGCTCTCTCTTTCTTTACAGGTGTGACATTCAACTAGCATTATGAAACAGATCTTTGAAAATGACACTTCAAACAGGTTTCCTTGAACACTCCGCCGTCTGCTATTGGTCAGACAAACTCATAGCTCCGCCCCTAACTAAAGTCATTGGTTAAGCCTCTGTTGCGGTCGAAGGCTGGTTGAAGGCTCAAACAAACAGAGCGATGTTTTGAAAGCATCATAAAGAGCCACAGTTTATACTTTTTATGGAAAATCAACTTACAAATGCCTTCATTATAGCTGACTCTGTATATTAAGAAAAGCATTTCAACATCCAAAAGATTACTCACTTCTCAAGTCCCTCACTAGCAACTCAACTATTGTGAGCAGGGCAAAACTTTATAAAATGTTTCCCAAAAGTTATGTTTCATCTGAATGGTTGCGGCATTGGCTGGTTAAGATCTAACAAGCTGTGCTAACAAGCCAAACTCTACGCCTCGGGCAGGACTTCCTTGGGTAACTGATACTGTGGGGCTCAACATTAAAGGGTAAGTTCAACCAAACTACCACTATGACACTTCAAAAAGTTCATAAATAGATGTAAAAAAAAACTAATCCATATGAATTGAGTGGTTTGGTCCAAATTTTCTGAAGATACACGATCACTTTATACGATGAACAGATTGAATTTAGGCTTTTATTCACATATAAACATTAATAAACTCACACATCAGTTGTGGTAAACAGAAGTTCATTCATTCCCGTGTTACGCAGCACGTTTGAGCTTCAGCAAGAACCAATGAGGTTCATTCTCATGTTACGCATCACGTTTGAGCTTCTGCAAGAACCAATGAGGTTCATTCTCGTGTTACGCAGCACGTTTGAGCTTCAGCAAGAACCAATGAGGTTCATTCTCATGTTACGCATCACGTTTGAGCTTCTGCAAGAACCAATGAGGTTCATTCTCATGTTACGCATCACGTTTGAGCTTCTGCAAGAACCAATGAGGTTCATTCTCGTGTTACGCAGCACGTTTGAGCTTCAGCAAGAACCAATGAGGTTCATTCTCATGTTACGCATCACGTTTGAGCTTCTGCAAGAACCAATGAGGTTCATTCTCATGTTACGCATCACGTCTGAGCTTCTGCAAGAACCAATGAGGTTCATTCTCTGTTACGCAGCACGTCTGAGCTTCTGCAAGAACCAATGAGGTTCATTCTCGTGTTACGCAGCACGTCTGAGCTTCTGCAAGAACCAATGAGGTTCATTCTCGCGTTACGCAACACGTTTGAGCTTCAGCAAGAACCAATGAGGTTCATTCTTGTGTTACGCAGCACGTTTGAGCTTCAGCAAGAACCAATGAGGTTCATTCTCATGTTACGCATCACGTTTGAGCTTCTGCAAGAACCAATGAGGTTCATTCTCGGTGTGTTCTCTGTATTTTTGCATGAACCAGTGAAGTTTGTTCTCACGCGTAAAGCAGGTTCGGTTGAGCTTCTGTTTACCACAACTGTTATGTGAGTTGATCAATGTTTAAATGTGAATAAAAGCCTAAATTCAATATGTTCATCATATAAAATGATCCAGTCTCTTTAGAAAATTCGGACTAAACCGCTAAATTCATATGGATTAATTTTACAATCTCTTTATGAACTTTTTGAAGCGTCAAAATGGTAGTTCATTCTCTTGCTGTCAACGGAGGGAAAGAAAGCTCTCAGATTTCATCAAAAAGATCTTCATTTGTGTTCCGTAGATGAACAAAAGTCTTACGGGTTTGGAACAACATGAGGGTGAGTAAATGATGACAGAAATTTTCATTTCTGGGTGAACTATCCCTTTAAGGGTTTTTTTCAGCTACTTCACTCAACATTTTTTTTTTTTTTTTTTTTTGAGTTTTAAGCTCACTAAATGTTATTAGATTTATGATTAAAACTAGAAAATAACAATAAAAATTTATTATTCAATTTTTATGTCATTTTACATAAACTGGCATTGTTTCAGGTATCTTCCGATATTTTTATTGGAAACGATTTTAAAAATAGTGATTAAAAAGTGAAAGTAACAGTACCCTTATCACACTCACTCTGACGCCATGCCATCTATATCGTCGAGCCCCATATTAACTCATATGATGTGTTTCTGTCATTCAGGGGCATTTTCACACCTTCTTCGTCTTCTATCTGCTGAGGACTAAAGGGGAAAAGATGAAGAGAAACGGAACTGTGGCTATACTTAGAAGGTTTGACAGTTTGTGATCACAACATAGAAAAAGAAGTGAGCAAATGAGTGAGAATGGAAAAAGAATGAGAGTCCAGGAAATTAGTGACTGTATGGGTCTTACAAGTCACATCACAGATTTAATGCACTTTATATTAACCCATAAAACATTATGTATCAACCTTCCACAAGGCTGATATGACCCTACTAAATAATTCATTATCTCTAAGAGCTTCTTTTGTTTCATATTTGATAATCAAGTATAGCTTAACAATAGCCAGTGTTTTTACCCAGGATTGTGTTTCCATGGTAACCACGAGTGTGGCCAAGAGTCAACCCTGTCACCACACGCTTCGCTCCTGTCCCATACTGTCTGTTTTTCCTTCTTTTGTACATTTCCCCGTACGAAGCCTTGACAGAATGGCTCAGGTGTCTCCTGCTGAACTGCAGATGCTAACATCGCTCGATTAACAACGGATAGATTATCCGAGCGATGTACATCGTGCTGCATGAAGGGATAACAGGGCTAGCGTGTTGCTCTGGTGATCACGATCATTCTGCGACACCGCCCACCTCACAAACCTAATTTTAAAGAAAGTCACACATTCCCACGTTGTGAGGTGGCAGTATCGAGTGTCCAACCAACACTTTCTCTGATCAACCCCTTGGGTGGGTTGGGAGGGACGAGAGGACCTTAATTTCATTCCCTTCCTCTCATGTCGTTTTACAAAAGTAAAAAAAAAAAAAATGCTGTGATGGCACTTTGTGTATTTAACCATGATGTTAAATCATGTTAAACAATCATTTAAAAAAACAAATCACGTCAGTGGAGGTGCTATGGGGTCTGAAAAGTTCAGATAAATAATAAAATAATAATACAAAATTGTATTAAAAAAATAAAAATAAAAATAATAATAATAATAATAATATTATATATATATATATATATAGTCAGTGAGGGCTGCCAGAGGGAGATTTGAAAAATAAAATAAAATAAAATAAAATTGAATTAAATTAAATAATAAAAAAATAAAATAAAATAAAATAAAATAAAAGTTTTCACATCTAACCCATTCCTTCCTAAAACTCGGAGACAATTGCTACAAAGTCAGTGCGAGTTGCCAGAGGTGTAAGGAGGTTTGAAAAATTCAGATAATAAAAAATAATAATAATAATAATAAAACACAATAAATAATAAGCACTGAAAAAAAGAAAAGAAAAAAAAAACATTTACTAAACCACAAAGTGTGTCAATGTTCACAGCTAACCCATTCCTCTGACACAATGGCTGCACACACTTTCCATGCAGCCTGGCATGGCTGCGCTCACCTGGCAGTTCAGGCTCGGAAAGCAGGGTGTGGAAGCTGGAACCAGGGCAAGATCAGGGCTCTTATTTAATCTAGAAGATAAGAAAAGAAAAATGGGGCCATGGAGGGCACACAGGTACTATTTTCAACACCCCATGTCCTGGGCTAACAATCACTGGATTTGGGGGGGGGGGGATCACCAGCCAGATCTGGTGATCAAGGAGTCAAGCATGAAGGACACAGTACAAAGCTGACTGACATCGTCCATCACAGTGACAACACAAGTTTTGCTGTATATTATTCAGATGTTCCACCAACTGCAATTTTTGCGTATTGTCACAGTGTGCAGATCCAAGTTGTTATTGAAGCTCTTAGACAACTGACAAGCAGAGGAAAATTACAGCGAAAGCGGCAGTCCCGCGACACGCCAGAGCATGAAGGCCGGTTTCTGCCCGCGCAATCGCGGTTCGAGAGTTTCCCATATGAGACACTTATCCATCTGCCGCAAATGTACCTCTTCACCGTGATGAATATTTCATGTTCTGATGGCACTTTTAAGACAGGACTAATTAACGAAAACTAGTTGATCTGGCATACGTTAAATCAGTTCAATTAAAAGCACGCAGGCAAACGCTACATGCTAATAGCAGAAGCAGAGGAATAATTGTATGTTGAGGGGGAAGTGCTGAATGTTAAACAGGCCCTGTTAACAGCACTTTAGCACTTGGCAATGAACTCCTCTCAGGATTACACCGACCCTTGATAATGGACTAATGCGGATCGGCACATCATACAATACAACACATTTGGAAAAATCAGAGGCCTTCCAATGGCCATGACATATCTACAGATCTGATAGACGGTGACATTGCAAACGGATTTAAACCCAGTTGGGGATTTGGGAACTTATACCAACTTTGACTTTTGGGTTTGGGAATTTTCTAAGCTAGCATTTAGACACAGATCTAGATGGTTCTGAAGAAAGGAAGCCTTCACCCTAACAATCATTCCAATGGCTTTCTACAATTCACAGCGAGAAGGAAATGTGTTCTGTGGTATTGTGGAGTAAATGTGTTAGCGCTAGGAGCGTCTCCACCCTCCCTTAATGGTTAGCTCTTGGCAGACAAGATGGGATGAAAAGTATAGAGACAGACTAAACCATCTTATGAAAAATAAACAGAGCTTTTAAGAGACAGACAAAAGTGCTATGGAAAGTGGGCAACCCACTGTCCACCGATTCACCTGAGAACGTTTGAAATGGTAATGGCCTTCCTGTCCAAAACTGAATGCTAACGTAAAGCCGCTTCTTTTTTACTCCATTGGTTTTTGTCGTATCTCAATTGTTACTTCTCGACAGAAACGGTTTTCATTGATGAGCACATTTGTGTGTCATTTTCCACAATTTTTTTGTAATACTTATTCAAGCTTAATACGCAGAGACTGCTGTAAGAATGGCATTTTAGGTTGATTTCCCTGTACACTATGTCTCTCTGGTGCTTTCAAAACATTGCTCTGTTTGTTTGAGGATACTGATCAGGGGTGTGTTTCCCAAAGTTGCAAGTTCCGTCGTTACCAACACAATTCAACAGAACTTGCGACCACAGTTGGCTAACGATGCTTCTGGGAAACACACCCCAGACCAATACAGTAACACTGACTCAACCAATGGCGTTTTGGGGCAGGACTGTCTGTTTGTCCAAACAATGGACCTCCCATAAAAGCGCTGATGGGAGTGGAAAGTTCTGCGCGTGATCTACTGACGACACACAAATGCATAATGCAACAAGGACAGCTGCAAAAATAACCCTGTCCATGCCTTCAGTTCAGTTCGAGTTAATTTATCCCTTAGGAAACTGGTTTTGCACAGGTGCTGCACATCACAAAAAACACTCACATAATAAACACTCATGATTACAGATTATTTAACATTAGAATAGCAGTTGGTATGAATGAGTTCTTAAACCTCCTTGTTCTCCCTCCCATTACTCTATATCTACGTCCTGATGGAAGAATAACTAACTCTTTGTGTAATGGGTGTGTTGGGCAATTGATTATCGCAAAGGCTTTTTTAACAACACGTCCTTTAAAAATGCCTTTTCATCGCTTATTTCTTGACTGCGTTTCTTTAGTAAATCCCGACAGTAGTTTTTTAACGCCAAAAGAGGGTTTGTGCTAACGCAAGTTGTTAGTAAATCTGGCCCTTAATATTTTTAGGGTAAAGGGTTTGTTAAAATCCCTTAAATCTAATTTGGGGATAACAGTAATTATGATGCTTTCATGAGAATTCATCAACATCTATTGGACTTATTGAACTATTGGACTGTATATTACGAGCATACCATGAGACATTTAAAGGCTCAACAAAACTGTTTTAAACCAAAACTACTACACATCAGTGCAAAATAGGGGTGTAACGGTACACAAAAATCACGGTTCGGTACGTACCTCGGTTTTAAAGTCACGGTTCGGTTTATTTTCGGTACAGTAAGGGAAAGAAATGCAAACATTAAACTGCAGGTTGTTTATTACTATAATTTTTTTTTACAAGTTGTTTACACTTTTTTAAACACTTTTTAATAAAATAGATATAAAATAAAAAAAGAATAAGAAATAAAATACTGCTGCAAAGTTCTCCACTAAATAAAATACTCTCAGTCTCAAACCAATATCACATAATAAAATATAATGAAAAATATAAATAAATAACTATGATTACAGTGCAGGAACAGAAAATAGCCCTATATTAAAATAATATTAAACAAATATATTAATGTATTATTATTTTTCAATAATCAATCAACATAATCAATTTAAGATTTTTTTTCCACTTTTTTAATAATTATCAAAATAAAATATAGTCCAAAGCTATTATTACCAGAGCATGTGATCAGAGCAGGTCATTTTACCATTGTTGCCAGCATGACTATACCAGCTGCTCAGCAAACAGAAGTCTAGTTACTACTGAGAAATGTCACCTTATTTGAGCGGACTTTGCTTTTCCAGTGCGTGATCGGTACATGATTGAAGTGTTTGGGCCGTTAACGACAGAGCAGAACGCGCAGCGCAAACAGGGACTCGAACATTGAGCAGAGAGCGCAGCGGGTCGTCGACACACACACACACACACACACACACACACACACCACGGAACGGAGAGTGCGGCGGCGCACACGAAGCGGAAAAGCTTTTTTTCGCCCTGCAGTCTATTTCATTGGTTTAGGTTACAGTGACGACGGGTAAAACACTGGTAAAACCAGAGAATGTCTAATAGGAAAAAACATTAGAATCAGCTGCAGGGCGGGATTTGCGCTGAACGCGGAGACTTCCGCCACTTAATATGTTCGTGTGGAAACACGAAAATGTACCTATGTTCCGCACACAAAATATTGCATTCAGTCATTCGGTACACACGTGCACCGAACCGAAAGCCCTGTACCGAAACGGTTCGGTACGAATACACGTACCGTTACAGCCCTAGTGCAAAACTAACTAGTTTAAAGTGTAAAACTGTAACTTTAACCCTGTCATATGTTCATTTTAAATACCCTAACTGTTCCCCGATAGTGAGTTTTACAAAAGAATGAGGCAAAATAAGTGTGAAAGCATGCAAAGATTGCATAATCCATTGGGAGAAATGAATATGGCACTGCAACATTATACTGTATGTGTGTAATATGTATATAAACAGTAAACTTTTTAGTCAGGGTTGCAATGACTGCAGTTCCCATGGAATTGCTTCAGGTTTTTTCACAGGTTTAAGGTTTGACATATTGCATTTATTGTATTTGACAGAAATGCTAGTATTGAAACATTTTACTCAACCGATTCATAGTCTTCTAATTATAAAACTGTGCTAGTTGACTGTAGGAGTGTGCAGAAATGTATGACAAGGAGCAAGAAGAAGAAGTATTTTTAAAACTAAAAATAGTTTATTTTTGAATAGTTTACCATTCAATCCACTTATTAAGTCAATAATGAAAACAGACTATGTTTATGATTAATACTATACTGTGTTGAAGCTAAAATAGCATAACAGTGATTAAAATATTAGTATTTTAGGTATGGGAATGACATATTTTGGTCACACTTTATTTTTAACACTGTAATTATACATTTAAGTGGCGAGTAATATTAATTAACAACATGTACTTACTACATTAGGATTAGTGGCATGTAATTATGCATAATTTACTGTTATCACTGCAGTAAGTACATGTAACATTTGTAACAAGGGCACTGTAAAATAAAGTGTTACCCATACTTTTAGTTACGGTAGGTCATTGGACTAGTCTTTGGTTAGTTTTGGTAAGCAACCCTTATCGTAATACTTTGTGTTTTAGATGTCTATGGCATGTGATGACATCACACTGTCCTCAAAACTCAAATGTGTGACATTACTGCTGGGGAAAAGTTAGAAAGCGTCACAAATACATGCCAGTAGGTTTCACATTTACTTCATTCAATACTCACATATGAAGCTCAGCAGGGATGTACATTAGATAAAGTCTACTTACTCTAAATCCCTAATCACCACGTTAAAAGAGCTGAAGAGGATGAAGACAAGTATGGTTTTAACTGGTGAGGGTTAGCATACCTCCCTGTGTGTAAACATCCTGTATTTAAGACCACGTGTGGTCAGAAAGTAAGCCAGAAACGACTGAGCGCGACATGGGTGGGTGTGTTGTCAGCGAGTTTGTGTGTGTGTTTACTTTTCAAACCCAAAAGCAGCACTAGATTATGTGACGATTTAAGAACCACTAAGCTGGACCAAATCTCACCCCGTACACACAACCAAACTGATAATGAGAGAGAGAGATATTACCGAACATTGCAAGGTGGACAGGCATAAGGAGAAATAGAAGAGGAAAAAACAGAAACAAAAACCTCATGACCACATCCTCTTTTTCACCCTGGGAGTGTAAAGCCCACTGCTGCCTAAGCTCTTGCCCAGTGTATGCTATCTCATTTCCAGGGGCTTTTTTCTTCTTCATTCGGTTCCTCCCCCAGGGCTTTCCACACAGCCTGAGAGCCCCCTCTGAAATATTCACAAGGCACCTGAGGACACAGGTCTTTGTGGGGCGGTTCCAGGGAGGTCGGCTCCGGTTTAACCCACACAACGAGTGCCTAATCTAGGGGGATGAACACATCTAAGTGGCTGATGAGCACAGCTGTCACTCCACACACACACACACACAAACACACACACACACACACAGCTCTAGGGAGCAAAGCGCACCTGTATGCATCCTCACTCACACAAAAGAACTTCCACAATCTAGTTTAAATGTCCACTCGGAAGATAAGCACGGTGAAGGAGTATTTTATACTGGTTTAAAAGGAAAACATTATGAATGAAACTCAATTGACCTTAATAGATCCTATATCAATATCCTAACAAACAGAATATCCCAAATGTACAGCTGCTGGTACACGTCAAGGTTTTCTTGCGATTTTGCCGCCTGTCGTGTGTACAGGTACACGTTCAAACCCAGATGTGAAATCAATATTTTTTGAGGAACTGTATAATAGGCTATTGAATTTGCATACTGCCTATAGATTCATTGATTTTAATAAATGTCTATATTGTCTCAGTTTGGGATTTGACTGTTTGATACAGACTGTCTTTGTTAAACTAGTCGGTTACAAAATTCCAGTTTCACGTTAATTAGTTGTGGCACACATCCCTATTGATAACGCATATGGTGTGAGGGTGTAAAAATGAAATAAAAAATTCAAAACGCAACAATTGTCTGCTGAACAGTCATGTTTGTGTTTAGCTTTAAATATTGATGCGAATCAAAAAGGATGCATTAAACGAGACACGTACCGTACAGATGTTTAATGCACAGTGTTCATGAGTGTGTTTCTAAGCTGATAAATATAATGTCAGGCTTTGTGTGGTCTTAAAGTGAGGGGGAGAAGCCGGTCCCCAGTGTTGTTGCAGGTTCATGATTTCTAACCTGTTACCCACACAGCACAGCCCACAGCCCGGGGAGAGCAGCCATCTTCCACACACTCCACCCACACACACACACACACACACACACTCAGCTGTGTGTCGTGTCAGCTTGCACCCCCATACCCTGCCCCCCCACATCAGCACCCTTTCTCCACCGTTCACACACACACACACACACACACGGCCAGTTGAACTACCCCCTCTTTATCTGTTTCTCCATCCCTCTGCACCATCAGCCACCTCCTCCCCCATATCTTGTCTTTCTGTGCAAATGTTCAGATTAACAACCGCAACCACCCTGAATAAACACAGCACTGCACTTACTTGTTCAACTAACTGCCTGAACCTCCCTCAAGATACACTTGCACATCCACACACATGTTAAACATGTATGCTGAAACATTAGAACAGTACAAACAGTCAAAACAAACTCCAGCGGGGTGGAAACCCTCATTTAAAATGAAGAATAATTCAGCACGTAAAAATAATATTCAGGGTTAAATACAAGTTCTGCACTTTTAGAAGCGTCTATGCTATCTATTTCCATAGAAAATGTCAACTTTAGTTGGCAGAGTCGGAACAGAAACTGTGTTGACAGAGTTGCACTTACAGTGGAAGTCTATGGGGCATTAATTTGCTGTTTTGTTTGTTTTTACGAACTGAGGCATAATTACCAAACCAGGCTCTCTGGAAAAATCTGATATTTCTGCAAAATGGTTTTACATTGATTCTTACATGTTCCGTGGCTTTCAAAGTGAAAAGTCCAGTGAGGGGAATGTGAATCTGGCAACGTTTTATTACATTGGTTGTTGTACGTATCGCGGCAGTTCGGAATTGAGTGGCTCTCAAAGGTTATTCACGTTTAAAAAAAATTTACTATCTACACTAAACCTTTACCATAAAACTAAAAGATAGTGATAACAAAAGCAAACGTGAGCTAAAAACGCATTTGCTGGTTTTTACCATTACGCATTTTTAGGTTGGGCGAAACGATTTTGAATGCGCGATTGCTTTTTACTTTCACTTTTGAATTCGCGATCACGCGTATCCTGTGTATAGGCCTATAATTTGCAGGCATCAGGGAGCCGCTTTCTATATGCTAGGTTTTGAAACCGCTTTCGAATTCACTGCCACTAAGCAAAACCACAGTGGGGGCGGTGCTGCGGTGGGCAAGTAATGAAATCGGTGTAAAGCCGAACACCATGTAACACTGGTAACACTGACTACCACAGCAAGCCTAGTGTAAAGGAATAAACGTTGTTGGTGTTCTACTGCCTTCAGTGTTCATTTCAGCTGGAAAAAGCAGTGAATTGTATGTATAGGTACGTTTTTGGACTTTTGCCAAAATGTAGGTAGAGGCGCATTTTTCCATTGAGCCCATGTTGAATGATCCTCTGTGGTACAGCAAGCCGTCAATAGAGTTTAACTTGTATTTAATATTCTATTAACAGCTTAGTAAGCGCTGGACGTGGACAGATATGATATTTCGGCTTCATTAAAACAGTTCCTAGAACACGACGCTGCTCTTTACTCTTATTTCAGTCCCTCTCTTCCCTTTACCCCACGCAGTAGGAACCAGTTCCCCTCCCCTGCTTTCTGTTGACACAATACAGCCACACCTGTGAGGAAGTCAATATGCATAGTGGACCAAATCCCCCTCCTGTCTAAAATGTTCTCCCAGTTACACACATACGGATTCTCCATTAAACAAAAACACCTGGACACGACCCTGACCTGCAACACTGCCCTCTAGAATGAGAGCTCTTGCTAAAAAGAATACACAAATACAGTGTGTGCACGTATCGAAGAACGCTTTTATCTAAAGTGACGTAAAGCATACTTATAAAGGTATATATTTGTGCACTCAATGTGAATCAAACCCCTGGCGCTGTTAGCAACACGCTCTACCTGTCAAACACTTTATACTCAAGTAAAGGAAGGTGGCAAAGAAAAGACTAGGGAAGCACCATATTTTAGTGCTTAATAACAGTTTGGAACTATCGAAGTATATAACAGATACAAAGACTGTATGCGGATCTCTTGTCCTGGATCGGTCAGTCCAGCACATGGTGTCATTAAATGATTCTAGGCTATCCTGAATGACTGTTTTCCATCCCAGGAGAGAGAGAGAGAGAGAGAGAGAGAGAGAGAGAGAGAGATGGGTGGACAGCCTGTACCTGACAGCACACACACACACACACACACCACTAACATCAAGACAACATCAATTACAATCTTTACATCTACATTAGATGCTAAGGATAAATAATGCCATTGTCATGTTAATTAACTTGTTGTTTAATTAAAATACAGGTCACGGGTGTCAGAGGTGAATTAGACCTATAAAAATGATCTGCAAAGGAAGTTGTCATGTTGGCTTCATTCTGTGTAGATGGGCATGAGGACAGTTCCTTACATAACCAGTTCTTCTGCTCAACTGACTCATTTTTGCACTGCAGACAGTCACAATTCCATAAATATATGAATGTAACTTTAAAAAGCGTGATGTTTACAATTATCCACGTTCTTATATAGTTATGTTATTTATCAGCGAGGTATATTTCGCACGTAAATGCGTTAAGTAGCCTGACATGTATTGTCTGAATACGACATTTTCGCCTATACAGTTATAAAACATTTCCAACAAACCAATCAGAATCGGGTGCACCTGTAGCGAACAAGAGCCGACACGGCGCGAGCAAGCGTCATAATAATCAATACAGAGTGCTACATTCTTTTGACACGCGCTGAACGATACATTGTTGCGCGTAACGCTCGATTCGAATCTATCAATTCCTAGACGCGCGTTCGAATTCATTGTTGACGTATATCTGTAAAACCGCTGATGTTTCGCCGTAGGCGAGTCAAACAAGTGGGGTCGCTCCCCTTAAAACCAACCCGTCAGGGAAGAGAAAATGGAGGAAGACGGAACTGACCAGCTTTAAGGGGGCAGACGGGGGGAAAAAGAGACAATAACCCGAAGAGCAGCGCTCATGTCACCTAACGCTTTCCTCAGTGAAGACTCAAATACACTCCGCTCTCCTCAACTTGAGGGAAGTATTAGGCTACGAGCCCCTGGGTTTAATTATGCAGGAAATAAAATAATAGAAAAGTGTGTCCAAAAAAAAAAAAAAAAATCCCCTTCCCTTTTCTGGTAGTAGGTTTAGGGTGTTGACGCAGCAGAAATTTCCAGCTGGAGAAATTCCCCTTTTGGAGGTTAAATGAGGGGAGGAGAGTGGGGTTAAGCCCTTGCCTGCCAAAGCTGAGCTTTTCATTTAAAAACCACCAACACCACATGCACTGACCCCCCAAAGGACATGATTCTAGGATTAAAACTTATGGCGAACGTTGTAGCCTAATATAATTAGTATTAAGTTCTCAATGGTGAAATGTTAAATACCGCGCGTCGAGACAAAAAGAAAGTCTCCCATCACTGCAATAAAAGTATCCTGAATGAATGACTGCACATCTGACAGCTGTTCTCAGCGCGTGCATCATCTGTCATGAACATGTTCTCACCTGGAAACGTAAAACAGGTTGCTGTCACGCAGTCTACTTAATGACGTGAAATAAAACAAACACACCGGCCTCGCGGAAACTCACAACTTCAACTTACCTGGATACCTGTGTTGAGGCGCGAGCTCATGTCTCTGCTGCCATACATCCAGATGACAAGTCAAGATTGTAAAAGCACTGAGAGTGAAGCCTGTGCGGTGGTCAGGAGAGCTGTTAGAGATAGTGTGGAAAGGTGAGAGAGGCATACCTGTTAACCCATGAGTTCTGGGGGGAGCGCGATGTCGATGCTTTGGAGCTCCAGTGTTTGCTCGTGACAGGTTTGAGAGAGTGTGCACGTCAACAATGTCAGCAGTCAGCTGGGAGACGCGCGTGTGTCGGTCAGTGTAATTCCCCTGCTCGCTGTCTCCCTCTCTCCACGCTCGTCTTTTTCTGTAATTCTCCCTCCCCTGCTTTTCCGTGTCTCGGTATCAGGAACCAACCTCCCCCTCTCTCTCTCTGTGTGTGTGTGTCTCTCTCTCTCGCTCTCTCTCTCGCTCGCTCGACTGAGAGTCAAATACAGGAAATGAGGCAACATAAACGCTCACATTCACCATCGAACCCTGGACAGCTCCAGCTGAACTCATGCAGCCATGAAGCCTCCAGGTCAATTATGAATATACAGAGGGCAACATGCCCACTTTATTATTACAAAGATGCTTATCCTACTAATATGACAGGTGGAATACGGATGCTGGATATAAATTTGATTTCGTCCTTGCATACTCAAAATCAATCAATAAAAGCAAAAATAATTTGATTAAAATAAACATACAGTAAAATAATTTAATTTAATTAAAAATAAATGTTATAATCCGAAGAATCCCCGTTGATTTTATACAATTTGATATATGCATGACGTGTAAATATAAAACTGTAATTTGTGTAATTAATATATATATATATATATATATATATATATATATATATATATATATATATATATATAAAACACACACACACACACACATTGAATCATTTAGCAGACGCTTTTATCCCAAGCAACTTATATTATGATGTTAAAATATGTAAAAGGAGCGGCCATTGTCTTTCCTAATTTCCCCTTATTTAATTTTTCTCCCATTGATTTTTTTAAAACACGAATTGCACATTTTAAAACTCGTCTGTTAGAGCTGCGAGTGCCCAGTTCACAGGGCATGTGATGATTTTTCCTGTGGCTCCTGCTGAATTTGCATGAGGAAGCGTCTGTGCGTATAGGCGCGTGTAGGCGTCAGTGAGTGAGCGGCTGCTGCACGCTTTTGTCCACTGTGCGCGTTCTCGAGCGCTTGGAGAGGGACACGCGCCCCCTAGCGGTGAGAACGGCGCGTCGAATTCGCCAACGCGGGCATGTCTCAATCACCTACCGACAAATGTAAATCACAGGAGGCGTGGTTACTTTTGCTCGTTTAGCATATTCTCAGAGATACAATGAATTCTGCATGGCTTTACACCAGTTTTCAGTTTTTTGTTATTTGAATGCTGTCAGGTAATGGTCAGGCCATTTTGAATTGCACATGTGCGTACTTGAGAGCTTTGGCCAGATCAGAATGTGTGTCAGGCAGGGTGGGTGTGTGTGTGTGTGTGTGTGTGTGGATTAAACCCATTGACCTGTGGCAGGGCTCCTGTCTTAGGCTCCTGTGTACGCGTGTAATGCTGATGTTCTTTAGCCACTCTCCGCATCCGCAATCCGTGTCAAAATCAAGCTGCTTTTCTCCCTCGCTCTATCCGTCTGCCTGTCCATGTCTGCCAAGCTGCCTGACACAACATAGTCTGCCTGATTACGCCCCCTTTTATCCTGCCACCTCTTAAACACCACCCCCCTGCTTCCAGCAAGGGGCTCAAACTTCATTAGCCCTCTTACGTATTTATTCATTCATATCATGAGCACTCATCAAAGCCGGGCCAGAGGGACAATGGCCAAGGAAGGCCTCGCATACACATAAGCATAGGGAAGTGTCCAGACAACATAGCAATCATATTATTTTCAAAACCTCTCAACAAATGCACAGGCAGTCCTGCTAGTGCTAGAAACTCTAGGCTAGAAAAAAAAAAAAGTTTTTTGACAAATTACCCATGTGAAAAAGAAGTGCACTTTAGCATACTTTCAAAAAGAGTACTTGAAGGGGTCATAGAATGAGAATTCAAAAGTTTTAAAGAGAGTTCCACATGTAATACTAGCTATTTCATATGCAAACATGTCAGCCAATCACAGCAGTGGGCGTTTACACTGAAGTCTCACAGCAGACACGCCCCTTAAAACAGAGCGTTCAAATCAGAGGCTAAAATCAGGCTTGGAAAAATTCCTTTTATTTATAAATTATGACAATTTTTGATGTTAAAATCATACTAACATTATAAGGGCACCTCAGGAAACATAAAATAATAAAATAATCCAGTCTATGACCTATATAAGAATATATTTAGTTTTCAAACTAATTGCATGCTTATTGCAATTAAATGAAAATGTATTATAATTAAAAATTATATTAAATGCAATTAGTTTGACTTAAAAGTGCTTTTTTAAGTATAACTTAAGTAGCCTATAAGTTAAGGATTTAAGTTATAACTTAAGGACTTAAAGTCCCCTTATTATGCTATTTTAAAGTTTCCTAATGTTGTTTTGGAGTCTCCTACAACAGGTTTACATGCATCAAAGGTAAAAAAAAAACCACTTACATTTTCTCATAATATACACTTACATCACCACGTTTTTCAATAATTCTCAAACTACTCGTCAGATGATTCAGTCCCTCCTTTCTGCGAGCCTACTCTGCTCTGATTGGTCTACTCTGCTCATTATCATAACTGAACTTCAGCTCCGGAGGCTTCCTCAGTCCTCAGCGATTGTACACACTGTAAAGACAGTAACGATGACGTCGATTTTCCCATATCAATCCGAGTCCAATTATGAAACATAGGAAGAACTAGTTATTCATCTTGAACTCAGTGATATGCTATTCAGTTTGAGGTACATTATGAGATGTTTCAACTGTAATTCCTCACCATCAGCATTAACAAGATTATGTCCATCAACAAACCGATGTGTATATTTCAAATTTATTGCGGTGCACATGCGGGAACTGCATTAACTGTATAAATAACAGTGCATACGTTAGCCGAGCACTAACGTGAATGACTGGTGTAACATTAAGGTTTGTAAAACAAATCTCTAAAATTACACAAAGTGGTACAAATGACAGACAATCTGCATTAATGGACACAGTTTTATGTAATAGTGGGCCACAGCTGATTAGCATCAACTATTTCAGTAAGACAGTAATAGCGCGAGTTAGCCGGGTAGCTGGAGACCTACACAATATAAAACACAAAACGAAGTATTTTGAACACCCAGTAGAAAATATATCAATAATTATTCATACAGGTTGTGATTCTGAGGAGGCAGCTGGCCCAAATAAACTGGGTACTGACTCATCTTTCAAGAGCAAACGTTTTGCGAATCCTATGTTGAACTCCCGCGAGATTTGAGAAGCAGTCGTCAGTAAAATGACGTGTATGTGGGCTGGTCAAGTTGTTCGCGGGCGGACAACGTACAACATAGGTGGGGCATTATGTAAATGTATTTTCTAGTGACGTAGAACCATCACACAGTGGGATTCGACAGACAGATGACTCGTTTAGGCGGTTCAGAGTCGATTCTTTCTTTTGGGAGACAATAACTTTATTTATCGTGCACTTTCAACTTTACAACTTTGCAGACCGTTTACATTCACAGACAGCTATATTACACACTGCATGAAAGGGAATATTCAAAAAACCATAATAGTTGCACCTTAAGTATATCTTTATTAAGTATATTATGTAATTTCACAATGATTTCTATTGTCTTTGAAATATGGTTAAAGTTTATAGTCAAATGTACTGACAAGAACTTTTGGTAAACTAAAATACTTAAATGTAATTTCTTTTGAAACTTGTATGTCATGTATTTACTAGTACATTTAATATATATTAACTTTAATTGTGATATCAAATAACACACTACAGTTAAAATTATAATCAAGCACTTTACGCGTGCTTTAGTATGTTAGTCAACACATCAAAATAAGTGCACTTCTTTAAAGCACGACAAAACATTATTAAAACAATGATTTAAAATGTTTTTTTTAAATAAAACTTTTAATTTGACATTATTACAAAGTGCACTTTTTTAAGTGTAATTTTAAGTGTTAATTAATAAAGTGCCCCTCTCTTTAAGTATGCTTAGCTGGCCTTTTATTTCATTAATATTACATTATTTGCAAGTACAGTTTGTTTTTAAATATACTTAAAAGATTTGAAGTACACTACAAGTGCATGTTCAATACAGTTAAGTAAGTGCACTTCTTTTTCACAAGGGTAGGCATCTTGTTGCTGCCTAAAAACTTTATTTAGGCCACTACAAACACATTTTAACTCATCAATACACACATGTACGCACAGATCGTAGATGCATAATTAAAAGAAAACACTCCCGTAAGACGTCAGTACAGGAAACGAGAATGGAGTCCAAGTGCTGACATGTGTTTGAACTGTGACAACAGGAGGAGAAACATAAATAGCATCCTTGCAAACTTTCTGAAGTCTGAAATTAATTGCGTCTTTACTCCGGCCCCCCTACCGTGAAGCGCAATAATCGCACACGTCAAACAGGCGGGAGCAAAATATATATATATTTAAACATTAACTGTCATAAAAATAGCACGGATGGATTTCAAAGCACCGTCCCCCCACCTTTCACTATCAATTTGCCAGCGAGCTGAATAGTGCTCTGTTTCTGCCAGTCTGTCAGTGGATGTGAAGGGAGACCAGGTGTGTGTCTGTTCTATTCAGCGACGGTGCTGTTTTCTATGGGGAGTGCGGGGACGTGGTGTCCATCTAAAGGTGCAATGTGACGATAATGGCAGCTGACAAAAACCAAAACCGACTTCTACACTAGTACCTGCTCTCAAAAAAAAAAAAAATACTCAAAACAAACAAACAAAAACAACATTGGAATGACAGCAAAACAATGACACCTTCACAGGCATTATTGGGTGAATGGAAAAGAGGTTGGATAAACTGAGGAAAGGGAAGTGAGAGTGAGATGTGTAGTACTGTAGATTAGATACGTGACCGACTATCAAACAACATAACAGCTCTCAGGTGTCTGCATGTCCATCGTCGTCTAGTCTGGTCAAGTCTGGTCAAGTCTAATCTTGTCATCATGAAGCAGTGTTCAACACAGGGCACTTTCACACCAGAGCTTTTGTTGTGGACTCAGGTCCACTTGACGTCAGGGTTCAGTTAGTTTGGTATGGCGTTAAACTATAAACAAACAAACAAACAGTTTGTTTGGTTGGTGTAAAAGCATTTGCACCTTGTGTTAACTTGTGTGAACCAGCAAACCACACCTCTAAACCACAGTCTTATTTTGAAATGTTGAGCTCAGAGCTGGTGTACGATTCTTTTGGACTTGCAGTTGGTATGAAAACAATCCGGGCTAATTTGCACAAGTGAACAGCAATTGGTTATATATTAGTTTGTTAGGCCTGAAACATCCTCTACTCAATTACATGAACACACTCTTCTAGCTACTGTACAGAAGCTCAAAGTGTCTTGGTGCTACGAAATACCTCAGACCGTATGTGTTGCATTCTCAGTGTTGTATGGTGGCTGAGAGAGCTGAAAGTGCTGCAACTGAAGAAAACACCATCAAATACAGAAATGAGCTGCAAATACTCACAATGCACATATGATCAGGATGTTAAAGTAAACAAAAAACGTTGCGAGTATTTGAAGTGTGTTTCTGTATTTGGTTGCTTTGTGAGTATTTGCAGAGCGTTTCTGTATTTGATTGCTTTGTGAGTATTTGCAGTGCGTTTCTGTATTTGGTTTAGGGCTGCACGATTAATCGCAATAAAACCGCACGCGATTTGGCAAAGGCTGTGATTATTTTATGCGCAGCTTGTCAGTGGAGTGCGGCTGATTGGTAGTAAATACTGCCCCATTTGAACGCCAGAGGGCGCTCTCATGCAAACAAGATAAATATGCCCCGCCGCAGAAGTACAATAATTAGCATCATTCCAGGAAATCCCTATGGCTGTATCTGAATAAACAGAAGATCGAAACGCTTTGATTAAACATGACTTATAAATACACGACTGCCTTATTCTGTGTAAGAAGGCACATCATCTCAAAGAAGGATGCTAAACTGTCGTTATGAAGTGAGTTTGGAGTAAATGCATGTTATTAAATGTTGTCTGTTGTTGGACAAGAGGTTCATAAATGCTTCTCATGTTTTGGAAAGATGTTTGACGCGTGTTGTTTTTTCAAATGCACGTTATAAGTGACTCAAACTCACAGTGCTTTCAGATGGAGCAGCGTTTACAGAGCCATACATCAATGACAAGCTGCGCATGAAAAAAATAATCGCAGCCTTTGCGATTTTAAAATCGCGATAAGCCATCTAAATTTAAGTGCGATTACATGTAAATTGCGATTAATCGTTCAGCCCTAATTTGGTTGTGTCGTGAGTATTTGCAGAGCATTTCTATATTTGGTTGCTTTGTGAGTATTTGCAGTGTGTTTCTGTATTTGGTTGTGTCATGAGTATTTGCAGAGCGTTTCTGTATTTGGTTGCTTTGTGAGTATTTGCAGTGCGTTTCTGTATTTGGTTGCTTTGTGAGTATTTGAAGTGTGTTTCTGTATTTGGTTGCTTTGTGAGTATTTGCAGTGCGTTTCTGTATTTGGTAGCTTTGTGAGTACTTGCAGTGTGTTTCTGTATTTGGTTGCTTTGTGAGTATTTGCAGTACGTTTCTGTATTTGGTTGCTTTGTGAGTATTTGCAGTGCGTTTCTGTATTTGGTATAGCTTTGTGAGTATTTGCAGTGTGTTTCTGTATTTGGTTGCTTTGTGAGTATTTGCAGAGCGTTTCTGTATTTGGTAGCTTTGTGAGTATTTGCAGTGCGTTTCTGTATTTGGTAGCTTTGTGAGTATTTGCAGTGCGTTTCTGTATTTGGTATAGCTTTGTGAGTATTTGCAGTGTGTTTCTGTATTTGGTTGTGTCGTGAGTATTTGCAGTGTGTTTCTGTATTTGGTTGCTTTGTGAGTACTTGCAGTGCGTTTCTGTATTTGGTATAGCTTTGTGAGTATTTGCAGTGTGTTTCTGTATTTGGTTGCGTCGTGAGTATTTGCAGAGCGTTTCTGTATTTGGTAGCTTTGTGAGTATTTGCAGTGCGTTTCTGTATTTGGTAGCTTTGTGAGTATTTGCAGTGTGTTTCTGTATTTGGTATAGCTTTGTGAGTATTTGCAGTGTGTTTCTGTATTTAGTTGCGTTGTGAATATTTGCAGTGCGTTTCTGTATTTGGTTGCTTTGTGAGTATTTGCAGTGTGTTTCTGTATTTGGTTGCGTTGTGAGTATTTGCAGTGCGTTTCTGTATTTGGTATAGCTTTGTGAGTATTTGCAGTGTGTTTCTGTATTTGGCTGCATCGTGAGTATTTGCAGTGCGTTTCTGTATTTGGTTGCGTCGTGAGTATTTGCAGAGCGTTTCTGTATTTGGTTGCGTCGTGAGTATTTGCAGAGCGTTTCTGTATTTGGTTGCGTCGTGAGTATTTGCAGTGCGTTTCTGTATTTGGTTGCTTTGTGAGTATTTGCAGTGCGTTTCTGTATTTGGTTGCTTTGTGAGTATTTGCAGTGTGTTTCTGTATTTGGTTGCGTTGTGAGTATTTGCAGAGCGTTTCTGTATTTGGTAGCTTTGTGAGTATTTGCAGTGCGTTTCTGTATTTGGTTGTGTTGTGAGTATTTGCAGAGCGTTTCTGTATTTGGTTGCTTTGAGTATTTGCAGAGCGTTTCTGTATTTGGTTGCTTTGTGAGTATTTGCAGTGCGTTTCTGTATTTGGTATAGCTTTGTGAGTATTTGCAGTGTGTTTCTGTATTTGGTTGCGTCGTGAGTATTTGCAGAGCGTTTCTGTATTTGGTAGCTTTGTGAGTATTTGCAGTGCGTTTCTGTATTTGGTTGCGTCATGAGTATTTGCAGAGCGTTTCTGTATTTGGTAGCTTTATGAGTATTTGCAGTGCGTTTCTGTATTTGGCTGCGTCGTGAGTATTTGCAGCGGGTTTCTGTATTTGGTTGCATCGTGAGTATTTGCAGCACGTTTCTGTATTTGGTTGCGTCGTGAGTATTTGCAGCACGTTTCTGTATTTGGCTGCGTTGTGAGTATTTGCAGCTTTTTTTCTGTATTTGGTTGCGTTGTGAGTATTTTCAGCCCATTTCTGTATTTGGTTGTGTTGTGAGTATTTGCAGTGCATGTGTTGTCAAACTAATGAAGATGTTTTCCTAATATGCTGGTGTGTTTTTCTATTTGTATGTCGTCACCTTCCTAAAATAATTGCCCAAGTCATTTTTTCAGGTTTCTCAGAAAACACAAAAAACTGAAAAATAACTTCAGAGGTTGAGTAGGTTTTCGTTCTTCTTGATGCAGCTGCCATCTTGAAAAGCTTGTAAAATTGCCCAAGTCTCATTGTCTTTTGACTTAGGCAAAATAAAACGGCCTAAGTCACACTCTTGACATAGGCCATTATACTACGGTTGGTAGAATTGCATGATCTTTTCAACTGAGGATGTGGGCGATTTTACCAGAGGTGGCCAGCATCATGCACATTGCACTATGAGCAACAGTTTGAGGTACTGATGGGACAAACAAAGCTTTTCAAAATTCTGAATCAATTGAACCAATTGTTTAGCAAATTATTCACTGTTTCAAAGTACTCGAACACCACAGCTGGTGACGCCTGCTGGTCAAAACAACGTAAATGCAAAGACTCAGCTCAAAAACATTTTTTTTTTTAAACTAACTGCAAATGTGTTCTTGAAAGTAGTAATATATTAAATGTGATTTACAAATCTTTAAATAACATTAAATTTGAAGTGTCTGTAAAATATCTGTTCTTTTATTAATTTGTAGGGCTTTATTTTTTTATGGAAGGCTTGGTTATTCAGAACCCCTGAAATTTCTAAACATTTCGAAACAGTTATGATGAAACGAAGCCTTGTTTACTGAATTCATGTAACAGTTTGATACATGCTCCAAACCACTGGATTAAAACGAATGATTTGCAAAGGTTTTGAAACTTCACAAAGCTGTGTTTTGAAAGCACCCAAGACTACAGGACAATCTTGCTACAGAATCAAGTTAGCTAAACTGTTGATGTCTATAAAACTAGATGTTTATTAGCTAAATAACAACATATCCAATTGCATGGCAAGGGGTGTGATAGCAGACAGTCAGTCAATCTTTCTGCACGAGTTAACTAATCTGTCAACATGTTTTTATTTAGCTAGCTAGCTAGCTCAATTAAACAGATACTGTCTAATGGCACATACATTTTAAATTATGTTGCCCCCTTGAGTACTAAGGTTTGTTCCTGCTTCAGTTACACAAAAAAGCCCAAGTATAGGCTACTGTATGTCTGCTTACTTTTACAGAGTATATGTGCATCCTAATTTGTGCATTAACTATTCTATGCCATTTTGTAGTATAAATAATGTGTTCATTCTGAAATTCTAAAGAGAAAAAGGGCACTTCAAATACCCAGATGATGAAAAAAATGTTGGATATGTTGGACACTTCATGCACTCAACTGTCACAGCTTTTGCGTAGGGGAGAGAGAGGGAAACCCATGAATCTGATGACAAAATAACCTAATAAACTTCATACACTAGACAAATGAGTACGTAATGCATAGTATAAGTGCATAGTGTATAGTACGTCATTTGGGAAACAGCTCCAAAGAAATTGCCTTATCAAGCAACTCTTTGAATTCAATCAATCCACATGTCTAATCTATGTAGTTTTTTTGGGGTAAAATATGCAGGCATATTCTTGTCTTGAGTTGTTACTCAGTTACTTTAGTAAACAGCGGCCGCTAATAATCTCAGAGGTACTCATGTTGATGATGCAAAGGTAGCAGGGTTACAAATACTAATATATGAAAAAAATCGAACTGTTCAGACCAGACAATCGAACCAAGTGTGCTAACTGGCCTAGACTCACTGAGTTAGAACAAGGTTTTTACTGCAGTCAGAGCCCTTTATGTTAGAGACGGACTGTGCTGTGAGCTGGGCTGAACTCGGGCTTCTCTCCTCTCTCTTCCCACTCCACCCACTCCATTTCCTCTTCTTCTCTCATTTCTTTTGTAGCACCGAATGGCCTTGGCTGACCATCACTAACCACCCCCCTTGCTGCCCACCGCCTCTGCCCGCCTCAGAAATCACTCAAGGCCCTCTCTCTCTCTTTCTCTCCTGCTCCCTTGCTTCATTTCTGTGCGGCTCTTTGCAGTCAGAGGTGACCTTCCCCAGCTTACAAGCACATAGACTCAAGGCTTGTCTCCTGTTTAGCTTTAACAAGCTCCTATCTTTTCTTTCCTTTTCTCTCATTCAGTGTCAGTGTTTTTGAAACATAAAAAAACGAAAGCTAACCAAGACTAATGTTCCTCAACTCTTGTAGCTGTCTCTCTTCTCACCTTATATCTCATTCACTCGCCCCGTACTTGCAGGGGGGAGTATTAGAGTACAAAACGACCTTCTCTTCCCCCGAAGCAAAAACATCTTATAGCAGAGGTCGCCCTCCTGATACAGCTCTCCAGATTGGAACACTATACTGCTTGTTTTAATGATGTCAGGGAACATACAAAGCTTCCAGGACATCGCTTTCTCTATTCTTTTGAAATACTAAAGCCTTTCCTTACACCCTTTGCCAATTTCTTAAATCTGGGAAATCATTATATATAATAAATCATATATAATATAAATACAAACATGGTTTGTTCTCCCAAAAATGAAAATTCGGACATAATTTATTCACCCTTATGTCGTTCCAAATTCGTAAGACTTTTGTTCATCGTGAAATGAAATCTGAGAGCTTTCTGTCCCTCCATAGAAAGCTACGCAACTTACACTTTGACGCTTCAAAAAGTTCATAAAGAGATTGTAAAATGAATCCATATGAATCTGTTTGGCCCAAATTTTCTGAAGAGACTAGATTGCTCATTTAGGCTTTTATTCACATATAAACATTTATCAGCGAACATAAATAGAAGCTCAACCGTATTTGCTTGACTTGCGAGAACAAACCTCATTGGTTCTTGCTAAAGATCAAACGTGCTGTGCAACACGAGAATGATCCTCATTGGTTCTCACGTCAAGCGAACATGCTTGAGCTTCCGTTTACCACAACTGATGTGTGAGTTGATGAATATGTGAGTAAAAAGCCTAAATTCAATCTGTTCATCATGTCTCTTCAGAAAATTTGGACTAAACCACTCAATTCATATGGATTAGTTTTACAATCTCTTTATGAACTTTTTGAAGCATCGAAGTGGTAGATGCGTAGCTGTCAACGAAGGGACAGAAATCTCTCAGGTTTCATTTAAAACATCTTCATTTGTGTTCCGAAGATGAATGAAAGTCTTACGGGTTTGGAACGACATGAGGGTGAGTAATGATGACATAATTATTTTGGGTGAACTTACACTTTAACAGATCTAATGATACTGAATGAATACATGAAATATATAATATAAATATATAAAATACTAAATGAAAAACCTATATTAACTTTATATTAAAAAAAAAAAAACATTACAAAGACAAACATCTAAAATATATAACCATTACTGAGCTCCATGTTGCTCTTCACAGCAGTCCCAACCTTTCCACCTCACGAATGGTTTGAAGGTCTAGTGAGAGCTGCATGTGTTGAATGAGGGGGAGGAAAGGGTTAATCCTAAACGTTGCCTCTTGCTTTAACGGAGCAGCAAGCCATTTAATCTGACCTTACCTAACCTTTAGGGGCCGTGACACACTCCCACACCAGAACAAATTACCACTGACCTCGCTGGGAAGGGGCAGCTCTCGGCCACGAGTGTGCTCAGGTCATCGGC
Source organism: Abramis brama (assembly GCF_963993115.1). Lineage (NCBI taxonomy): Eukaryota > Metazoa > Chordata > Actinopteri > Cypriniformes > Leuciscidae > Abramis > Abramis brama. Next base: position 10,639,189 of record NC_139984.1, on the reverse strand, counting down.
TCTGGGCTGCATGGGAACTACAATACAATATACATGAATATATGAGTGCGTTACTCAGGAAATCAATGCATTGTGTATTTTTTCATTAGACAATACAAATGCATACCAGGATAAACACAGCTTGGTTTCGTGTACTTTTTCCTTTTTGCCCCAGGGCGGTTTGTGCACAAAATATTTTCCAGGAGTTTTTGAAGATTTTACAGAGTGGTTTCATATAGATAAACAATTAGGGGTAAAACACAAGAGGAACTGATGTCAGTAAAAGTCCAGAAAAAATTTTCAGACGAAATTGGTGTTTTTGCCTACAAGAACATGCCATTTACAGGGAAACACCCTTTTGGCATGATAGAGCTTCCTCCATACAGATCTCAAAAGCCACCCCTGTTGTGTCCATCTTTCATCATATTACTCTCCTCTCGCTTTATTACTCTTTTCCTGTATGAGTGACTCTCACAAAACAAGTCTAGATCATGTTTCACTCCAGATGTCCAGATGTTTACAGTGTTTTAGTATTCATCATTACCCTCAATGCCTCTCAATGATGTTCTTATTACGGTATTATAGTTTTTATAGTAGTAAAGTAAAAAGTGCTGTGATACAATATGACCATGATGTAAAAAATACGTTACAAGTCAAATAATAATTGTAATAAGAATATTGGAAGACGGGCTATGAAAATAAACTAACTGTCTTTATAAAAATAGGATTCATTACATCATAAAATGTAATGCCACAGCCATACTTCTTTATATTTGATGATGAAATATGAAGTTTCTTTTTTCCCCTCTTCTTCCTCCACTTTCACTCCCTCACAGCCTACTCATCCTCTTCTCAAGCTGTTTATCTATTGGGGAGAATTTTTTTCTTTTTTTTTTCCATAATCGTCTCAGAGGCTGACGACCCGTTTCCACACTAGCGAGGTGGAGGCCTGTGTGTGTCTGAACAGCGGTTAATGTGAAAGGACAGGCCCCCAGCCTCTGCCACGAGAGAAAGGACGAGAAGAAAACACACAAGTGCAGAAAGAACCGATAACCACTCTCGCTTTTTGTATCCTGGTCCTTTTCTTCCTCCCTCCCGCACTGAGGGATATGTATTGGAAAGTAGCTGGCACCAGAGCCCGTGATGTCACTGCTGGTAGGTGTTTAAGCAGCTTACTAACATGAGAGGAAGAAAGAGAAAAAGAGAGAGCACACAGCGTGGGTTGAAAGGGTAGGGGCATGTGCAGATGCTGTATGTGGGTATGTGCTTGGTGGAGGATGATGTGTGTCAGAAGGGCAGATTCATGGAGCCGGGAGTGACCGTTCTTAGGCCATGAATGTCTGCGAGAGTTGCTGACATACTGAGTTTGAAGACGTGATTAGTGGTGTTGCCTAACAGAAGAATTACTAATACTATTGCTCATACTTGGGGATGTCGATCAAGGATTTGAACAAAACTCTAAAGGGCCGTTCACACCAAGGATGATGACTATAATGAGATCTATGACGTTTTAATAATCGTTCTAATTCTATGAGAATAGGGAGTCCACACAATAACTATAAAGATAACGACACAGAGGAACGATATTGTTGGAATCACTTTCAGAATGAATTCTTCCAGCTGATGAATGATAAAAAAAAACAAAAAAACATTGATAGCCAACTCGCTGCCACTGTCTTTTTGCTTTTTCGTAGAAATAAAAATCATTTAGTTAATGACGCTAAAAATATATACTGTTAACACTTGCTCTGCTCCATACAGCACAAGCTGCAGAGTCAGATTTCACTTATTATGTGACGAGAGTAAGGAGAGATGACGGACAAGATGATGGTGTGCAATAGATCCTGAGCTTAGTGGTTGCACAGACCAGTCTTCTTTAATGCTCTGCCATTACGATTTAAGCTTGACGTTGACTAGTCTCTGATCATGGCCTATAGAGGGCGCAACAGGATAAGAAATCTTTGAAGTCCACTTTTACGCTCAGTTTCCAACAGTTAAAATGACAAGTAAATGCATAATCCGAGAGCAATCCACAAGATGTTTGATTATATCATCTGGATGCTCAAAATTGATCGGGTGAATGCACGTATTAATTGTACACGCAAGTTAATCGCCGTTCTAAACGAATGCGCTGCTGCATTGTAACGCACACACATACAATCAGTAGCACGCAATTCACGCGCATGATCACACACAAAGGAACATTCAATAGCGCAGAAAGGTATTGTCAACACTGTTCTGTGATTTATTAATAAAATAGCTTAGAAACTGAAAAGTTCTAGCATATATTTCTAAGTAACTAAAACCCACAGCTTCACTATTAGTAGACAGATGGAATTAATCACAATTGCTCTCTGTAATTCATATAAATGTAATCTCTACTGTGCTACTTTATCTGTATCTGATATAGAACGGAACAGAAATCTGTGAGAAATATAAAGACCCAAAGACAAAAGAACTTATAAAAATAAGCTGTTATGTAGGAGCAATAGCCGTGCGGGCAGCGCTGTATCATATGCCGTTGCTGTGCACAAGGCAACCCGCGTTCGAGTCTCAGCTCGAGGTTCAGCCTTATTTCTTCATTGTTCAGTGACTAGTCGACGTCGACTCAACTTTAATCACTTAATGTCGACTTAAAAAAGTCAGTCAACCCCTACCTGAGCGTAATGGATAAATATCTTATCTTGTAAAATAGCAGCTCACTGTTGCCTGCAAATTATAGGCCTATACACAGAGTACGTGTGATCGAGATTTCAAAAGTAAAAAGCGAGCGAGTGAAACCCCGGTGTTATCTGTAATACATGTGTCGTCGCAAGTTTATTTACAAATGTAAATTTCCTCACCGTGAAATTCCTTGTAACAATATATCGTGCCTATATCACAGTACAAAGTGCAACAATATGCATTGTGGATGTTAAAAATGAATCGTGACATGTATTAGGATGTGTTTTCAGTGATCCAATCACAAGTGGTCAGCCAAAAGCGTCTCCTGTGACATTGTGTGGCTGTTTGACATGAGAATAAAAGAGAAACAAATGAAGACAAGATCCAGAATGAAGGTGTCAGAGAGACATATTACACATTTAAGGGGGGTCAAACAGAGAATCCAGCTGCGTTGTGTGTATATGTGTGTGTTTTGTTATTATGAAAGATTTAAGCCCCATGTGTTGTGCAAGAAGACCCACCCTAATAATTTTCACACTCCCACAGGATGGAATGGGTTAAAGGACGCAAAGGGAGAGGCATCATGGGAAGGCGTGGGATGCTCTATCCGTCCGGCCTGTTTTGCGGCTACAAAGAAAAAGTGAGGTCAGAAAAGGAGGAGTAAACGGGGAACAGCGATAGAGAGAAACAGAGGGAGGGAAAGAACATAATTGAAGGGTAGGGCTGCTGATCAAGACACACAAGGAGAGTTTCAGCATCGTCGACACACAAACAATGCTCACATGCCAAAATAATGATAGCACCAGGCGTGGACAGAATCAAGAGACAGTTCATATTGTGTGGGAAAATTTGTGGAATTCCATTGAATGGATTGAAGCAAACAATGTTTTAAGTGGACCTGAGAGTCCAACACTCCTATTGGTGGCTGCTGAAGGACATTCAAATTAGCCAAAATGGGCGGGGAAAGTGTCAAATATTATAAATCACAGGTGTTCTAGTTCTATAAAAGTGTTTGGAGCTTTTGGTGAAATTCTGATGACCCTTCTGAAATGAATATGTTCTATGCCAAACTACACAGGGTAAATGCACAGGGTAAATGTCTTTGGTACTGTACATCATTTGGGATTGAAGTTTTAAAGATTATTCACCCATTTTATCTTATGACAGGTTAAGGTTCTCTTGAAAAGTTGCAATAGTGACATGACTTGAGGTAACACATGTCTATAGAACATTGTGTGAGACCAGTTACACACAAAAGATTTAATTCAGTGTTTATTAGGGGTTTTAGAATGAACCTTAAGAATGAACCAGGCACATTGAAAGATCTAAAGACACATGGATACAGTTTCACCCAAACATCAACATGCATACACACAAACAGAACAACATGTCTTTGTCTTGTCCTCTCAGCAAACTCGTGCTGATGAAGACGCAAACACTCCCTCATTTGGTCACTCCTCCCCCATCTCTCCATTTCTCAGTTCCTCTATCCATCCCTCCCTTTCTCGCCTGACCAGCTCCACTAATTTAGTTTTTGATTTCTTCTCTCACCTCAACTCATCCCCATTCCTTCCTCTCTCCCAAGAAAAACACACCCACGAGAGTGTTAAAAGATGACATAGTATTGAACAAAAGGGGGGAATTACACTTACAGAATGATTTCTGAAGGATCATGTGACACTGAAGACTGGTGCTGAAAATTCATTTATTCTGCAGAGAAAAATTACACTTTGAAATATATTAAAATAGAAAACAGTTCTTTTAAAATGTATTAATATTTTACAATATTAATGTTTTACTGTATTTTTGATCAAATAAATGCAGCCTTGGTGAGCAGAAGAGACTTTCTTTTTAAAAATCATAATTATTCCAAACTTTTGACAAGTAGTGTGTGTCTGTCTATGTATATTATTATTATTATTATTATTATTAATATTATATTTAGGAAAATTACTTGCCTTTGCAGTTTTTTGTATTATTATTGTTGTGAATTAAATGTAAATAGCTTGACAAACAAAATTATGTTTTTATGATCCTCTAAAAAATGTAAATTAAAGTATATTTTTAAAAATCTTCCACGTTGTGTTCATTCATTTTTGAACTAATATTGAAAGCAGAATAAAGTGAAAATGGCAAAAATGTTTTGACTCTTTCAAAATAACAAAAAAACAAGAACGAGAAAGCTGTTTATCCATTTTCTACCACATAAAACTGAAAAATCATGCTGAATTCTTGATATTAAATAAAGAAAAATGAATGAACGCAGTGTACACAGACCCTTCTGCAGGGAAATAAAACACATTTATACACATTTACACATAAAACAACATTTGTCTCCCATGTCTTTAATTTCAATTTCATGTCTTTAATATCACACATACACTAGATTACGCATGCCCAGCATATTCTTTAAAAAGAAGAGAGAGCAATGTTAAATGAAGAAGTTAAAAGGAACTGTGAGCAACACAAGAAGAAGAGAGAGACAGAGATAGATAAAGCTGTCTCATCCCATCATATATAAAAAACTTCAGAAATGAGTACCACATCTCACAGGGGAGCAAGAAAGAAACCTAGAGAAAGAATGCTGAGAGGGAGAAGCAAATAGAAATCCCAATCAATACAGACTCTATGAGCAGCTCAGACGCAGAGAAAATGGGTCAAACAATGGCAGAAGAACAGGAATGAGCGAGGGAGAGACTGTGAGGGAGGGAGAGAGAGAGAGAGAGAGAGAGAGGAGGTGGTGACCCCTGTTGACTACCTATCCAAGACCCACAACCCCTGATGGCTTTATATGAGACTTTTGGGAGATTCTAGGCAATGCATTGTGGGATGCATTCTGCCTCTAGTCAGCTCAGTGACTGTAAGACACAGTGTGTTTGTGTCTTAATGGCTTAGCCGAGCACAACTGTTCTAACACACTGCAAAACAGAGTCAAAATGGATTGTATGTGAGCAGAAGATGTTTAGCGGAATTTAGTAATGCAAACACAGACCTTCCATATGGCTTATGTGAGATTGATAATGTTGTGTTTTGCGTACATGTTCTTGTGGCACTTTCGATACTGTTTACTGTTCAATTCCAACGTAAATGCAGCTAATTTAATTAAGACATTTTCTGAGGAAAAGTGAGTGGTCCTTTCCTTTGCAGAAGTGTCCAATTGAGGTTGCTTGATCATTTTTGAGTGATTACCTCTTTGTATTAGTATTACAAAATCACTAGTTTCTTTTTATGATGTTTCTAGTAAGCCTTAGGAAGATCTATTAAGTATTTAAATTATTCAAGCTTAAATGGTTTACATGACTCTGGGCCCCTTTTTGTCAAAGACAATATTCAAATGCCTTTTTATCAAGTCTGATATTTCCCTCTGGTATCACCAAGTGAAGTGTTTGTTTTGCAATGTCAATACATCTAGGAAATCACTAAAACAAAACAGTTTTTTACAGACGCTTTTACCCGGTGTCTGAAGCACGTGTAACTACATGGCGATACCATCAGCTGACGTAGTGCGATAACATCACCCGGGACGCCCGAGTGTATACATTTATTTTCTGTAACAGACTGATCTCATGAAATGGCGTATGTATGACACGCCAATTCGTATTTCCATTTTTGGCGTGTTATCAACACGCATAATCGCTTTTCAGCGTGTTTATCAACGCCGTTGATTTACGTTACATTACTGTATATAAATATATATGACCTACCCCAACCGCGTCCCTAAACCTACCCATCACTCGGGTTAATACCATTTATGTGTGTTCCCCTACCATCCTAGGAAAAAAAATATTGCTCCCCAGATGTAAATATACATTTTCCTCAGTTTCGCTCGGACATTTAACGGCGTACACATACACGCGGAATCACTCGGACGTATAACGGCGTACACATACACGCGCGTGGACATACACGCGGAAAGCTGAAAATGCGTATTAATAACACGCCACTGGACTTGAAAGTGGCGTGTATGTTTACGCAAAGTCATGATGTCATGTTGTTGAATCAGTAGTCCAGGGAGAGTGAACGTGTGGGTGGTTGTGTCACCGTGACAGCGTCTTGGCTGACCACTTGTGATCCCTGTCGATGTGGAACTTTACACTGCGTCTGATCAGATGATATGGGGAACACCATCAGAATGACCGGTGTCTGAAGCATGTGTTCAAACACGACAATTTTACTGGCCAACAACAGTCCATGATATCACTAGTGATGCGTCCGTGAGTATAAGAGAGCACCTGCGATATTTGTCATCTGCTATTATTTCTTCAGGAGCCATTTGCTTGTGTTAGCGCGTGTGAATGCGATTACCATGGAAATGCACTCAGGCAAGCATTTCAGGAAGTGTGTGCCTCTATGTTCTAGGTTTTTGACACCTGATGACACACATGATAGTCTTCACTGTATAAAGATTTGTCCTACTATAACTACTACTCTTTTGTTGTTTGATTAACTTTAATGAACAGACGGCAGCGGTAATATTAAGCTGCTGTCACTTTTAAGACGAATGCACGGATCTAATATACTCACCAAACCAGGCATTTTGACATGTTTAATTGTTTAGGCGTGAACCCAAAGCTCAAAGTTCACTTTGCTTCTCCCCCGCCGTTCCACTCAGTCTTGGAATGCGCGCACAGAAAGCCGCTTGGGGAACAGTATTCATTTCCCGGCTTAATGCAGTTCTAATAACTCTTTTTATTATCGAGCACGTCCTGCAGTTTAGCAACAGAAGACTGTATTTTACAACAATCACTTATCTAGCTAATTTGGACGTTAAGATCTGATTGGCTCTTCTGATTCTGATCTTTATAGAGACAACCTATCAAACTATAAAAAGCTATTACCGGCCAATCACGATTGGTGCCCGATCAGTAGGAGCACCCTTAGTCCAAATCTTCGCCGAAAAACTCTGAGGGACCTGGTCCGTCACAGGACTGGAGACAGGCCCAGAGGGCGTGGACACTCGTGCTCCTCCTCCTTCGAGCAATAAGGCACAGAGGAGGCAAGACTCTAGGAGGAAAAGGCAAGATCTGAGGGATGAAATTGATTTAGTAGACAAGATCAACTTACTGAGAAGAAATAACATCTCTCCTCCTTCCATCTCTTGCCTGATTTTCTAACTTTAGCCTGTGCTAATTGTCTTAGTACAGGCTATAGCAGGCCCTAGATGAGTACGGTGAGGGTCGAAGCAGCCTACCCCAGAGATTGGGGTATTTTAAGTAGCCTAGGTTATCTCCCTAATGGCTCCCCCTAAGAAGATAGCAGTATCATAGGTTGCAGTTAGTGCTTAGTATGCTGTTCTTCAGGGTTGAGTGTATAGCAGAATCCTCCCCCATTTCTGAGGGTCCTAAAGTAGGGTCCTCCGCTTCCCGCGAGAGCCTTTATCGATCTCTGAGAACCTGACGAGAAGTGGTATTTTGCCTTTAAGCATCCCTTCTCATATTTAGGCACCTTTGGGAGTGTTGGAGTCTTGAGTTCTGGGGTGAATCCAGTCAGGGTGTGAGTGTATTGGGGGAGCAAAGCTGAAGCTTCCCTGTGGATCCCTAGGAGTAGAGATTTTTATAGTGGGATATTAATTATTCTAGATAAAACGATTCCCATGCCTTCTCCTTCTAAAGGTAGTCGTAGGCTAATGGAACTAGAAATGTTCTCCCAGGGCCAGTACTCCCTATAGACCAGGGTTTCTCAATTCTGGCCCTAAAGTGGCCACTGCCCTGCAGAGTTTAGTTCAGACACCGATCAATCTCACCTATCTGCAATTTTCTAGTAACTATGAAGACCTTGATTAGCTTGTTCAGGTGTGTTTAATTAGAGTTGGAACTAAACTCTGCAAGGTAGTGGCCATCTAGGACCAGATTTGAGGAACCCTGCTATAGACCTTATGCGCCAGATAAACAAGCGTGCAGCCATCTTTACACCGTGTCCTAACTACACGTGACGCGACGCCGCGACAAAAGGTATCTTTTCCATGTTAATCAGAGTTTTTGTCCTAACCAGCCGCGACGGCGACACGTGATGATTCTATTTTAGAAACGATTTCAATTTTTCTGCGACGTCGCGGCTGGAACAACAAACATACAGTGATAATCTCAGGTACTGTTTATGTGCTTTATTTTATTTATTTAATGCATGCAATGTGACTTTGAATATCATATAGTGCTCCCAGCGTTGTAGCTGTAAAAGCAACAATGGTTAATTCACCTCAGATCTTGAAATTAAACAAATGGAAACAAGAACGTTCAAACTGTGAACAAACAAGTGTATTCTTTGACAAAGATTGTTTTAGTAACGTCTAGTGTGGACAGACAAATTATTTGTCGCTGGAATCTTATTGCATCGCGTCTGGTTAGGACACGGTGTTAGAATTTGTCTCTGACCTTCTGTTTTTGCGGGAGCTCTGTCTATTTCTATGGCATCACTGTTGAAGAGTAATTAGCTGGTGAAGTGGATTTACTTAATGAAAGTTATCGTGAGCATTGAAATGTTTGAAGTGGATGTCATAACAAATGTCAGTAGACCAGGGAGATTTTAAAACGAGCGGTTTATACAAAATACCGACCCAAACCTTTGAATGTGTATGTGTAAATTTCAGGGAGTGAGTAATGGTTAAATAATCAAATGACTTCAAAGGCATTTAGAAAAGGGCTCAGGTTGTTGTGTTGCTATTCAACTACTGAAAAAGTAAAAGGTTATTTTTTCCCTGATGGCATTTTAAACCTTTGTGCCATATAAACACATGCCGCAAAAAGTCAGTTTTACTCAACAGTTACAATATCTGCCTCTTGTGCATGTATTTGTTTCATGAGCAGCTCATGTTCCAGCCATTCATGATCGACACAAACTTTAACTCTTGCCCTCTAAACAAAAAACGCTCTTTCTCATCAGCGAGAAGGATGTGAAATCAGACAAGGCCTGTCACAAAGAGGCACCCATGAGCTCAAAATCCTTTTGAGACGCAGAACACCTTTTGCACCTCGTGTGAAAGCGCGCAGAGAGGTAAGATGAAAAGAGTTGGTGGAAAGAGTTTCAAAATCTGAGAACAAAAGACTAATTGGCCATCTCTTCCCCTCACCCTAGGTTTGTGGAGGACGTTTGTGGAGCGCAGAGAAGTGAAGAAAGAGAAGTAGAAATGTTGGTCACTGTTACACACACACACACACACACACCAACATGCATGATCTCTCAAACATATCTATCCAGATGGTGTTTAACCTTTCGCCCACACACACACATGCACACACATGGTCCTCCATCTTTCTTTTAAACCAAAGTACTGTAAACACTTTAGGAACAGACCTCTTATCCAAATATCCTTTAACCATAAACACACTCTGATGTGTTGCTGCACAGACTCAACCCTTAATCAGCGCACACACACAGAAACATATAGACGGTCATGTAGGGTTCTTCCCCCTGAGGATAAAGCCTATTGTTATACACCAGCGGGATGAACTCAAAGAGGATCTACACACTGCTCTTCATAACCTCCTATAGTCTGTAGCTTCTCTGTATTCACAACTCTGGGTGGAAACAACACAATGCCTCACCTGACACAATCATTAATATTCATTAATATTTTATTTAGATGATTGGCATACTGTATGCACCTTGCCTTGTCTTAGATATCTTATGGTTTATTTAAAGTTTTTTTTTTACATTTTTTAAAAAGTTTCAGTATACTTTTAAGTTACTGAAGGCATTGCAATATATATATAATTTTTTTTTTTTTTATTAGTTTTTAAATTTATGTGTGTTTAAAGTTTTCAGGCAATTTCAAGTTTGATTTTGATGTGACATAAAGCGGTGATATCTGGAGTTGTAGGCTATGTATATGAGTTGTTTACTTTTTAATTATTCTTCCCATTAACGTCATAATGGTCTTCATTCAGGCCGATTCGAGCATGAAAACAAGAGGCGGGATTTATCGCACACACCAATCATATCCAATCATAACCGATCATATCAAATCATAGCGCGATGGAGGCATTGCCTCCTATCACTTGACTTTCCCCCATTCATTCTCAATTAGCCCCCATCAAACTCACCTTGTGCATTATGGGGTCTGTTAAGTCAATGGGCTCAGTGGAGGCTAAGTGAAACAAGAACAGAACTCTATACAATATTAGCAGTTATGTTAAGATTTCTTTGAAAAACTACTGTGAAGAAAATGAAGAATATGTGACTGCTTTGCAGAAGCAATGTTAAAAACAACAAATCTACTCACCCTCAAGTGTCATGACAAAAATGTTTACTTCCATGAAACGTAACGATGGTGATGGTGTTATTCCAAGTTTTATGAATGTTTTCGATTTCTTTATGAGAAAAACAGAGCGCAGACTTAAGTATTCACTAAAATCTTGTCATCCATAAAGTATCATCAATTCCATTCGAACCTGGCGCGCGCACGAGGAAGTTTAACTTCAGCACAGAGAGCGCCACACACAGGAGAGGAAGAAACTGCACATTGGTTGCTTATTCTCACGTCTATTACTGGCCTACTGGCACATCACACACTTCAAGAACCACTGGTGTAATGTAAGTTAACTTATTCATATAATGCATTTACATGTCAGCATTGTGCCACTGATATTGCTTTTGTTGTAAGATGTGTTCTTCTTTTAGCCTACGACTTCCATCGTCTTCCCATTACATTATAGCCTACAGCTAATTACAAATACTATATATATATATATTGTTATTACAAATGTGGACGTCCCTGTAAATCCTCAAGTGGAAATTCTGTCATGTTTTTTTTTTTCATTTAAATAAAATGCATGCCTTTTTATAAAGCTATTAAAGTAACACAGACTATCCTTTCATTCAGCATTTCATTTTATTTATGAATATATTTTTTCAAAATAAGTACATAACCAAGTGCCCACAAAAGGAGGTTTGTCATATCTAGCTCAGCTAAGCACATTGCTCCTATACCTATATGAATCATGCTATGAATGTGTGGGGGAGTTTTTATATTTTAGGGGCAAAACCGCTAACACATTCTCATATTTCAAGTTGATTACTGCTGAACAAATTAGTTGGGGACGTCCTCAAAAATATAAATGCTTCACGAAGAGAAAAATGAATGTCTTAATTTACTTTTATTTTAAGTTTTCATTTTAAGGTAAGAGATTGCATTAGGGTTAATATGAAATTATCTCAACGTTAGTTAGTTGGTTAGTTCACCAAACGATGAACATCAATCATTATTTACTCACCCTCATGTCGTTCCAAACCCGTAAACATTTGTTAATCTCCGGAACACAAATGAAGATCTTTTTTAAAGCTGCAGTCCGTAACGTTTGGCGCTCTAGCGTTTAATAAACAGAACTTCATGCGTCTTGCGGAAGAACATTGTAGCCGGAGCTACTTATCTGTGTTTATGTATATGAAGTCACGCAGGTACTGGACTAGCCTACTCCTCAGTGGCCCCGACCCAAACCAGTCTAAAATAGTCCCACACTTATTATTATTAGGTTTACCGTAGTAATTTAGGATGAGACAAAGCACGGTTTGGACAAATGGATTCAAATGGATTATTATATACATTTTGTACATTTTGGAACACACAAAAAAGTTACAGACTGCAACTTTAAGGAAATCTGAGAGCTTTCTGTTCAACACTGCTCTGGCGTCAACACAACACGGATGTGTCGTGGTGCTCTCGTGAACATGCGTTGGAGTCTTGGAGATTAATATTTTGTAAATAAAGTGGTTATTTTTTTTAGCAATTTTCATAAAATTGAGGTTCAACCACTGGAGTCACATGGATTACTTTAATGATGTATTTTCTACCTTTCTGGGGATTGAAAGCGGTAATTGTGAAGGCTTTCAATGGAGGGACAGAAAGCCCTCAGATTTCATTACAAATATCTTCATTTGTGTTCCGAAGATAAGTCTTAAGTTACAGGGTTTGAAACGACATGAAGGTGAGTAGCCTAATTAATGAATTTTAATTTTTGGGTGAAACCCTTTAAGTTCAGATATCAGTAAGATAAATGTCACTAGATTTCACTAAATTAGTCTCACCACACACGTCATTTCTTTTTTTTTTTTCTTTTTTTTTCACAGGGGAAAATATTGCTAAACCTCAGCCAGATTTTTTTTCTCTTATATATCAACATAATGCTTTTTAAAAAATAAATAAAATCTCCATAAAAAATCTACTTAATTGTTGGTGAATTTCCTCTGAGCAGTGCTGTTCACTGGTTAGCATGAGTTCACATCATCATCACACATGGACGATGGTCCCTCTAGTGGTGCATTAGGTGATGGTGTCTGTGAACATGAGCAGAACAGATGTGCTCCTGCTCGAGGGTTCTGCTTTATTTTATCTGCAATCCGCTACCTGAGTTAACAGATTATAAAACCTTCTGAAGACTTAAGCCAATTATTTAGCTCAGTATTACACACATGATCCCTTCAAAGATCTACATCTGGCTCCCTCAGGATTCCAAATAAAAATCTGCATTCTGCAATGACTTTCCCACACACAATGTGTGGAAAACAGCTTGAATAGTTGATTCCAAGAATGACACCTAACAGACTTTGGGGCTTAAGGTTAATGCTTGGGAAAATATGCATTAAACTATACCATTAAGCGTTTTAAAGCACTCGGAAAGTTCCTTTAAAGCTTGTTTAAGGGGACATGCGTCAGATTGCTGTTTCGCCACTCAGGTCTTTTGTTGAAGGTTTAAATCCTTTGACCCAGTGACCCACTCTAAGTGGGTTTCTCTCATTCCTTATCAGATTGCCACACAATCGCTGTTAAAGCTGCAGACCGTAACTTTTTTGGGTTAAAAATGATCCAAAATAAATTTTTGAGCAAGTAACCAGCCAGTGTTCCAGCCAGTGTTCAACACTCTCTGCTTGCCTTAGCTCGATTCAAAACGGTAAGCTTGTAATAATTTTTTTAATTCCAGTGGTACTGGTGGATTTTCGCGGGAAATTCGAGCATGTCTTTGCGTCATTACGTCACATCTGTACACATAAAGAAGGAGTCTCGGATAGTAGGCTATATTGCGTCATTACGTCACGTCTGTACACATAAAGAAGGAGTCTTGGCTAGTCGGCTATATTGCGTCATTACGTCACGTCTGGCTAGTCGGCTATATTGCGTCATTACGTCACGTCTGTACACATAAAGAAGGAGGCTCGGCTAGTCGGCTATATTGCGTCATTACGTCACATCTGTACACATAAAGAAGGAGTCTCGGCTAGTCGGCTATATTGCGTCATTACGTCACGTCTGTACACATAAAGAAGGAGTCTCGGCTAGTAGGCTATATCGCGTCATTACGTCACGTCTGTACACATAAAGGAGGAGTCTCGGCTAGTCGGCTATATTGCGTCATTACGTCACGTCTGTACACATAAAGAAGGAGTCTCGGCTAGTCGGCTATATTGCGTCATTACGTCGCGTCTGTACACATAAAGAAGGAGTCTCGGCTAGTCGGCTATATTGCGTCATTACGTCACGTCTGTACACATAAAGAAGGAGTCTCGGCTAGTCGGCTATATTGCGTCATTACGTCACGTCTGTACACATAAAGAAGGAGTCTCGGCTAGTCGGCTATATTGCGTCATTACGTCACGTCTGTACACATAAAGAAGGAGTCTCGGCTAGTAGGCTATATTGCGTCATTACGTCACGTCTGTACACATAAAGAAGGAGTCTCGGCTAGTCGGCTATATTGCGTGTGAAGATGTTGGAGGTGGAGATTTATAGCCTTTTCTCACAGCACTTGATATAATTAAACTTATCAATTCGATGGCGGATCCAGAAAGGTTCAAACGACAATCACCAGGAGATTCACCCGCTATAAACCGCGAGACTGAAAAAAAGAGACTGCAACCGACCCATGCGAAAACAAGGATAATATCGGAAGGGCATTAAATGTAGTCACGCAATGCTGATGTTGTTAACATTAACAATTTGAGAACAAAGTATAATTTGCACGGTTTGACGTGATATAAGCGATCGTTAGATTTAATCAGCGCGATTTATTGCAATGCTTTTTTCCCCTTAGTTGGTCAGAACAAAAGTGGATGTTACTTACTTGTTCAGACGACATTTTCCAGTGAAAATTCTTATGTTGGTCATACTTCCAAAAAGTAGAATCGGTGATTGCGAATGCCAGTATCCACACCGGCGCGGTGACCGACAGCCGCACATTCTCCTCAAAACATTAGATTCATCCGCGCTGTGCCGTGCCGAGGCACAACCCACGTAAAGTTGATAATTCCACGAATGACTGCAATTGTGAACATAGATGGTGTCAAAGAGGAAAAACTACGGACTGCAGCTTTAAGGATGTGTGGCCTTGTGTCACGAATGAGGATTTGAGCAGTAAGTTGCAGATAAGTGGTATTTGAGATGCATTACACCACTCGCAATACTCAACACACTGTATAAAAAATAATTTGGGGATGTATTTACAGTACGGTTCATTTGGCATAATGAATTATCTACACATTTTAGGCATAATGTAAGAAGGGGAGACCAGGCTTGGTGGGTTATGGGTTAATTTATACATAACATAAACATAATTGCATGCCCTCTTGATTGACACATTCTATCAAGACAGGTTAAAGTCAACATGGAACTACAGTTGTGATAGTATTTTCTTCCCTGAGGGAACGATATTGTGACGTATATCTGAGTGTAACGGCTTCTGGAATGAGAAAAATGTAGGGCGGGATTTCTTTTTTGTCCTCAGGAAGTCCCTAGTTTGCAGTTAGTTGGAGGATTTTAGTCCCACCCTCCGCCGAGACACACGTCATGAAGAGAACAGACATTGTTTCGAGGGGGAGGGGAGGTTAACGGTTTTTATTAAAGGTGCAGTAAGCGATTCCTGAGAAACGCTGTTGATATTTAAAGGTAGGGTAGGTAGGAATTGTCTAAAAAACTTATTTTCCAAATTTGTTTAAACTTTATTTATATATCAATACATAATTAAAATGTAAGTACTCTGAAAAAGAAAGTATAAAAATCGAGTGTCTGTAGACCTCTCACGACTGTTTTAAAGACAGCTCATTATTTCCATTCACTCCACCCCCTCCCTTCTGGGCTCCTTCCAAAGCCACGCCCCCAAAACACATGAACTCGCGACGCCGACCACTGAGCTGAAGACGCATTATTTACCTGAGACGAGCGGAGAGGAAGGAGCGCAGTATGTGGTGACATCATGTCAGAATCACATGTAATAAAAAAAAATTAACTTTATCATTATGAAGATAAACAAATAAGATGTATTTTAGTACTCACTATCAAGCTAGCATATCGATACTGGTAAAGTTTAAAATATATATTTTTTGATTCGCTAACAAGCTAGTTATCTATAAGGCAAAGCTAAAAACAGGTTGCATGATACACGTTTTTCCATTACCATCATTTACACTGTGATGAAGATGAATTTCGTGTAAGATTCATAACATATATGGTGTTCTGCATGTAAGAGTTTCCATGATGAAAGCATTGTTGACTCTGATGAGGACTACACTCCAGAGACAAGTACCGCATCGTCAGCTCGAGGACAGGTCCGGGGTCGAGGGCGAAGCAGAGGAGGTCGTGCAACTAGGGTCCGAGGATATTGACACGCGTTTTATTCAAAGACTTTTTGTTCATTACCTTTTCTAGTACTGTCTTCCTTTTTTGCCTTGTTTGCCTTCGCTAACTGCATATGCCGGTAATGTGAATTTTTGATTGCTCTTTCTCTGCCATTGTTTTGCTATTCCTAGGTTCCGTGCCTCTTGAATTCCTCAAATCAAACGGGTGCGCGCGCATATGGGCAGATCCTGTGTGGCAAAAGGGTGGTTGCCATGGTTGCGAGAGAGTCACAGTCACCTAAGCCAATCCTTTGTTTCGTCCCGAATGGAAATAATGAGCTGTGTTTAATGCAGATTAAACGGTCTAGAGTCACTCGATTTTTATACTCTTTTTTTTTTCAGAGTACTTACATTTTAATTATGTATTGATATATATAGAAAGTTTAAACAAATTTGGAAAAAAGTTTTTTATAAAATTCCTACCTACCCTACCTTTAAATCACGCCACTACCCAAAAAGGATCACACCCCTATCTTGATAGCCCCGCCCCCAAATTCACAAACACGCTATGCAAAACAGGCACCTCCCCCCGCATGAATATGTATATTATATTATTATATTATATATGTGTATACGCCCCTTACTGCTGATTGGCTACAAGTGTGTTTTTGGTGCTTTCAACAGAATTTGCTTACTGCGCCTTTAAAGATTAATGATGTGCATGGGTGAATTATTTATAATAAGCACTGCAACATTCTGTAAAAAATATGAATTGTCAATTTTGATTTCATGGTGACCATGAAAGATCAAAACATGCTGAGGACAACTATAGAGAACAACAAAAATCAACTGCAATAGGAAGAAATGAATAACTTAATTAAAAATGGACAAAAAAATATATTAAAATATATATGAATGTTAGAGATGTGAACCAGTTTGTTTAAAATTGTTAAAAATAATGCCAGCTGACATCTTTTATAGAAAGTGTCGAACGAGGATGATCTCACCATCCTCGCTTGGTGAGATTGGTTTTGGGGCACAGTGTAAAAGAGTTGATAATTCATCATAGCATGTGAACATTTACACACACACACACACACACACACACACACACACACACACACACACACACACACACACACACACACACACACACACACACACACACACACACACACACGTCTGGTGTACTATCTTTGTGAGGACTCTCCATAGACGTAATGGTTTTTATACTGTACAAACTGTATATTCTATCCCCTTACACTGCCCCTATCCCTAAACCTACCCATCACAGGAGACATTCTGCATTTTTACATTTTCAAAAAAACTAATTCTGTATGATTTATAAGCTTTTGTACCCATGGGGACCTCAATTTAGGTCCCCACGGTGACACGAGTCCCCATGAGTCTGTGTGCATTCAGGTTTAAGTCCCCACCGGTGTAGAAAAACATGTCCACACACACACACACACACACACACACACAGTAAAACAGGACCGCAACCACCGTAGATCTTGAGAAAGAATACATCAATATTCAGATTAGCGGTCAACCAATTTGAATTTTGTAATGGCTGGTCCTTAAAATGTTACATTTGGACTTTCAAAATGATTCTAAAGTGTGATTAAAAAGCTATTATAAAGAGTTGAAAAATGCTTAAAAAAATAAAATTACAAATATTATTCATTATTATAATACAATATATAATTAAATAAGACGTGCATTGTAAATGGTATATGCACCTGTAAGTGTTTGCACATTTACACAACATAACTGTAGTCATTAATACAGTTACTGAACATTTCCTGACATTGAAATAATCAGATTTACCCAATAACTTTCATTTGCACCTAGTTGGGTTTTGAACAGATTTATTAATTTGTTGTTTTTCAAATCCAAAAATATTCTAAATCAAGTATCATATGTAAATATCGACCATCTTGTGAATCTGTAGAATTGCTTCCAAGCTGTTACAAAGTCAGGCAGTATTGAATAGTCTTTCAACCCAAAAATAATGAAATAAATAACCCACACAACATCTAAATCTATAACGCTGACAATACATGATAATACAAAACCCCCGACAGTGATTTTGAGGTGATGGAGCATTGAGGTGGTTTGGAGGACCACTGGTTCCCGTGTGGGTTTCAGCGAGGCAGGTTTTCATGGGCTGACGAACCTGAGATTGACCAGAACTCAAGCATTCTCAGGTTGGACAGTCCTCAAAAGCACTGCTCATTCATGATGGTCAGATCACACCGACCACAGATTACTCGCATCGTCTAGCTAAAAAAAAAAAAAAAATTATCAGCAAAATCTAGACTTGCCAAAAACAAAATTCATTGTATCAATTTAATACACAGCAGATGATGAGAAGAAAATAATTGCATGTCTTGAATGCAGGAAAAGCAAGCACATTCACATCATATGGAAATATTGAATAAATAGATGGAGAAATTTAGAATTATATTTCTGAAACGTCTCCTAGATTTTCCATACAACCAATATATAATAATGGATCCACAATCTGAATGGAATCAGGTACAATAATCATTAAACCAAATTTTGTTTCACATTGACCAAATGTCCCCCATAAAAGTAGATGTCCCCCTTTTTCAATAGAAAAAAACTCGACTCAGTTCATTATTAGACTCATTATTGGCAATAAATTTGACTCTGTCATGCAGTATATCTACGCTAGTACATCATGACCAACTTTCGCGCCTTTCCAGCTGGAAATGGCCATTGAAACGTTTCCTTCAACTTGCTAAATCTATAAAATCTATATATCCACATCCATTCAATTTGAATGATTCATTAATATGAAGCTAAAACAAAGACAATTTGATCCGATGCGATGATTCTATCACAATCCACAACCATTCAATTACCTGCGATGTGTCTGACGGTAATGGCTTTACAGAACAACACCGTCCCACAGCTTCAACTATTTTTATACCCCAAAAACTCATAAAACATTGCTCTTGACGCCAGGACGACGTTCGCAAACGTGAAAACCTCGACAAAAACTTTAAACTATAAACATTTGTGCACGCGCATCATCTCGAGACCTGTATTTCTCACTTAATACATTTAATTTGGCATTTGTGAGGCTGGTTCATGCAGCTATACAAAACACTCACCTCTGCCTTACCTACACTGACGCTCAGTTGTTCCACGTTGACTGAAGATTTCGAGGCCTTCAAAATATCAACCTTGTCATCTTCTAGAGATGCTGGATCGTCCCGCTCATGCTCACACACTCACTCCTGTGACCTAAAGGGCCTTTGCTCACTGCTGGAGATGCTCTAGAGCCGCCACACACACACACACACACACACACACCAGCAAAACGCCTCCTTCCTGTTTGTCACTATGAACAAGCCTTGTGGTAAACTTTCCATGACATCTCAATATTGAAGGCCACTAGAGCACGTTTCATTCATCTCAAACCGCTTCTTTAGAAACGTCTTATGACGCGATGATTGTTTTATGACAGAGGAAGAGCGAGAATATAGTTTTTTCCTAGATGAAAATTTGTGTGCCGTCAAGAAAAGAGGTTTCATTTAAGCGTTGCTTGATCATTTTGACCAGGCTGATTGTAATGATGAGTCACATTCACCTAAAGCTGCATTAGTCACTTCAAATACACTGTAAAAGATACAAATGTTCTCAGTTTGCAGTTTGAGTTTGCAGAAGACACACTAGTTATATTGTGTGTGTTGATCTGTGAGGTCAGCTGATTTTTAATGAGAAGAGATGTCGGTTGATGTTGTAGTGTATGAGCTATAGCAGAGTGGAGTTAATTATGGAAACTGATGAAAGATTGCAAGGTTAGTTTCCATACCATGAGGACAACCACAGCATCCTTCCTGTGTGTTTGAGAAATGAATGAGTTTCAATCCCGCTGTCTCCGTTGCAAAAATTAGGCAAATTCTATACATAATAAATTGTGAAAAGTTTAATTCTGGCTCTTTCTTCTCTACACACCCATGGACATGTTTTGGGGTCGGTAAGTCTTTCCGCTCACCGAGGCTGCGTTTGTTTGATCAAAAATACAGTAAAAAACTGTAATATTGTGAAATTTAAAATAGCTGTTCAATATGTTTTAAAATGTAATGTATTCCTGTGATCAAAGCTGAATTTTCAGCATCATGACTCCAGTCTTCAGTGTCACATGATCCTTCAGAAATCATTCTGATTTGATGCTCAAGAAACATTTCTGATTATTAGTGTTGAAAACAGTTGTGCTGCTTTATATTTTATATGGATTTATTTTTCAGGATTCTTTGATTAAAATAAAGTTCAAAAGAACAATTCATTTGTAGCATTATAAATGTCTTTACTGTCACTTCTGATCAATTTAATGTTTCTTTGATTAACAAAAGTACTAATTTCTTTCAAAAAGCAAACAAATCTTTAATGAAAATGTTCAATTTCCAATTAAAATACTAATACACAGGCATATACAATGCGCAATGGATAATGTCAGTCAGTCATGATCACGTGACATGAAGCGCATCACAATTATTACAATGCACTGCAGTTCACCAAATAATTCAATAAATGGTCATGAAACATTGACTTGAGTTGAAATCGGTTTATTACGCAAGGTTATTTATTACACATAAATATCCGACTGACCAATCAAAATCAAGTATTTCAGAACATGTGCAATGACAAAGCAATAAAATAACACAAATGATAGACTTTTATCCCTGTTGTGGGTCAAAAGTCACAGTATACATTCACTATGCCGTGACATTATCACTGCAGATCTCAGTGCTCTAACATTAATACAATATTGTTCATTTTTACGAAGTTTCTAAGTATTGTTTAAAAAAAAAAAAAGTATTTTGCATTATTTTGGTTAACTAAATCAAACAAACAATGCACACAATCCCATCATATTTCTTCGACAAAATAATCTCCTCAGGCTGGGTACTTCCTCAAAGTGCTCAGTGGGGTAAAACGATTAAACCAAACACAATTAAACCTAGATTTGAGGCCAAACACCAACGCTTCCTGTGGGCTAGTTTTGCTCTTGTGTTTTCGAGCGAACATCGAGCAGATCTGAGCCATATATGGTAAAGGCAGCTATAGACTCACTGGACAGATGCAAGAAGCAGGTCATTTTTTATTTATTTTTATAAACCTCTAAAACAAAACTTTAACTGACCTAAAACTCAGCGACCACCGATTAGAGACAGAAGCTGTTCGCTCATGCTTGTGTGTTTGATAGAGCTCTGCAACTCCAACCCTTGAATTGAGCTTTATATCTTCTACTTAAAACTGTCTAACCAACTCAAAATTGTGCGGAATTTGAAAAACATGTCAAGTTTTAAAGCCTGAGCCATGGTACAGAATGCCTTTCTCTGTTGTGAAAGTGTAATTGTTAACAGCTTGTGGTTTGGTCAGCAGCCGTCTGCAGGTAAAGCGAGACTGAAAGCAAGATTAAAACAAAGCAACGCCCACACATTTTTTCCGATGAAGTGGTCCTTCAAAGAAACTCACTGTCTAAGTGTCGCAAGGCAGTCTTATTTCACTCTCAGAAAGCTGAGTAAAAGTGGCATGCTGTATGCCATGACAACCAGACATATTGTTCGCATGCCGAAAATCCCTAAACATGTCAGCAAACACGCAAGGCAATGGATCAAGAGCATGAGCTTCAGAATCAAACACTACACACTTTACATTAAAAAAACAACTAAATTAACCTTCATAAATAAAACCTTCACAAATAAAAACTTCACATAAAACATTTCTGTTTGGGGAGTGCAAAAGAGTATAAAAATATTTTATAATGTACAGATATCAGACATGATTGTCAGACTGGCGTCTCAGTAGCTCGGCTCATCCATGTCATCATCACTCCAGTCTGGAGGAGCATCCGTGCCAAAATAACGATCCCCGAAATTTCCTGGACACAAAAAAATTTGACATACATGTTTGGGTAGTGCTCACATTTCACAAATTAACCCCTAAATCAATATCTAAGAAATTGCATGAGACGAGGTTTTTGACTATTATTTCATGATAATCAAGCACATTTTACCCAAATATTTCATTACTGAAATTCAATAACTGACATAATCTAGAAATGAGCTAATTATTTGACAGCATTTAATAACCTTAATGTTACTTAATAAAAATTCTCATGTTGGATCACACTGCATTAACTGAATGGAAATAAATACAACTTTTGATTTACAACTAATGATGTATTAGTAAACGTTGAAATGAACATTAACTAAGGTTAATAAATGTATTTAACTAATGTTAACTAATAAAACCTTATTGTAAAGTGTTACCGATTCTCTTTACTGTCATTTTTAAATTTTTACTAGATTTTTAGTGTTTAAAACAGAATTAAAAGCAGTACAACAAATACTATTTTGATACATTTAATTGAATTATCAAATATAATATATACATACATACGTGTGTGTGTGTGTGTGTGTAGTTAACCAGCATTTATTTGCAATAGAAATCTTTTGTAACATTAAAAATGTCTTTCATGGCACTTTTGATTACTTTATAAATAAATAAAAAATAATAATAATAAAAAATATATATATATATTAATTATTATTATTTTTTTATAAAGTTATATATATATATATATATATATATATATATATATATATATATATATATATATATATAGATATATTTCTGACCTCAATTAATTCTATAATAATATACGAGTCATGAAAAACTAATAGTCATGAAAAAATGTCACATTGCTAAAAACCTATAAAAAAGCAACGTATAGTTTATATCTTATGATTTAGGGTGAAATATGTCTGCTTTGTGAGATTGGCCTGTTTGTGTAAACGTAACTTGAAGGCGTAAAGGAAAAAAGGCCACAGTCAAGCAAATAAAGCAATGGCTCACCTATGCCAGGGATGATGTGGAAGAGGTCATTGACCTTCTTGTCGACGGCGGTGGTGATGATTTTGACCTGAGGGAAGGCGTACGCCACGGAATGCACACCCATCTCAGCCATCAGCAGAGACACCAGCAGGATCTTCTCCTCCTGAACGTCATGATCCTGCACGCACACACACACTGCATGAGGCATGTCTACACACAACAATAGCGCCTTAGCAGGACATTTCCAAAAAATATCATAATATGACCAAATTCTTATTTCACGTTATGAGAAATTTTATTTCACTATAACAATATATATTATGATATAGTTATTTTGTGTTATTTTATCTCATTTCTTTTATATATATGTAAAAAGAAGCAAATTACAAACAATAGGTCAACAATATAAATTAAACAAATTCAGTTTTTCAGGTACAATAGGTTTATTTAACATGTAGTTAGAATTAGT
The DNA here is from genome assembly GCF_963993115.1 of Abramis brama. Taxonomy (NCBI): domain Eukaryota; kingdom Metazoa; phylum Chordata; class Actinopteri; order Cypriniformes; family Leuciscidae; genus Abramis; species Abramis brama. The sequence continues at coordinate 10,615,662 of NC_139984.1, read as the reverse complement.
ACAGAAATGTAATAATCAAATGTAAAATTAAAATGGCATAATTGCACTGTGTGAATTTCTTTAAAAAATAAGATTCTCATTCTCTCATCTTTAATCAAGAGCAGTAAGTTATTTTCTCTTTGGTTTTATTCACATTAATGACACAGAGATCCAGGTTTATTAGGCTGCTGTCACTTTAAGACCAAATGCACGGATCCATTATACTGATACACATCCGGTTTACACACAACTGTTTACTCTTACTTGAGACATAACCGGCTGTGTTTACATGAACACTCCACACGCTGGGAATCTTGACATAATTATGTGTGTATTCGACCATTCAAGCGCAACAAGTTGTGAAAGAGAACTGAATTCATGATGGCATGCTGGGAGACATGGCTTTCTGTGCACCTGCTTACGCTGTGTGTCAGTCAGCGCGAGCAAAACATCCAGCTCTTTTTCACTGCTTATTGTGCTAAATAACACTTTTATCGAGCACGTCCCAAATTCACGATCGCCTTTTGAGAGAGGAAGCTTTCTGTGCGCTTTGGCAGTGTGCCAGTCAGCAGAGTTTCTTTTCAGGATAGATTGCGCTTATAACATGCGCTTTTAACATCAAGCACGTCCCGATCTTTATATTCTCATTCATGCATTTTATCACTCTGAAGTGTCAATAGAGCTACATATTTACATACTGCAATATATAGCACAATCTCTTAACGATAGACATTTTATACCGTGGTAACGATATATATCATCATACCGCCCAGCCCTAATACATCATTTCAGATGTGGAGGGCTTTTTAGATAACGCATCTCTTGTCATGAAAGCATATACAGTGTTAGTAGATAAATGAAATAAGCTGGTGAGTGCATGAGAAGTGCTCTAAGTTTCTTCCGGGCCAAAAGCGGCCATCGAACAACAAAGCAGCTCGCCCTCGGATCAACTGTAGAATTAATATGTGAGATTGTGTGAAGTTATGTCATGCTCTACGGCCGCTGTCAGATAAGTGAGGTTTCACTGCAACGCCTACACTTACAGACAAACGAACTGGGCCGCTCTACATGTGGTGCTTGAGTAGGCGTGTGTGCCTGAGCCATTGCACACCATCGGTTCCATTAAACGGCTAGAGCTGCTGCAGCTGTGTGTGTGTGTGTGTGTGAGAGAAAGAGCTCAGATACAGTCTTACAAGCAACACTCTGATGGCCATCATGGCTGCCGCCCCAGTGGACACAGTGCAGTCCATCAGGATCACATGATCTTCGCCGATGTCTTTAGGTAGACGCAAGTAGTGCAGCTGGATGAAAACATAAAAGACAACTTAACAAACGCTGCTATGTGCAGCAATAGGTTTAAAATAGTTAATCTATGTAATATATATACACTCACATACATACACACACTCACATACATACACACACTCACATATTTACACGCACACATACATGCATATATATATACATACATACATACATATACACATTATCAGTGCTTAATTTGTAAAGTGGGAGGTCCCGGAGCGCAGAGGTGGGGTGGATCCGGCGACTCAAAACGGGGGTTGGAGGTAACGGAACCATAAAAAAAAAAAAAAAAAAAAAAAGACACTGCCTACGTAGCTTCTCTGCAGGGACAGCATGTGCTGAGTGGGTGCTAGATCATTGACGGGGAGCTGCGCAAAACTTGGCCACTAAATATTTAATATTCAGTTATGTTAATGATCACAATTAAAGTTTTAATTTTATTCAACTGAACAAGCGCAACATTCAGCATTCAATCAAATAGGCCTATTCTAAAAGATGTAGGCTATTATTAATAATAATGTTATTTCAACACAATATCTCGTTATTTCGAAATAATATGTGTGTGTGCATCTGTAAATCCGGTGACGCGTGTATTGATTTTTATTAATAAACAAGTGTTTTCTCTAAAAGTGTCGACTCGGCTGCAAAGATGAAGTTGACGATCGCCATCTCCGTGTGAACGCGCTTATAGAGAGAAATGCACAT